>NC_054830.1:22351060-22654090 GCF_018345385.1 Vulpes lagopus | reverse complement strand
AAAACAGCATTTTTTTTTATAAATTGTAGGTAAGCTGGTGTTCACTAATTTAAAACATCTCCTTTGATAGATATGTAAGAGATTATTTTCCCACTGAGTCTTCCTTCAGGTCTGTAGCAAAAAGCTGAAAAAACCAGAGCCTCATTCCATCCTGAGGATTTTCTCTGGTTGGAAAAGGAACAAACTTCATCTTTGATAGGTTCGGAATGGGGTCATCACACAGTCACTCTCTTTCCACCAGGAAGTCCTAGAATAACACTAGCCTTGCAAAGACCCTCACAGAAGTTCGCTGGAACTCAGCATCCTGCTCAAAAATCTGTGCTATGTAACATGGCCTGCTCCAGAAGCATCAGTAGTTCCTGCTAACCCATCACGCAGAGACTGTACCCCACTGCCTGGTGCTCTAAGATGCTCTGTTCTAGCCCAAGATCCCTTTTCAAATCCACTTCCTGTCCAGCCTGCAGCATCCACCCACATCTGTAGCCTAGCCAAGCTCACTGAGGCTTCTCTTTTGTTGTCTTAATTATTCCATTTATGGTAGCTAGTTCTATCACTGGACAAGCTGGTTAAAGGGTATAAATCATGTACTACTTAGAGTATGCATTCATTCATTCATTCATTCATTCAGAAAATATTTGCTGACTGCCAGGCACCATGCTAGGATTTGGGGATAAAAGCAATGGGCAAACCAGACACGGCCTTTAACCCCACAAAGCATACAGACCAATGGGAGAAGCAGAGAACACAATAATTATCTCATTATGTATGAAATTATAGCCATGATTAGTAGGAGAAGGGGCCAGACATGTTAGGAAACAGACTCTTTGGGAAGGCCCTGCCAGCACAGATTTGATGGAGCTGGAATCTTCAGGGTGAATAGGCATTCAGAGGGGGAGGGGCAAGGTGGTGCTGGCATTGCCAACTGCCAAGTTTAAATACCCACAATGGGTGGCAGGAGTTAGGGCTAGGGGACCTAGCAGGGCCTTGAAGCCCGTGGTCTGCAGCTTGCTCTCAATCTCAAGAACAGTGGAGGTCCCTGGAGGGTTGGAAGAGAGGGCAGTATGGAAAAGGTCATTGGAAAAGCAACCAAGCAGGGGCAGGTGGGTGAGGGTGGAGGGAGTGTGTAGAGGCTCCTGCTGTCATTCAAGGGGGACACAGTGGTGCTTGCACTAGGACAGGTGCTTGTACTAGCAAGCCAGGGGTATGTAAAGAGGACAAGCTCAGCACACACAGCAGGGCTCAGGTTTTGTGCTCTGATGAGGGCAGAAGCCCTCTTTTTCAATGTCCCAGTATTCCTGCAGGGAGCTCCCAACTACAGGGAGTCTGGACAACAGTCCCCTGAGCACTGCCTGAGAGGGAGCCAGCCCAAGGGGAGCTGCATGCTTCCTTAGATCACACACTCATGGGAAAATCTATTGATGGCAGCAGGGGAAAGTGTGTCCCCAAATAGCCGGATTGTCACAGATTCACGAACACCAATTTTTCTGTTGTAAAAATCTTCAGAAAGTACACCCCTGCCAGCCATTCTTGCAGTACGCCTCTCACTGATAGAAGCTCTTCATAAGCAGCATGAAAGAACGGGAACCGCAAGAACAGGAAATCTGTGACCACCCACACTTGGGTATTGCAAACCTTCAGCGAGGCTTTCTTTCTGGGTGCTGCTCTACGTCCCCAGGAGGCAGCTACCCTCCACCCTCATCCTCCAGCGCATTCACAGCTCCGGGGAAGGCCCATACTGTTTCCAAAAGATGAGGCAACAAGTCTAATGAAGGAGAGGCCACACAGCCAGTGAGGGACTATGCTGTCCCTTCACCTAATGTGAGGGGACACCTCCTCCTTAGGGGAGGACGGGGGCAGGGAATGTGGGTCCCAGCCTCAAACACACTCCTCTTCAGAGTAAAGCCAATATAATCATACCTGTGCAGTCAATAAGCACTTAAAACTATCTAGGGTATTTGAAGCTTTGTCCTATGTTCCAGGCAGGGGGCAGGGGGATATAAAGAAACACTTCTGGAAAGAATGGATACTGTGACAAGTCACACAGGATAAAAGACAACACCTAGTTAGAGAATATAGAGCTGTCATCATTCAGTAAGGACCTATCCCTGATATTCACTCAGCAAGTCTCCTCTCATTTCAGCCTTTCGGAAGACAGAAAGAAATTTAAACATTCCTTCCCTCCATCTTCTGGACAGGCCTGGCTCCCAGTAAAAGATGATTTTGTGAGCCTGCCATCTGCACTGATGCTATCAGCTTTTTATTGATATTTAATATAAACAGAACCCTGAGGCTAGCAGGTACCCTGACAGGGTCTGAAATATAATTGCCAGGGAACCACACAAATGCGTGTAGCAATTAAGGAGCTGTCAGGGATACTGCTGGTGCAGACACAGAGCTGCGGGCTGGAGAAAGGAGGGATGCATGCAAGCAGAGAAGCAGAGGGAGCAGAGGGCTGTGGGAAGGAAATGGAGTGGACGACTCGCACATCCCTGTTGCAGCAGGCCCAGAAATCCCGCACAGGGAGATAAGGGGCTCATGGACATTCAAAAAGGGAAATGCAGCCCAGTTTCATTTGGTGTTTGTTTCCAATATGCAAAGACCAAGAGCAGGCTCTCCTGTCTCTGCTAGGAGCTTTATATTCAGGAGAAAACATGCGGCCTTGAGTCTGGCTTGGGCGGGGGGGCACCAGGGCAGGGGGTACTAGGGCAGGGGCATGGGAAGGAAGTTGTATTCTGCACTGCTTTTAAGAGCTATCCCCCCCCAAAAAAAGAGCTATCACAGTGGTAGCAGCCTGAATAACTGGTGGTATGTGAGAAAGATGGGGTGCATAGAGATGAAAGGTGAGTTCTGAGTGAAGAAGGAAAGACGGGTCAGCTAGAGAGCCACGCCAACAGAAAGGGGATCTGAGGTGAGCTTTGAGGAGGACCAAGGAATGCCTCTGGGCCAGTTCCCATTACAAGATTTACCCACACCTATGCTATCACTGATTTCATAAGCAGCACAGTGGTGGGGGGGCTGGGGATGCGGATGGGGATGAGGATGGTCATGGGGATGGAGGTGCAGACAGGTGCAGAGATGTAGCCCTGTGCCAGGATCTCTAGTCATCCTTTGAGATGGCTCCCCCGAGAGCCTTTGTTTTTGTAACTGGAAGACCTGGGATGAGGAAGAGCATGGTATCTAATGAATGGCCTGGGTTTGGGGATCAGAAAGACTAGGTTTAGTAATAGAATTGTTTGTGTCATAGTTTGCTTTTAAATTCCCAGGAGAGAAGCACACCTTTTCTAATGGAATGCTGCTTCCAGAGATCTGGGCTGCAAACAGCCAATGGGGTAGTAGAATGAAGGAATCTTAATCTCCTCTTCCTTGAGGAGGAAGGAAATCCCCTCCTCATCCCCTGCACCCCCTCCCAACAGAAATGCACAAACACACACACACCATAGCCCATCCTAGGCAAGTGCTCTCAGGTAGAACACAAAGAAACTTGTTAAGACTTCAGTAGTTGCATATTTCATGATGTTAGAGAACTTTTAACCAACAGATGCAACAATGGATCCTCATATCATTGCTCAGAATGAGGGTATTTTTATCTAGGGAGAAATAAAGAGTCAATTTAAAGGAAAGCACTAAGGAATCAGACCGCTGTTAGGCAGAAATAGGTGAAATCATAACTGAGGCCTAGGCGTAAACTACCAGGGCTGGAAAATGCTGCCCCAGTGGCTCTGCAAAGCAATGTCCACCATCTCCCTCCACAGCTTCCCATGCAGGAAACTCACCTCAAAGTCTCAACAGTGTGTCAGATGACAGGGCACATATGCCCCCATTCCTTGTATAAAGAAAATTGTGTTTTTTCTTCAACAAAATATAAATGCATCCTCTGTGTATCCCTGCTCTGAAACTGGCAAATTCCTGAAGGTATTCAGACCAAAAAATATAAAAAAAATGGATGTGGTCACATCACAAAGGGCATTTCTAGTTCTGTACCCTGAGAGCATGTAAGCAGGAATCAGAAGTCACCTGAGAAAGTACAGAAAGAAGGCCCAAGAAGCAGATCATGTTCTCTGCTAGTAAACTGCAGGGAAGATCTGCCTCCTCACAGAGCTCCTAGGAGGAAGCCAATTTCATGCCAAGGTGGTTTTGATAGATACGGCCCCAGGGGGGCTGGGTTCACATGGCTACAACATTATAGGAATTTGCTTTTGATGCCCAATTTCATGTTAAGATCTGCAGGTCGTAAAGTCCCCTGGACTCCTCTACTGGAAGTTCAAACTACCCCCAAAGAGCATGATACACATTGCGAATAATGCCAGGTGCCAATAATGTTGACCAAACACTATAAACACTAAGCTTCCAGCTGTCTTTCCACCAGGTCACATTTATCCTGCAAATACTTTCATCCACTATTTTTTGGCTTGCTGAACAGTAGTGTTTGGGCCCAATTATTGAGACCAAATAATTGAGTTTATGGATCTTCAGTAGCCAGTGCTCACTGACTCAACAGTGGCGCTCTCTCATCATGAAAAATCACAAGGTACAGGTTTAATTCTATTATGTGATTTATAGCTAGGATGACCATATAATTTATCATCCGAATCAGATGACTTCTGAGAAGTCAAAGTATCTCTATATATAGAGAGATAACCAGTATAAAGTAGGTCTATCCTTGGCAAGCCAAAATGGACAAGCACCCCATTCAGAACTCACCCCATTCCACAGGAAATGGAGCTGAATGACTGTGCGTGTATGTGTGTGTGTGCACGCTTTTATCTCTGATGTGATCACAATGTACTGTTGATTACCCAAAAAGCATTAGAAGAAATAATTTCTAAAATAATACATCAAACACCTACTTTAAGCATTTGGCTAATCATTGCATATAGGATCATGACCTTTGGAACACTGGGGCAGTTTGCTAGCTGTGGGCATTCAGCACACTCTAGATACCAGCCAAAGTGTTTCATTGACTGGAGCATAAATGAAGAACATCAATTAATCTACTACATTGCTTAACTGGAGATTACTTATGAGTGTTCTACTCCAATTAAATCAATACACCCTCTATTTCTTCAAGTTGGGAATCTTTTTAATTTAAAGTACCAAACATCTTACTCAAAATACCTTAAAAGATATTGGTCTATATACATAATAACATGAGAGGTAGGAATGGTTAAGGGGTAGCTCGATCCCAAGATTGCCAATGGTTTCACCAAGGACCTGGTTACTATTTTTCTATCTGCATCCAGCTGAGTTGGCTGTATACTCAGACCCTTTCTTTCACACACCTGGCCTTTCCCCCTACAGCCTTTGTTCCAGCATCTCCAGCTGTTTCTCTTACAGGGTCACAAAACTTCTACAACACTTAGAGCCATGAATCTTTTCCCCACTCTATTCAGGGGTAGTATGTGAGATCTCCAGATGTCTCTTTACTTCTATTGACTTTGATCATTGCAAACACATCCCTGAAATAGTTATCAGAGGATGGGGATGGGGCATGCTGATCCACTTGTCTAAACTCGCTAAGCCCTGGTTCTGATTTCAAGCCTAGAATCCGTAAAGCACAGGTCCCTAAAAGACATTCAGGGTGCCACTGGCAAGAAGAGGAAGGTAAGGGTGCCAACCCATAAACATCTCCTCCAAGTTTCCAATATGGTCGCAAACACCCAAAAACTCATCTCAGAGGCCACAAAACCCATGTGACTCAGTAATTCTCCGAGCACTAATTCACTTAAAGAATTTAAATTTGGCAGGACCAATCCCCAAGTGAAGCATTTCCATACCACAGTGGTGTACAAGAAGTTTGTTAGGCATTCTATAATTGCATGGCAGACAGAAGGAACTTTATCAAGGGAAGTTTAATGCAAAAAACATAGATCTCTTAGGATGCAAAGAAAAAAAAATCAAAGAATGGAGAAAGAAGCATTTCATGGGAAACAATGCTACAAGTCCAGGATAACAATGAAAAAGAGGAAAACATTGCTACTTAGATAAAACCGACAAGACCAAGATATATTTAATAGGAACCATACCAAAGGAGAAAGAAGTCAGGTGCTACCAAAATGATGTATGATAAGGACAAGCCTTCAGAAATGGAGGTTAATCTCCAAAACCTTCAAGGACTGAACCACTTACAGATTTTTAGCTAGAATTGTTTTTGTAAAAGCATGCTTTTAAGTCAAGGTCTGAAAAATCTTTTCTTAAGAATTTGAGTAGTCCGAACTTCATTATTTTCATCCTTATACAAATACTTGTTGGAAAGATCTTCTAGTAAGAAAGATGCTGAAATAAAGATGTAACCAGTTTGATTAAATAGTTTGGAACATAGTTTAGACTGCCAGAAGTACAGAGTAAATGGAAACTCCAGTAACATTTGGAGTCCTAACACATTTGATGACTAATTTTATTATAGCAGCTTACTAGAAATAAGACAACCATCTCTGCAGCTAGCATTCAATTCCACTTTCTTATTTAATCCACCATGATTTCACCCTTTGGCCTGTTTGATTATCTTTAAATTGCTTGGTTCTATCTGGTTTGCTAGTTAAAGAACATGTAAGTTTGAAGGTGCTGTTATTCCAACACCATTTCTGTGATTAGCATATAACTGTTTGTAAGAACAGAAAGCTATGGTACTCATGAACTGTCCCAAAGCAAAGATATCCATGATGCCAGATCAAAGTTTACCAGGTCAAAATAAAGAAGGTCGGTGTGGTCGCTGTGTTGCCAGGAGATGGGTCGAATCAGCAACAGCAAGAACAACAAAAGATGCAAAGAAAAGATGACAACGCTTGTTCCAAAACAATAGCCCATCACAAAATGTAGAAATATTTCAGAGAAAAGATGTTACTTAAAACAGATATTTAATTTAATTTTAAATTGTTCAATATGTGTTTTCTAAGACAGATTATGTATTTACCATATATATAGAGAGATCTTATCTTTTACAATTGAATTAGGGATAAGACATAGTTAATTATTATATGGGATCAGTACAAATTCATACCAGAGGGCCAATCCAATCCTCTTGAACAGCACAAAGTCTATTTAAGGAGAAAAGGGAAGAAGGGCAAGAGAAAATGGGCTCTTTCGTCTTGAAAGTAGCTGACCAAAGAACACTGAGGGGTACAAAAAAATTAATAACTTTCTGGGTCCTTAACTTTCTCCAGACATTGTCTTTAAAGCAAGGGGGAAAAAAGGCTCAAATGTTTAAAATCTCTCCAAAACTATTAGCAAAAACAATATGGAAATATATAACAGATGCACAAAGGCATCTTGGGATGAATATATTATGGACTCACAAATACAAATTCTAAAATCTATTTAATTGTGCCAAAAAGAAAGACCTTTTGATAAACAAAATGCAGACAGTGTTTCAAAAAAAAGAAGAAGAAGAAGAAGAAAAGAAAGTCAGAAAAAAAGAAAAAAAAAAACAAACCTTGAGGTCTTGAGCCAAGACTGTTCATCAGTTAGATATTTTAGACTCTAACTAGACCACCAAAACAGACCATGTTGTCATGTAGGCCACCTCTGAGAACAGCAACAGAGGCCCAGCCTCAGTCTTACGTGGGGAGAGAGTGGAATAACAAATGCATCCTGCAAGAGGTTTCCACTTAGGGCTTTTTCTCTTAGACCAAACATAGAGCTCTTTTTTGTAAAGAGAAAAGAGTGGAAATCGTCCTCTAAAAATAGTTTTATTCTTTCCCTTAAAAAAATAATTTCTCACTTAATTAACAAAAAACCCTAAATAACCAAAAAGAAAATGAAATTCACCCCAGTTCGGGCGCCTGGGTGGCTCAGTCGGTTAAGCATCTGCCTTCGGCTCAGGGCATGATCCTGGAGTCCTGGGATCGAGCCCTGAGTCAGGCTCCCTGATCAGCAGGGAATCTGCTACTCCCTCTCCTTTTGCCACTACTCCCTGTTCTTGCTCTCTCTCTCTCTCTCAAATAAACAAATAAAATCTTTTAAAAAAGAAATTCTATTTCTAGTTCTACTGAGATTCACTGTTAGCAACCCGACATGAGGCCACGTCGTCCCCTCTCCTTATGTTCTATCTGTATAACATGGGATTGTGCTGGATGCACTCCTTTCCAACCTCAATCCTCCCTCTCTGTTCCAGTGATGACTTTCCTGGGTCACACATATCGCACTGCTCTGTAACGGCAGTCTAGCATTCCATTTCAAGTGGGGAGATGTAAAGGGGTGTTTTCATGAGTGACATTCTAAGCACCCAGAATATTTGGAGGGACTTGCTTTAAAATAAACAAATATATCTTCCTCACAAGTATAAAAAGAAAAGTGTGGCTGTACTGAGAAACAATACCTGTGTCTTCACTACAGAAATGTACACGGGAGCCAGTTTACTGTCTTAACTGTGTCCAAAATCATCCCCCAAACCTCTTTCTCACACTCTTACTCCTATACATGGTACCATTATTTTAAGTGTTCATTATGAAATACTTTCAGACAGTAAAACTGTTGCAAAAAAATGGGAAAAAAGAACCCCATATACCCTTCACCCGCTTCCCCAAATGCTAACCTCTTACTTAGCCATAGTCCAACGACCACAACCACAACACTCACGCTGACAACAGCAGCACTCATCTACAGATCTGATTTAAACTACATCAACAGCCCCCACCGCTGTCCTTCATCTCGGCCTGGAAACCATCCAGGATCACACACGATGCTAGCTGAGCAGTCCCTATCGTCTCTAACTCAGCATGGTTCTTCAAGCCTTTCTTCGTCTTTCCTGACTTTGATGCCTTCCACCTCTCCATGCAGCTACACATCAAGGTGACTAGAGAACCTGTCTAAAAGGACTCAGAAGGGTCCTGGTTGGTCAGTCACTTTCCGTGCTGCCAGTCACACCTCTGGAGGCCAGGGTTCTAAAGTCAGGCATCAAAGGCCTGGTTCCTTCTGAAGGTTCTGAGGGAGAAACTGTCCTATCCTCCTCTTCTACCTTCTGGTGGCTACTGGCAGTCCCCAGCATCCCTTGGCTTGTCTACACATAGCTTCAATCTTTACCTCTCTCTTTCCATGGCCTTCCTCTCTGTGTGCCTCTGCATGCCTTCCTCCCATCTTATATGGATGCCTGCCACTGGATTTAGGGCCTACCCTAAAATCCTATACAATCTCATCCCCAGATCCTTAACAAATTGCATCTGCCAAGACTCCATTTCCAAATGAGGTCACAGTTTGAGGTTCCAAGTGGATATGAACTTTTGAGAGCGGTATCATTCAACCCCTACAGTGTCCTTCAATTCAGTTGTTTTAAAATGTATATTTTTGGACAATTGGAGGTTGAATCCTGTTCAGCAATTTCTCGTATCATTGTAATATAAGACGGTGGGAACAGGTGAAAGGATCATTTCATTTCTCAGAATAGTATCACGCAAATTCCTAACACCCACATATCTTGGGGAAGATAATGGCAAATTATATTTAGTTTTGCATTTGGCATTTAAATTATCAATACAACTCAGCAGCGGTTTCGCAGTTCACTACTGTTTCTTATTCTAGCTGAAAATGGACCAGCAATCAGTCTGTTGACAAGGAGAGAAATGTAAACACTTTTGTCTACAAAGGCAACAGGAACTTGAAGCTACTTCTGAATCGGGTGTTCTTGTGAGAGGTCATTACTTCCAGGAACTGCCAAGACTCTAGCTCTGCCTAACAGGCCAAGTGAAAAGGACAATTGGGACAATCACCATGTTCAATCGTCCAGCCACCACTTGATTAGGGAAGGAGAGAAGGCTGGCTTGGCAGAGCTTGTTCCCTGCAGAAATTCACTAGGGGAGAGACAGCAGCTTGTCCTTTCCAAATTGATTTGGCGGTAATTTTGCTCCTACTCATAGAATTTGGAAGCTCACCTGCTTTTGTCCTTCTGAGTAAAATGGACTGTGGTTCTTCTCCAACAGAGCAGCAGAGCCTGCTCCTCAGCAGGTTTGCACATCTAGTCCTGGGAGACCCAGCCACCACCTGGCTGACCCTAGGAAGGATCTCCAGTGCATCTCATCAGTCTCACAGTTCAACATATTTCTTCCTTGGCAATTTCCGTATTCAAGCAGAAGAGACCTCTCAGGCTCAGGATCTGTAAGCTGCTTCCCCAGCCTTGAGTTTCCCAGTTTCAAAAAGATACAGCTTCGAAAAGCATGCACACAGCATTTAACCCACAAAAGCACCGTCAGATGTGTGTCCATATGGATGTCAATTTGAGATGAGATGCCCTTGGTCAGGGGAGGTAAAGAGATATGAGTCTTCCCATGGAAACTGGGTGCACACAACACATGTGCCCATGTAGAAGAGGAGGCACTAGTACACACTTATAGCACACATGCATACACTCAAAATACAACAGAGTATAAACAATTTTGGTGGTCTTGGAAAGGGTACCAATAACTGTTCATGAGACTTTATTTGAATAAGAATTAACACAGTAAAAAGGAAAAACGGGTGCAAGGTCAAAAATGTATCACGTTAAAAGTTATGACAACAGCCATGTACACACGCTTTGCATTTGCCTAAGCACTTTTCATGCCTCGGTCTATTTTATCCTCTATCATTTACAAATGAGGCCCCTGGCACACTAGAGCACTTAAGTCATCTACCCACAGCAGCACCTTTAAAAGGTTGTGGAACATGAACACAGTCAATAAATGCTGACCTTGCAGGATGAGCCAGGAATTACTCTAAGATATCTAACATTTGATCCTCTAAACAATGGTTAGGTAGGTACTCATGTAATTCCCACTTGACAGATGGGGAAATTGAGCTTAAGCCACTGGGTAGCAGGTCCAAAGTCACACAGTTAGGAGCAGAGCACCCTACGTAGGTCTTCTGGGCCACATTTTATTGGCAGAAACCAATGCAACGAGTAAATACATTCCAGGGGTTTCAGTTCCAAGAGCTCAAAACAACCCTGCACACAAAGTGTGGGCCCTTGGGGTCCCACTGTATGGCTGAAGCACAGCCTTAGGAGGGGTAGGCCTGGAATCTCACAGGCACCTGGGGGTGCCTTAAGCAGAAGCAGATGAAGGACTCTGAGACTTCTGTGAATCTCTGTACGACGGCCAAGTGGAATGAGAACAAAGCAGCGCAGGATGACAGCGAATTCCTCAGAACACTGGCTAAGTGTGTTAGGATCAAGCTGGTTTTCCCTGGAGGAAACAGTGATGAATGCCCAGAAATTTGGCATCCTCTCTCCTTGCTCCCCGGAATCCACAAATCCCCTTCGCATTGTCAGAAGGGGCTTATAGCCATGACAGGGTGTCCTGATGACAGAGGACTCCTCGAGCGGAGCTGAGAGGAAGGGGAGGGAAGGGAGATTGAGGGACAGAAGGAAAAAGAAGATTTCTGTGTGTCCTGGGAATGTGCACACAGCATGTAGGTGCTCGGTTCATGAAGGGATGAGGCAAGATCAGAGTCCACATCATCTAACTTGTCTAATGTTGCTCTAAGTCAAGACTTAGAGGCCCTGATGAGAACAGAGGCAGTGCTGGCAGGTCCTTAGTTATCTGAAAGGCCTAGGGAGGTGATGGAACCTGTCCAGAGCCAGTTCTCAGCAACTCAGAGGCCAGAGCCCAGACTGCCTCCCGGGTTCAACTCCACAAGTGGACACAGACTGGATGGGACACTCATGAGTGTGAATGATGCTGAGCAAGGAGAGCATGGCCACAGTCATGAGCCTGGGTCACAGAAAGGAACTAGTGCCATCCACTGCACACCTCTGCACGACAGGACCAGAGCGGGATGGGGATCTCCAGAGGGGAGGGGGGTCTCCACGCTGTTTCTCTCCAAGGGGATCCCACAGAAGCTACTGATCCAGGCCGGAAACCAAGGCAGAGGTGCCGCTCTCCCAGGGCCCCGGGCACCAGGTCAGGTCTGCCACACTGCAGTCAGCAGCCAGCGCTCTCCCCACGTGCTCCATCACTGTCTGTCTAGTTGCTGCCTAAGCATGAGAAGCAGGGACCTCATGTACTCAGATCAAATCCCCACTGGATTCAGGTATGAACTCCCTGAACCCCTGCAAAACAGAGTACATCTTCTTCCTACTGTGAGCATGTGCATCCGGGATGACTCGGGAAAAGTGCTCAGCGCAGCGCCTGGTCTACGGCAGGCACTCAAATGTTACTGCTGCTATTAATATCTAGCTTCTGAGGTGGTGGTGCATAAGGGACAGTCTACACTACATGTGGGAATCACTGCCACACACAAATCTTCCCAGTGGGAGGGGCAAGCTAAGGGCATAGCTGTCTGCTCAGGGCCAGGGTTGCAGAGGAGACTTGAGGGAAGAGGAGAGATGCCAGGTAGGATGGAGTACACAGGCTATAATCCTCCCCATGACAAGTCAGTAAAGGCTTGCTCCCAAGGAACTCTTGTTCAGGCTACGAGGAAGACCTGACCCTGGCCTTCAGGCAGGCAGACCCACCTGCAGGAGCCTGGCCCTCTGTGAGCTGTTACTGTCATCACCAGGATGTGCTTTTTGCCCACACTCTTAGAATCATCCAGAAAATGAGACAGCCTAGGAGCCAGGCCAATATGGTATCAGACCACATGCAGGACTAATAGCCCCGTCCACGTGCTCAGGGCACAGGGGAAATCCTGAAGAAGCCTCTTTGGAAAGTCACTTCACTTGACTGTGTCCTCTACACCATGTTTTGAAATTCCAGAACCAAAGCTGGCCAAAGGGTTGGGGAGCAGGTGAGGGGAGTCAAAGTACTTGCACACAGTGGTACTTGCTTTCAACACATTACCTCACCAGCACCTGCCTCACTTGGATTTATGCACTTATGTGTGTGTTCACTTATTTGTTTCCTTGCCCCCTGGGAGGCTGGAAATGCCACGAGAGCAGAGAACTATGGTCATTATATTTCCCAGCGTTTGCAGAGACTGCGGCTCGCTCAGTGTCGTCAAGCTCCATGAACAGACAGAGCAACTCAAAGCTAGGGCTCATCTGATCCAACAGGGGGACATACAAAGAGCCACTTTTAGACCTGGGCAATGTGTTGCTTACCTAGACAGAGAAAGGAAGCCAAAGTGCCAGCCAAATCTCTGTGGTTCTGGTCCCGCGCAACAACAGGAATGACATGAAATAAAAGGGCCACCAGATAACTGCAGTGCCAGTCCTGGGACCCATTGCTGAGGAGCCCGATCTAGGCCACAGCCAAGCAATTTTTATATTCTGCAGGTCTTTTTGGGTGGGGAGGTGGGGAGGTGGGGTGCAGAGATCCCTGCTTATCAGAACCCAGGTGGAGAGGGCAACTGTCTCAGGACAGCCTTCCAGGGAGGATAGCAGCTCCTCACAAGCCCCCTGTCCTCTTCTGTTCCAAGAGGATCCCAAGGTGTCTGGCCAAGACTCAGATTCAAGGTGGCTTAAGGCTTTGTTTATGTGGTCTATCTAGATAACAAGCCAAGTCACCAGGGCATCCTGATGGGGCTATTTCCCTGAATGTGCAGGGCATATAAAAAGTGTTTGATAAATACTTCCTAACTAGGTGACTCTATGAGGTGGTACTATTAACATCCCCCATTTTACAGAGGGGCTGGTGAGGTCTGGTCTAACGACATGCAAGGTGGTTCAGGATGGGAATGAGAGAGTAAGAATCGCACCACACCCTGGTTAAGTACGGGAGCCTCCTTCCTTCCCTACCACGCGGTGCCTCTGCACTCAGAGCCAGAGCACGGGCGTCCCCGGACAAGGTAACCCTCACCCCTCGGATAGCAAATCCAGAAACTCTTCATACGTGCTGATCCACATGCTTGCGTCCCTGTCTCTCCACCGCTCTTTGCCTGGCTGTCCCTTCCTCCTTCCACCTCTCTCTCTCTCTCTCTCTCTCTGACTCAAACTTCTCATCTGTAAAATGAGGAGAACAACACTTAGCTGATAGGATTGGAGGGAGATTACTGTTATTAACAAGAGTCATGCCCATTTGTCGAGCATTTGTTCACACATGCCCATCTGTTCAGGGCCAGCACCGCATCTCTCTTACTGAGGTGTGGTGGTGACAGCAGCATTTCACCAGTGAGTGAGCTTAAGTGCTTCTCCAGGGTTAAAACAGTGCTGCACACCTGTGAACACTCAATTCATGGCAGTTGCTCTTATAATAAGAGTAAAAATAATAACAATAACAGAATAACCTTTAGTTATTCTATCAAATGAGAGAAAAGAGAATGAGAGAGGGGCACCTGGGTGGCTCAGTGGCTGAGCATCTGCCTTTGGCTCAGGCTGTGATCCCGGGGTCCTGGGATCAAGTCCCGCCTCAGGCTCCCCACAGGGAGTCTGCTTCTCTCTCTGCCTATGTTTCTGCCTCTCTCTGTTTGTCTCTCATGAATAAATAAAATCTTTTAAAAGAGAGAGAGAGAGAATGAGAGAAAAAGAAATAAGCAGCCACTCTGGAAAACTGTGTGGAGGCTCCTCAAAGAGTTAAAAATAGACCTGCCCTACGACCCAGCAATTGCACTGTTGGGGATTTACCCCAAAGATTCAGATGCAATGAAACGTCGGGACACCTGCACCCCGATGTTTCTATCAGCAATGGCCACAAGAGCCAAACTGTGGAAGGAGCCTTGGTGTCCATCGAAAGATGAATGGATAAAGAAGATGTGGTTTATGTATACAATGGAATATTACTCAGCAATTAGAAACGACAAATACCCACCATTTGCTTCAACGTGGATGGAACTGGAGGGTATTATGCTGAGTGAAATAAGTCAATCGGAGAAGGACAAACAGTGTATGTTCTCATTTATTTGGGGAATATAAATAATAGTGAAAGGGAATATAAAGGAAGGGAAAAGAAATGTTGGGAAATATCAGGAAGGGAGACAGAACATAAAGACTCCTAACTCGGGGAAACGAACTAGGGGTGGTGGAAGAGGGGAGGAGGGCGGGTGTTGGAGGGGAATGGGTGATGGGCACTGAGGCGGACACTTGACGGGATGAGCACTGGGTGTTTTTCTGTATGTTGGTAAATTGAACACCAATAAAAATTAATTTAAAAAAAAAAAGAAAGAAAGAAAGATCCTTCTCAGAAATGCCTAGCGTCTCCATCTTATCCTGTACTTGGCCAGAATCTCTCCTCTCCTGTGGAAAACACACTTGTTTACTGATGGTCTATAGGCATGGAAAGAGTCATTTCAGTCAGGAGGTCTTGGATGATCGCTGGTGGGGAGGGTCCAAACCATCCTTGCAATGACCCAGCTCGCTCTCCGAATATCTCAGTTCACTCACAAATGGAAAGTGACCCAGCCTACCCAAATAATTTTCCAAACACACCCACAAGATCTTTAAAAAATGTTCACTGTCTGATTTCACTCACATGTGAAATTTAAGGAACAAAACAAAGGAGCAAAGGAGAAAAAGAAGAGAGAGAGAGAGAGAGAGAGAGAGAGAGAGAGAGAGAGAGAGAGAGACCAAGAAACAGAACTATAGAGAACAAATTGATGGTCACCAGAGGGAAGGTGGGGAGGGTATGCGTGAAACAGGTGATGGGTATTAAGGAGTGTGCTTATTGTGATGTTTTGAAGGGATGAATCACTATATTATACCTGAAACTAATATAACACTGTATGTATATGTAATTTCAATCACTGGAATTAAAATTTCTACACATGTTCACTGGAGAAAATCCAGAAAGAGAGAACTTAAAAAGCAACCCACAATCTGATGACCCATGATGATCATTGGTAGCACTGGGAAATGCCTCTCTCATCTACCACCAGCCCAGCCCCACCACACAGAACAGTGCAGTTCATGCACCACACATGCCAACATTAGCTTGGCAATTTTTTATTGGCTCTATACCGTCGGGTTAGAGGTAGAGGTAAAGACTGGATGTCTTTAATAACCTTTTTCCTGCTCTGAGGTCATTCAAGTGGAAAGCCCACATTTTTAGATGGCTTACTTAAGTACCACCACGATTACTCGTGTATAAATAGCTCTTAGCAGTAAAATCTCTAAGAGATTCTCTTTAGGTTGAAACTTAAGATTTTCCAACAAATAACCTTTTAGTCCCTTTTATTTTGGCTGTTCCACCTGCTGGCCAATTCATCTGTTCTCTAGACAAGAATGGATTCAGAGCAGACAATGACAAATTGACCAGCAGAGGTTCTGGTCACACCAGACATTACTCAGCATCCTGACAGGTGACCTGTCCACCTCAAAACTTCTACTTTTAGCTGAGCAGTGAGGCCCGATACAAATCCTGTCTTGGGCCATTCACCGGCTCAGGACACAGCTTGCCATCATATATTCTTTCAACGAACATCAGCACAAAGTGCCATTTCTATAATTATTCATAATTTGGACCTCTCAATACTATTTCCACAATAACACTCACTATCAGAAATGTAAATCAAGGAATAATATAACAGCTCGGCATCAGCATAAAACAAAGGGGGCAACAGGAACAGAAAATAAAAACAGAAGTCCTATTTTACCCGTGAGTCCTCACAAAGTCTGAAGTTGAAACATTAATATTTTTATAATGAAAACCTTATGTTTTTATAGATTAGAATTTTAAGATTCCAAATCAAGAAAGTAACAGAAAGTGGACCCTGTAGCACATACAGGCACCAAATATTTGTTTATTCATTTAAATATTTCTTAGAATTGGGGCACCTGGATGGCTCAGTCGGTTAAGGAACCGACTCCTGGTTTTGGCTCAGATCATGATCTCAGGATGGTGGGATCAAGCCCCACATTGGGCTCTGCACTTAGTGCAGAGTCTTCTTGAGATTCTTTCCCTCAAATAATGTGAGGCATTATTTGAAAGCAGTGATTCTCATATTTTAAAATGCATCAGAATCAACTGAGGGACTTGTAGAACACAGATTGCTACTCTCCCCTCCCCACCGTTCCTGATTCAACAGTTCTGGGAAAGACCCAGGAATCTTCACTTCTATCAAGTCCCCAGGATGATTCTGAGGCTGCTGTTCTGGGACCATAGTATGGGGACCACTGTTCCAGGCTATGAACATACAGCAGAGAGCAAATCAAAGCCCCCCCCACCACAAACCTTACATTCTATTGATGCAATAACAATTATAATTTCATCAGTGGCAAACTTACCTTTACACTGAAAAATAAAGTCAGAAAAGAACTGAGAGTGAGCGAAGAGGTAGGGATTGTTTGTTAAAAGAAGGTGGTAAGAGAAGGCATTTCTGAGGAGGTAAGATTCAAGCAAGTGAAGTGAATAAAGAGAGAGGAAGCCATGCAAAATCAGAAGGAAAAGCACTGCAGACAAAGAGAGCATCTCATGGGAAGAACCCTGTGTGGTAGCAAGCTCTGAACATTCCAGAACAGCAAGACCAGTCTAAACAGAGATGTGCAGGAGAGGAGTTGCACGCAGGCAGAAGGATGGAGTAGATTGACAAGACTTTTATGGGAAGGGAGTGAGTGGAAAAGCCGTGTGATATGACTCCTAATTTAAAAAAACAAAAACAAAAAACCTTGGCTATTTTGACATGTAGAGAGAAGACTGTCCAGAGACAAAGATGGAACAGGGAAGACCAGGTGGGAGGCACCTAGAGATGACTGATGCTTGGACCCGGGGGGTTCCCCACAGTTCTGGTTGGGAAGGAAGATGTCCTGCAGGGGGACCCCACAGACTTCCTGCAAGATGTGAGATGGGGGAAAGAGAATGCTCAAGGATGGCCACCGTGTTTTATCTTATTTTTATTGGGGCTTGGGGAGGGTGGGTAGAAAGAAAACATTCATTTGGAAACATCCTCAATCCTACAGAAAAGTTGCAAGAATAAAAATAGCATGAAGTACACCTGTACACCCTTTAAGATGCTTCTACCCTTGACACTTTATCCCATTTGCTTTAACATTTGCACACCCTCCCCACAGACACACACACACACACACACACACACACAATTTTCCTTTCCAAACCACTTGAGAACCAACCACGCACATTATGGCCTTTCCTCCCTAAATACCTCAGAGCCACAGTGCTCCCAGCCTGCTATGTCCAGTTGGATATATTATGCATAGAAGCTGGTGTGAGTGGTGATGACACTGGGCTCAAAAGAAGACACAGTATCATCCCACGACACAGCCCAGCTAGGAACCTGCACAATGGACAATGCAAGAAAGTCAGTACGCCCTGGGTTGCGTGATTCCGCCAAGTTGTGTAAGAGCTCCGAGGTCAACAGGATGCAGGAGGCTTTCAGAGTCACAGCAGAGCCTAAAATGAGGCTACATGGGGACAGGATTTGGACAGACAGGGGACAGAATGGAAGAGATGCCAGGCAGTGGGGAGGAGAGTCTGCACAGATCGTGAGGAGAAAATAGGTATGGCACACACAAGTGACAGACAGAAGGCCACCCTGTGCTGGCAGGAACTTGATGGCAGGGGTACAAAATGAGGTCAGGGCGAGAGGGTGGGTACATCAGAGAGAAAAGGCACAGACAAGCACCCCAGGGGCGAATAGAGAAAGGCGACAGCTCTGGGTCTACTAGTCCCAGGCACTCTGATCACTGGTGGAGGGATTTTACGTTTTGAAGAGGAAAATTAGCCTGACAAGGACAGTGGCCATAAGGCAAGTAAAGTGACCACAATTCCCTTCCTAACATTTTCCCAGGTCGTGAATTTCTAATATTATCTCCTGTGCCTCATTGTCCTCTTGGTCAGGGTCCCACCTGAGCCATTCAAGTTTCTCAGTGCCCAGCCAGTCCCTCTGCCTTTGAACAGTGACATCTGATGTTCCCAATGTGGACTTCACAGAAACACATTTAACTTTGCTCCTCTAGAGCCCTGCGGCACAGCAAGTGATGCCATCCTCCCCCGAATGACATTTCCCGAGCCTGGCTCTCGCCGGCGTGCTCAAAGACGAGCTTATTCACTCCAACTTGACGAGTGCAGGCAGTAATCAAAAGTTCTGCTTGCACAGGGGAAAAAAAATTCTTCTGAGGATATAGAAGCAGCTCAAAACGAGACTGAAATGTGATGAAGCACTGCCATTTTATTTTTAATAAATAGGGCTTTTCAATTTGTCACTTAAAGCAAGCTGTGAATATCCTTCCATCATACACCCCTATCAACTTTGTCCAAAAGGCAGCTGGTCCAAGAATACCTGTGCTTCTGCAGCACTAGAACTCCCGGCCCAAGTTTATCCCCAACAGGTACGGAGAGATGATAATCTACAAAGAGCAGATATGCAAAAATCTTTCTGCAAGGTACAGAATGCAGAAATAAGAATCAGACCAACTGCTAGAGCATACCCTCTGCTCCCACAGCTTCTGATAATCCATCCTCAGCCAGAACACGAGGCGAAGAAACAACATCTTGAAAGCCATGGCAGCTGCCAGCCTATGTTTCTATAGGCTTTTCAAGGGTTTTAATTCTGGTGTCCTGAACTCTGCTGTTTAAGCCAAAAGAGGATCCATCTCCTCTGAACTAGAGCACAGGAGGAAAGTATTCCCTGGCTTGCTCAGCTCATCTGGCCAGTCCAGGTGATGCTGGAGTGAGTGTTTGGGGCAGGGGCCACACACAACAGGGCATATTTATTCTTTGTTCAGCTTGGACAACATGACAGAATTTTCCAGGTGTCTAGGTCCTACAAAAGATTTCACATACAGGCAATATAATATATGGTTGAGTGTATTAATGGGTTGTGTGACCCCAGATAAGTTGCTGGGTATCTCTGAGCTCCATTCCTCATCTATAAAATGGGGATAAACAGAGCTGATCTTCATAGGGTTGCTGTGAAGATTAAAGAAAATGCAACTTAACTACAGGAGGGCACTTGGGTGGCTCAGTTGGTTAAGCATCTGCCTTCGGCTCAGGGCATGACTCTGGGGTCCTTGGATCAAGCCCCACATTGGGATCTATGCTCAGCCAGGAGACTGCTTCTCCCTTTCCCTCTGTCACTCCTCCTGCTTGTGCTCTCTTATGCATATACTCTCTTTCTCTCTCAAATAAATAAAAATCTTAAAAAGTAAATAAAACCTTAACTCTAGGAAACAAACTAAGGGTCACGGGAGGGGTGGTGGGTGGGAAGATGGGATAATTGAGTGGTGAGCATTAAGGAGGGCATGGGATGTGATGAGTACTGGGTGTTAAATACAACTGATGAGTTACTAAACTCTTATATCTGAAACTGATGATGTACTGTATGTTGGTTAATTGAATTTAAAATAAAAATTAAAAAAATAATAAAATAAAATAAAATAAAATAAAATAAAATACCTAGCCCAGTGCCTGGTTCACAGAAAGTATTCAAAAATGTTAATATTATATTAGTTGAAAAAAAAATATTATATTAGTTGAGTCTAGATTTCCTATCTTACTTTGAAGACACACAAGGCTTGGTCTGGGCTGTTCTTGTGAGGAGCTAAAGAAGGGAAGGAGGAATTTCCCTGGGGTTGCTTCTGTTTTGCACTATACACATGTGTGTCCGGTGTCTCTCAGAAAAGAGACAAACACTCCTGTCTTATTCTCTTCCTACTTAATCACATGTATGGAACAGTACCCATTTCCAGCTTCAAGGGGCTCATGAAATCTACCTGCGTCCTTCAGCCAACAACTACAAAGTACCCACCAAGAGCTGGGTTGGGGAGCTCCCTGTAGAGGGGATGGCAGAGCTGCCCCAGAGGTTATCACACAGAGCACAGTCCAAGACTGGGGCACTGCAGGTAGCACAGGAGGGACACCTAGTCTCACCTATGCAGTTAGGAGGGTCTTTCTTAAGGAAGTGACCAACAAACTGAGCTATGCTAAGGCACTCCCAGAAGCCTCCCAAAAGGAATTCCAGCCTAAGATCCTCTCATTCTCAAGTCTCTGTCCTGGGCACTGTCAGCTCTTCCCTGAAGGCTGCTAAAAATCTAGGACCTCACCCAAGGCCAAAGGAAAATGCGTATACCCACCACTGAGGAGGCCTGGCAGTCAACAAGCTCCATTTCCAACACAGAGATTCTCACAGCCACAGA
The DNA here is from genome assembly GCF_018345385.1 of Vulpes lagopus. Classification (NCBI taxonomy): domain Eukaryota; kingdom Metazoa; phylum Chordata; class Mammalia; order Carnivora; family Canidae; genus Vulpes; species Vulpes lagopus. The sequence continues at coordinate 22,633,161 of NC_054830.1, read as the reverse complement.
GCCGTCCCCTCCCTGCCCATCCACTTCCCCTCCATGCCCAAATGCACAGCCCTGTATTCCTGAAGACCACCTCTGAAATCTAAAACCTCCAAAGTAAAACAATTTGAAAAATTACATCACTGAACATTCCAAACTGGATAAGAAAAAATAAAAATAAGACTTACAAATAAGGTAAGATAGTCATATAATAATATGATTTTTTCTTTAATCTCAACATTCAGAGAAATAACAATAGTTTGGTTAATATTATATGACACATTATTACATTAAATTTTTTTCTACTTCCATGTTTTCCTGCATTACTTATTTCAATACAACAAATTTCTGAGGTGGGAACCATTCTCATCGCTATTTTATAGATCAAGAAACTGATCTATAAGTGATATGGTGCCTAAAATAGCTAATTATTAAATGTCAGGGCTGTGACTCATATCCAAAACCCACTCTCCCATTCATATTATACCAGTAACCCTAACCCTGGATGCACATCCTGATCTCCTGGGGTTTTCCAAGCCCTATCCACATCTTAGACTTTCTGATTTTCCAGAAAGATGCTGGGCATCTGGGTATTTAAGAAATACCTTTAGAGGTTCCACTTTTGGCACAACATCATGTGGAGCTTCTCAGACCTGCTTCCCAGTGAAACTGGTATAAATTATGTTTAAAAATAATCATTTAAAGTGTCTAGAAATTGTCCTAATGGCATTTAGTAACTTAAGAAACATTTGTTAAAGAAAATCCACTAAAACTCAGCAAGAGTTTTACTGGATTAGCAAGAGTCTACTATGTATGAATCAAGATGTGCTTCTTCCCTCTTTCTTCCCAGCCCAGCAAGACACAAACTCTATTGCCAACTGGTACAAGATATAGGGCTCTCTCTCTCCCAAATTGGCAATTGTGAGGCCTTCATCCTTGAAGGGGCAGTATCAGCTTACCTGTTGCCAAGGCTAATTTCTGAGCCTGTATAGCTGGTAGGAAAAGGGTCCCTTCTTCCATGTTGCCTACAACACCCACAAAATGAAGACTTGCCTTGGGCTCAGCACACAGAGAAAACTGGGGCTCTGACTGCCCTTGACTGGACTTGTAAGGTGAATGTTCCATGCCAAGAGAGGCAAGCTGAAAACACTTGAGGATACTGCTTCCCATTCCAGTGAGCATCAAGCTCTTAAAACACAGGTGTCACTCAGAGACAATCATGCTATTGTCCCCACCACCTGCCCCAAAGCCATGACTCAGAGATCTTGCCCAGGGGAAAAAAGCTATAGAAGAGCAGGTCACAAAACAGAGAGTAAGTAACATCTTCCCAAAGGAACTGACTTCATTTGCACCCAAGTGTGGAAAAGTTCAAGCCTAAGGGAACTCTCAAAAACAGTAGAGGTTATAGTGGAGACCACTGAGAGGAGCCTGACAGACTCACTGGAGATAGAAACTAAACCGTGGGCTGGAGAAAATCTCGGGAAGGGACAACTGGGAGGGAATAACCTCAAACACTGCTTTGCCATCCATAGGAGACACTCTAAATTTAAAGCACCTGGGTGGCTCAGTTGGTTATGTGTCCAACTCTTGGTTTCAGCTCAGCTCATGATCTCAGGGTTGTGAGATGGAGTCCCACCTCAGACTCTGCACTCAGCAGACAGTTTGCTTGAGATTCTCTCTCCCTCTCCCTTTGCCCCACCTCTGCTCTCTCTCTCTCTCCCTCTCTCTCATTAATTTTTTAATTTTAAAGGTGCAAACAGATTAAAAGTAAAATGATGAAAAAAGCTATTTAAGACAAACAGCAACCACAAAAGACTGGAATGGTTACACTAACATTAGACAAATTAATTGACTATAGAGAAAAAAAATGTTACTAGAGATAAAGAGGAGTATTTCATAATGATAAAAGAGTAAATCCATTAGGAAGATGGAACAAATGTGCACATATATCCACTGAACAAAAGAACACCAAATTGAATGAAACAAAAACTGATAGAAATGAAGGTAAAAATAGATAACTCAACAGTAATAGCTGGGGACTTCAATATCTACTTTGAATAAAGCATAGGACAACTTGTCAGAAGATTTAAAAAAAAATAAAAGACTTAAACACCACTATAAAACAATAAAACCTAATAGACATCTGTAGAACACTCCAACCAACACCAGCTGGGTACACATTCTTCTCAAGTGCCCATGGAACATTCTCCAGAATAAGCCATAGGCTAGCCAGTAAAACATATATCAATAAATTTAAAAGGGTATAAATAATAAAGAATATATTTTATTACCATAATGAAATGAAATTATAAATCAGTAACAGGAAAAAATTCAGGAAATTCACGAATAAGTGGAAAGCAAATAATACACTCCTAAATGACCAATAGATCAAAAAAATGCTTTGACATGAAGGAAAGTGAATATACAACAAACCAAAACTCATGAGATGCAGTTAAATCAGCACCAGAGGTAAATTATACAAATCTGTAAATGCTTAGAGAAAGAAAGAAAGAAAGAAAGAAAGAAAGAAAGAAAGAAGAAAGAAACCTAAATTCCTTCCCTAACACAATGCAAAAAGAAAAGCAAACTAAATCTAAAGCAAGCAGAAAGAAGGAAATAATCAAAGTTAGAATGGGAATTAATAAAATGGAGAATAGAAAAACAATTGAGAAAAATCAATAAGACCAAAGGAATATCCTTTGAAGTGATCAATAAAGCTGATAAATCTCTACCTAGATTAAACAAGAAAAAGGAAAAAAGAAAGTCAAATTATTAGAAACATAAATGAAAGAGGGGACAATACTACTGATCCTATAGAAACAAAAAGAATAAGAAAAAATACTATGAATAATTATATACCAATAAAATGGATCACTTAGATGAAATAGACAAATTCCTAAAAGATCATATACCACTGAAACTACTCAGAAAGAAACAGACAATCTGAACAGATTTGTAACTAGTAAAAAGATTGAATTATTAATCAAAAATATACTTCAGAAGGAAAAGTCAAGGCCAAGATGGCTTCATTGGTGAAACATTTGAAGAAGAATACCAATTCTTCACAAGCTCTTCGTAAATAATAGAAGAGGAAGGAACACTACGCAATACATGCTGTGAGATCCGTAGTAACTTGTTAAAAAACATCACAAGAAAAAAAAATACTATAGACCATTATCTCTTATGAATATAGATTTTAAAACCAAATACTAGCAAAACAAATTCAGCCACTCATAGAAAGAATCATACATCATGACCAAAGGAAATTTACCCCAGGAATGCCAGGTTGATTTAATACCTGGAAATCAATTAATGTAATACATCATATCAGTAGAATAAAAAACAAAAGCCACATGATCATCTCAACAGATGCAAGTAAAACATTTGAAAAATCCAGTATCACTTTGTGATTAAAAATAATAGAAACTATATCAGCTAGGAATAAAAAAGAATTTCCTCAACCAGATAAAGAGCATAAATATAAAACCTACAGCTAACACCACACTTAATGGTGAAACACTGGATGCTTTCTCTTAAGATTAAGAATAAGACAAGAATGTCTGCTTCACCACTCTTAATCAGTATTGTACTGAAAGTTCTATCCAGAATGATTAGGCAAGTCATTAAGTAAATGCATGAGAAAAAGGAAAAGAAAAGAAAAAAGAAGAGAAAAGAAAAGAAAAGAAAAGAAGAAAGAAAAAGAAAGAAAGAAAGAAAGAAAGAAAGAAAGAAAGAAAAAGAAAGAAGAAAGGAAGAGAGAGAAAGAAGAAAAAAGAAAAGAAAAGAAAAGAAAAAAGGAGGGAGAGAGGGGAGAGGAAAGGAGGGGAGAAAAGGAAAGGAAAGGAAAGGAAAGGAAAGGAAAGGAAAGGAAAGGAAAGGAAAGGAAAGGAAAGGAAAGGAAGGAAGGAAGGAAGGAAGGAAGGAAGGAAGGAGAAAGAAGATTAGGAAGGACAAAGTAAAATTATTTCTTCACTTATGGCATGAGCTTGTACATAGAAAATCCTTAAAAAATACAGTTTAAAAAACTAGTAGAAGAGTAAACAAGTTGAGCAAGTTTAAAAACACAAGATCAAATATATTAAAATGAATTGCATTTCTATATACTTGCAATAAACAACCCAAAAATGAATTAAAAAAACAATTTCATTCACAATAGCATCAAAAATTAAATACTTTGAAATGCATTTAACAAATAAGTGCAAAATCTATATCCTGAAAACTACAAAACTGTGTCGAAAGAAATTAAAAATCCAGGTTCATGGATTGGAAAACTTAATATTGTTAAGATAGTAATATACTAAGTATTCAAAACACAAGATCAAATATATTAAAATGAATTGCATTTCTATATACTTGCAATAAACAACCCAAAAATGAATTAAAAAAACAATTTCATTCACAATAGCATCAAAAATTAAATACTTTGAAATGCATTTAACAAATAAGTGCAAAATCTATATCCTGAAAACTACAAAACTGTGTCGAAAGAAATTAAAAATCCAGGTTCATGGATTGGAAAACTTAATATTGTTAAGATAGTAATATACTCCAAAGCAATCTACAAATTCAGCAATCCCATCAGAATCCCAGCTGACTTCTTTGTAGAAATTGACAAGCTAATTCCGTAATTCAGATAGAGTTGCAAAAAAAAATCCAGAATGGACAAAACAATCTCGAGGAAGAAGAAAACGTTGGTGGATTCACACTTGCTTATTTCAAAGCTTATTAGAAAGTAATAGTAGTCAAGACTAGCATAAGGATAGACATATACATAAATTAAATAAAACTGAGGATCCAGAAATAAACCAATGTGTCTATGGTGAATTGATTTTCCACAGGAAGCCATGACCATCCAATGTAAGAAAGAATAATCTTTTCAACAAAGAGTGCTAAGACAACTGGATAGCAACATGCAAAAGAATAAAGTTAGACCCTTACCTTGCAATATATTTTTAAAAAGGAACTAAAAATAGATCAAAGACCTAAAATTAAGGGCTAAAACTACACGACTCTTAGGAGAATACACAGCTCTAAATCTCTACAACCTTAGTGGAGCAATGGATTCTTAGCTATGATACCAAAAGCATAGGAACAAAATCTTAAAAATACACAAATTGTAGTATATCAAAATTTAAAACTTTTGTGTTTCAAAGAACACCATCATAAGAGTGAAAAGACAACCCAACGAATGGTAGAAAATATTCACCTATCACAGATCTATGATAAGCAATCATATCCTATATCTAAAGTAAATTAACAACTCTTAGAACTCTATAATAAAAAGACAATCCAATTCAAAACAAAGGATCTAAATAAACATCTCTTGAAAGAAAATACACAAATGGCCAATAAGCACATGAAAAGATGCTTAACATCATTAGTCATCAGGGAAATGTACACCAAAACCACAATGAGATATTTCTCACACACCATATGGTTTTAAACAAAAAATAATGATAATAACAAATGTTAGCAAGAATGGAGAGAAATCAGAACCCTCATCCATCACTCATGGGAATGTCAAATGGTGCAGCTACTGTGGAAAACAATCTGGCCGTTTCTCAAATAGATAAATGTAGAGTTACAATATAACCCAGCAATTCCACTCGTAGGTATATGCCCAAGGGAAATTAAAACATATCCACACAAAAACTTGCACTTGAATATTTATAGCAGTATTATTCATAATAGTCAAAAGGTAAGAGCAATCTAAATATCTATCAACCGATGAAGGGACAGACAAAATGTAGTCTATGCTACAGAAGAGTATTATTCAGGCATGAAAAGGAATGAACACTGACACATGCTACAGCATGGAAGGACCTTGAGAATCCACTAAGTGAAATAAGCCCATCACAAAAGACCACATATTAAAGAATTACATTTATATGAAATGCCCCCAAAAAAGGCAAATCTGTAGAGATGGAAGATAGATGAACGGTTGCTTATGGCTGGGAGGTATGGAGAAAGGACTAAGTGGGTGATCGCTAGAGGGTGCAAGGTTTCTTTCTGAGGTGATGAAAACGTTCTAAAATTGGCTGAGGTGATGGCCACACAACTCTGAATATATTAAAAACATAGAAATGTACAGCTTGCATAAGCAGGCTCTATCTCAATAAAGCTGTTGTTGGTTGTTGTTTTAAGGAAGCTCTCTCAGTGATTTTATCAGTAAAAGGTCTGAGATGGGAACCACCACCCCACCCTCTGCTGCCCGATGTCCCCAGCTTCTCTGTCTAGCGAGGAAGGTTATTTCTGATTCCTTTATACCTTCGTGACGCTGGCTCTGGACTGAGTTGCTTCTGGGCTTTGTAAACTGCTCGCACGTCCGAGCCAATGACCCGGACAAAGCAGGTACATGAAGCCCCAGCCTCATCTACTTCTCAGGTTCAACACTATGGCCAGTCTTTGGGCTGCAGGGCCCAGACACTGACCCCTCAGCTCTCAGGCTGGGAGAAGTGCCAGCCCAGCACGTGGGATGGAAGAAAGCTACCTCTTCGCGGTCACCTAGTGTGTTACCATCTGAGAAAGGCTGGGGGTACTGCATGGGGCATTCTTGGATTATCAGATGCTGCCTACGTAAATATCTATGCAGAGGGTTCCCGAAGCTATTAGGAATTTCACTTGTATTTTTGTGGCCAGCTTCCTCATGGCTAGCTATTGCAACTTCCACAGTATTGAGATCCCTCCTCTTGGTATTTTTTAACTCGGACACACCAAAACATAAGAGACGTGTTCAAACTCCTTGCTTCACTTCCTGGCTGGCATTGCCCTGACTCCAGGAATCTTCCTTCTACCATCTAAGGCTGGACAAGCCCCACTGGCCTTTGCTTAAGCTACTCAGCGCCCACATACAGTTGTGCTTGTCACCAAATAAGTTAATAATCACTACTCGTCTAAAATCCGTCCTTGATCTCCATCCTTTGTCAACACAATGTCTGACTTAGATTTCTGACAGCTGAGCTAATATAAACCACATCCCTCCAGAGACAGAGTATCTCTGAAACAGTTCCTCCTAACCTGGCCATCCATTATCCAGAAATATATGCCATAGGCCTGGAAATGGAAGATAAAGCTCGTTCTGGCACAACCTGAGAGTGTATTACGTGTCTCCTATGACTAAGCTATTTATTAAGGAAAAAGACTCCTTAAAATGGGAAAAACACACTATCTTTGTTAACGCATTATCTGCAAAGGGGATAGAGCTCAGTGTAGACTCCACACCGGGCCCTTGGAACGTCTGACTTCATCTCCGATTCACTCTGGTGTGGGTCTGCTAACCTCTAGATTTTGATTTCATGAAAAGGGCCATCCCTGCCTTGCACATACTACTATGTGTGACCAAGAGCATGTCAAGATCCTGGAGGATGGACAGCAGTGCTCACCCGATCGCATCTGTGCTGGTGGCAGTCTATACCCTGTCCTGTGTGTGAAGTCTCTATCCTTGGCAAGAATACCCATTACTAACACCTGGAGATGAACCTCTAAGTCACACATGGCCCCTGGGGAACACCCCTCTTCAGTGATAACTTGGCAAGTGTGGAACAATTGACCATTGGGGATCCCTGGGTGGCTCAGCAGTTCAGCACCTGCCTTTGGCCCAGGGCCTGATCCTGGAGTCCCGGGATCGAGTCCCGCATCAGGCTCCCTGCATGGAGCCTGCTTCTCCCTCTGCCTGTGTCTCTGCCTCTCTCTCTCTCTGTCTCTATCATGAATAAATAAATAAAATCTTTAAAAACAAAAACAATTGACCTTTGTAACACCAACAATGCAAATGTGTGTTGGCGTGTCATTTCTCATGCCTGTCACTGATGGAGGCTGGCAGGTAGAAGCCACCTGCCCCAGACACACTGGCTCAGAGCTACTTCATCACACCTTCTTTACTCAGGCAACACATCAGCGCCTGCACCCTGGCCGATTCATTAGTGTTCCACCCTCTGAGTCCTGTTTTTGTCTCAAGTGACAACATACTTGTTAATTCCTAATATTAGCTAATAAATGTCATTTCCAAATACTTTATGCAACTCTGAATTTGAAGGATGAAGATGGCTTTTCCTGCATAAGCAAAAAATAACCACCAAACCCCCATCCTATCTCCTTTTTTATTAACTTGAGTGAGACTTGGGAGGGGGAGAATGGGTGAAAAAATGTCAAAAGATGTTTCATATCTTGACAATTGAAACAACTTCTGGTCGTATCTTCTTCTTCAAACTCTTGAGAATGAGCTACAGGGGGAAAGAAATCTCAACTCTGGACTGAAATGTGTCAGGATAAGCAGAGAACATTTCTGGAGTCAGACTATCAATAACACAAGCCACTAAAATAACGAGCCAGGGGGGACCTGGGTGGCTTAGCTGGTTAAGCATCTGCCTTCAGCCCAGGTCATGACCCCAGGATCCTGGGATCCAGCCCCATATCCGGCTCCCTGCTCCTCTGCTTCTGCCTCTTCCCTCAGCTCGTGCTGTCTCTCACTTGTGCTCTCTCAAAAAATCTCTAAAAAATAAAAATGAAATAAAAGAAAATAACTACCCAGGTGGCTGAGGCCAAGGGGAGCCTGGCATGGACCCTCTCCTTCTTCCCTCCTTCCCTCTACCCCCCATTCCATCCCTCTCCTCTCTCATTCCTCCCTCCTTCTCCCCCATCCCTCCCCTCCTCTCTCCCTCCTCCCTCCTTCTCCTCCATCCCTCTCCTCTCTCCCTCCTCCCTCCTTCTCCCTCCCCTCTGTCCCTCCCTGCCTCTCTCTTTCATACTTCTCTCTCTCTCTTCCTTCCGCCTCTCCATCCCTCCCGTCTTCTCTCTCTCTTCCTTCCCCTTCCCCCATCTCTCCTGCTCCTGCTCCCCTCCCCCATCCCACTCCTTTCTTCCATCTACCCTCTCTACTGTCCTTTTCCATTCTCTCAGGTAGCTCCTGGCCATCACACTACAGGGATCCTGGGCCCTACAGTAGTTGACCAACTCTCACAGAGGTTAACAACTGGTCCAGTCTGACAGTCAGCAAGTGGAGGAGCAGGGATTGGACCCCAAGCCTGTATTCATAACCACCTAAATATCCAGCAGCTGTGGTGCCAGGTCTACATGGCCAGTGAGAGATTCCACCCCTCCTCTACCTACCCCAGTGTAAAACCAAAACGTCTCTGTAGACCCTGAAAAGACTATATCAAGGACAGTTGTGGGAACCACTAGGTTTTATTAGAAGGACACCAGGAAGGTCTACCCCAGGGATTCTGAGGGCTACAAGCTGGTGTGTAGGCTACCATCCTCATCCTCTCTGGTGTGATGCCCAGGGAAACCCTCAGCTGGCTCCTCAGCTACGTAGGTTCTTGGTCCGCTGGCCAACTCCAAGAGTATGTGAACCAAGCAGGGAGGCAGAGCAGTTGGAACCTTGGGTCATGGCCAGGCAGCCAAGGGGTGCATCAGGAGAAATGACACAGAGGCTTGGACCCATCAGAGGAGAGTGAGAGCTCCCAAGGGTCCAAAAGAAGACACACACACTTATCCACTGCTAAGGTCTCTGCCATTGTAGCCAATGGGACACAGAGCTACCACGCCCAGGTGATACTCAGTGTCTAGAACCTGGCAGGTGCCAACCAAGTACAATGGGCAGAAGCCTCAGCCCTGAGGGCTATTCACCAACTCCACACATTGTTCCAACATTTGAACCACCCACTCAGCTGCACTGATGCTTCTTGGCTGCACGTCAGCCTGGCTACAAAAACTGTGATGGAGAACCAGCCCTCCTGATCCGGTTGTGACCAGGCTCACTGTAAGTGAGGAGCAGCCTGGGGGCTGGGCTTCCCCTGGACCTTTCTCTTGGGAGACTCCTAGTGCTCATTAAAGCTTGCAGATAGGACAATGAGTTTGGAGTCTAGCAGAACTGGATCTGAATTCAGACTCGGATGAGTAGCTTCACCTCCCTGAGCCTTAGTCTTCTCATCTGTAACATGGGTGAGCAGTGATCATAATGGCAGCTAATACTTTTTGAGACTTCTGATATGCCAGAGTATCTCTCTATCGCTCATCTAGTCCTCACAAAAACTTCAACTTGTATTGAGGTGGGTATAGTTATTCTCCCCTGAGACACAGAGTGATTAAATACATTGCCTGAAATCACACAGCAGCTGAGTAGTAGAGCCTTGATCCTAACTTGGCTGTTTGGCCTCATGGCCCATCCACTGACCCACCAGACTTGATGACCTCCTGCGCATGGAGGTGGCTGTGCACATTGAGGGAAACAGTGTAGACCGAGCAATTCACACAGTATGTACCCACAATCAGCACACAGACGAGGCAACTGCCATCCTGCTGATATATGGTTATCACTTGGGAAGCAGGAGCATCTTGATGGAGCTTATATTGGTCCTTGTTGAATTTTTCCCTTAAAAGGAATGATGAGAATGAAACTTCTCTGAGAGTTCAGTGTTTCTTGCACTGACAGTTCTGTTCCTTAGTGTCCTTCTTCTCATTCATCAATGTATCCCAAACAGTACTTAAAATTTAACTAGTGCTTTTGGTGGCATAGCAATAGCTCTAAGCCATTTGCTAGACTCAGTTCACAAAAGAGAGGGTGGGGCAAAAAGTGTCAAGAAGAAAGACCATTTGGGCTCAATGGGAAAAGGATGATTTGGCCACTTTTTACTGAGAATCTTTGGAAGGAGAATAAATTGGCAATTAAAAAAAGGAATAAAAAAAAAAACAAAAAACAAAAAAAAAAAAAAAAGGAATAAAGCCTTATAAGTTGATCCATTAGAGCCAGGCAGATATCCTGTGAAGGAAAATATCCCCATGGCTCACAAATGAAGGATGGGCAAGGATCCCGAGGCAGGTGCTGCCAGGGGATGGAGGGAACTAAAGAGATGGGAACAGAGAGTGTGACAACCTGTTCTTGAAATCCAAGATATTATCCCAGGAACATGTCAAGTCTTACTGAGCAAATAGCTTCTAGATATTCTTTAAAGTCCAGTGTATGAAAAGGCAAACCACCAGCAGCCCATTCTGTGTGCAGCTTAGGAGAGCACAGCCAGGTCCTCCCCTTTTCTCAAGGCTCCTGCTACCGCCAAGGAAACCTGCCCACCATCTCTCTAATGCTGGTGCATCATAGCATTAGATGGTCCTGAACCTGCCTCCCAAAAGCCAGCCCCACATCCCCACTTCATCTGGGCTCCTAAAGCACTTTACCCTGGTATCTCCCATCCTCCATTCTGCCTTTGATGTCAGTGAACAGAGGAAAATCCACCTGAGAAAAGTCTCTGAAGGATGAGAATGGTCTAACTTCATTTTTCTTTTTTTTAAAGATTTTATTTATTTATTCATGAGAAACACAGAGAGAGAGAGAGAGAGAGAGGCAGAGACACAGGCAGAGGGAGAAGCAGGGTCCACTCAGGGAGCCTGACGTGGGACTTGATCCCTAGGCTGAAGGCAGCCCTAAACTGCTGAGCCACCTGGGCTGCCCTGCTCTAACTTCCTTGAACCCAGCACTGTGCCTTGAATAAAGTAGACTTAATTGAAGACATGTCCAAATAGATTCAACTGCAGAGGCTTTGCTTCAAGCTCTAGTGAAAAAAAAGCCCAGATTGTGAGCTGGAAATTTTTTTTAAAGCATGGAGCCCAACTCAGTGCTTGAACTCATGACCCTGAGATCAAGGCCTGAGATGAAATCAAAAGGATGCTTAACTAAGCACCCAGGCATCCTATGAGCTGGAAGACTTTTTCACTCCAGTCCAGGTTCCACCATGTAGAGTTGCATGGCTTCAATCTCTCTCAGATGTGGATTAATCCATCTGCCAAAAGGTAAAGTCACAGTGTGATGAGCCTATCTGCATATGGAGGTACGCAAATATCTACATGTGCCTCTGACACATGGTAGCAGCAGTTGAGGAGACAGAGAACAGTGAGGAATTGTAGTGTCATGAAGTAAGGGGGGCAGAGAGAGAATACGATCAGAAAAGTAGCTCTCCCACTTCAAAGTGCAAGAATACAAGATGGTGGCCCTTGGAGATTATAAATGGAACTGCCCCCACTGAACAGAGAATGATGTGTTGAAAACTAAGTAAACAAAGTCATTTTTACTAGAAATCCACCCAAAATATCTGAGGCACAAGTTCTAGACATCACAGCTTTCACTAGCAGGCATTTTGAGGACCCAGTGGCACTGGGCAGAGAATACATCTAGGAGTGGGTATCCTGTCCCCAAGGCCTACCTGTGCTGTCAGGCATCCTTCAGGTAGTGAAGATGACACATCTGCCTCCAATCCTCCATGACACATGTCACTGATGCAGGCCAGGCTTGACGAGGGGGCCTAACACAGAGGGTAAAGCAGCAGGGAGTGGCTGGGATCACCCTTGACCACTAAAGTGGCCCTGGGCCTCCTCCAGGTACATCCTCACCTCTGAAGGGTCCACTGAAGCCCAGAGACAGCTGATCTACATGGCCCAGGGCTAAAGTGCAACTTCTCTGAGATAATGCCAATAAGAGAACACAAAATGAGACTGCACGTCCCGTGCCTTTGGCTGGAAACCAGAAACCCTCACTTCTAATCCTGGTTTTCCATCTGACCCTTGGAAGCACTGATACATTTCTTTTCCAAGTGCAGGATGTTCTTCATATTTGAGGCAGGGCATCCCCATGTCTGTAACACCCGTCAGCGGGTGATTGGAGTATTATGGAATCACTTTAGAGAGAACCCATTTCTCTTTTCCTAGGCCAACATCATTTGTATGAAAATAATCACTGCCACCATAAGGACACAATATGACACTAACTACAACCTCCAGCAAAGGCAGCATCCGTTCACAGCATACTCACCAGCCCTCCTGCCTCAAACAAAACCATCATCAACCATGGCCACCACGAAGCAAGAAGAACCATCAGCTGGAAAGTCAGTGATATTTGACAAGCAGGTGTCTTGCTACAGACCTGAAAATTACTTGTAAATCAGTAGCTTTTATAAATCATCTTTTATCCTTTTGCTTTTAACAAGACCCCCCCCCCAAAAAAAACCCACATATCATGATAAAGAATTCAAACTAAACAGAAGGGTGGAAAGTGAAAAGTACTTTAATTTCTTATACCTCTCCAGAAATGTTCTGTGTATACAGCCATTTTCTGCCACATCTTTCCCCCCTCACCTTGGTTATTTGTTCGTATACTTCCAGACCCTCCTACCTGAGTATACAGAGCTCCAGCTTCCCAGAGTCTCCTAATCCCATGAAACCCCATGCCTTCTGAGACAGTGGCTGTTCCATGGTAACAGGATAACAATCACATAAGTTTGGAGAGAGCAGACTCATACATCTAAGTGGCCTTCTCTATGGTAGAAACACATATTCCTTGAGTATCCCACATGCACAGTTGACCACCAAGTGTTTCACGGCATCTTCTTCCCTTGTTTCAACCCAAAACATTTTTTTCATGGGCCCCTTAACACTGTATTGTGCAACATGATCCCTCTTCTTGCATTACTCCCTGCCTTGGCCAAATCATTTCCTACCCATCCTTCCTCAGGAAAATGCCATCTGACATGACCATTCCCCACTCTTAGATCACCCCGGGCCCAGAATGATCTCCATTCTAGGCAACATTGTCGCAGAGCCACACCCTCTCCTCCACAGGAGCCAGCTGGTTTCATCAAATGTTTGTGGTGTGCTTACTTCCCGTGCTTCCCCACTGGCCTCTAAGCTGTATGAGAGCATGGGCAGTGTCTGCCTATTCATCACCACACCAAGAGGTGCTCTGTAAATATCTACTAAATCAATATATGGCAGTGGGGTCCCCTAGAGCCCAACTGTACAAATGTCATCCCAGCCACTACAGTGGAGAAATGTGCTTCTCCTGAACACACTGCAGGGATCTTTCTGATGAGGTGAAAGCCTTTCTGCATCGTGAATCATTACCTCCTTACTCACTTGTGCTGATTCTGGTACGGCAGGTTTGCAGAATTAAATGTGGAATTGTCTCATCTCCTGACAGAAATATCGCCAACGTGTGAGCAGTTGGTACCCACTGACATTCTGATGTAGAATTTGCTTTACATTTTAAAAAAAGGCTTTCTGCCGCAACATTTATTTTGATCAGGGGAAGAGACTGGGAATGTTTATGTAAAATAAGACTAGTTTTCATTTATGATGGATTTTTGCATGCTGCGAGGAAAATGACACACTTTGACAAAACAGAGCCTTCCATTTGCCGCACATGTGAAGTGTGCCTGTCCACAGGCGTGATGCAGCTAACGGAACGCTCTGGCACGGCCAGTGGGGTGCATCAGTGGTGTACAGGATACAATATAAAGAGGCAGGTATCCCAACGGTTGTGAAGTCAGTGTCAGGGTTGCATGCTGACTTGCTCATCTTACCAGCTGAGTTATCCTCAGCAGGTCCCAAAGCTTCAGTATCACCTCTGTGAAATGGGAACAATGAGTGCTCCTGCCTCACTGGCCTGTAAGTAGGACCAGATTGTATTAAATAATGCTTGTGCCTGTATATAGCACATTACCTAGAGGGTAAAAACTAATAGAGGGAGACATCTGTGGACTAATGAGGTGAGTGTTTCCAAGAACAATGGGTAGTGCATCCTGGACACAAGGTTCCATTAGTTTGGAGCTACAAAGAGGGGAAGCAGTATGAGAAGTGAAAAGGAAGAAGGCTTCTTTCGTACCCTGCCAAGGGTGGTGTCCTCCTGAAAGTCCTGGGTCCCAGACAAAAGGAAAGCAAAGAGCAAGATTTGAAGCCCTATAATTGACGTTGTCAACTGACATTGACATTAAGCTTCTCAGCAGCCACGTGGTCTGAGTAGTAGGGCCTGAACCTACAGGGGCCACCCATGTGTCTGATTATGATGAGTGAAAGAAGGGCAGGTGTGAGGATCAGGGATCCCACAGCTTACAGAAGGTGCTCATTGGCTCCCGACACCCACAAGCAATTATAGCTCCACACTGTTTGCTTTTCGTTGAATTTCTGGATGTAATCTCCAGTAATAAAAGGGTTTACAAGGTGCAAGAGAAAAGTTACCTTGTTCAGTGTCAGAGATATTCCCAGGAAGAAGCCACACCACTGCACTTCCCAATATCATTCTTATAACAAAACTAACAAAGGGGACACTTAGTCAGCTTTTACAATATACTAGCGCCATGCTGATGGTTTAACAGCGCTTTATTTAATCCCCACAAACCGTGGAGGGAGAGGTGCTGTCATTATGCAACACCCCTGCTATCATCTCCAGAGTGCTGAAGGCAGCTCCCTACTCTCCCTCCCCATCAATCAGAAAGCAAGCTCTGATGAGTGATGCTAGAATAGGAAGGACTTTGAATTCCCTCTATGTCATCAATATTTTTTAAAGTAAATCACTTATCAACTCTGGCTCTCTCCCCCTGGAGACCCGGGATCGAGTCCCACATCGGGCTCCCTGCATGGAGCCTGCTTCTCCCTCTGCCTGTGTCTCTGCCTCTCATGTATAAATAAATAATATCTTAAAAAAAAATAAAACTGTTGTCTTCAAAAGCAGCACTCCCTCCTAAAAATCAAATTCAAACAGAAGTAGAATGGACAGACCAATAAGCAGAAAAAAACTCCAAAACATCACGCACTAATTCATTTGTGATGACCTATAGTAATGTAGAATTCAGGTAGCAATGTAGTAAAGCAGGATTCAGGAAGTAATATAATAATGCAGGATTCAGGTAATGTAGTAATACAGGATTCATACAGTAATGTCATGCAAAATTCAGGGAGTAATGTAGTAAAGTAGGATTCAAGTCGTACTGTAGTAATGCAATATCCATATAGTAACATAGTAAAGTAGGATTCAGGGAGTAATGTAGAAATGTAGGACCCAGGGAGTAATATAACATAGCATTCAGGAAGTAGTAGAGTAATGCAGGATTCAGGTAGTCATATAATAATACAAAACTCAGTTCCGTTCAATGGATAATCTTTCCTATTCCATCTCCTCTACTAAGTTCCCAAGGGGATGAAAAAACAAAAAACAAAACAAAACAAAACAGCCCCATCTTCAAGTTCTAGGGGAGAGAGACAAATGAAAAAGAAAGCACTACACTGTGGGACATAGGACAGGTGGCTGTTCGAGAGTGGAGGGCTGAGCCAGAAGGAAGGGTGAAGCACCAGGGAAGCTCTCAGGAAAGGACCAGCCTGGCCATGGGGTTCAAGGAGAGCAGACCTGGGGGGACAGCAGAGCCTAAGGGAAGGCTGCTAGGAGAACTGGAGTCCTCAGACCGTGACCAGTAGAGGGAGGATGGGAAACGGGCATCCTGGGATCCCTGGGTGGCTCAGTGGTTTAGTGCCTGCCTTTGGCCCAGGGCTTGATCCTGGAGTCCCTAGATCAATTCCCACATCGGGCTCCTGGCATGGAGCCGGCTTCTCCCTCTGCCTGTGTCTCTGCCCCCCCCCCCCACCGTCTGTCTGTCTCTCATAAATAAATAAAATCTTTAAAAAAAAAAAAAACGAAATGGGCATCCATTTGTGGGTGCACGTGCCCTTCACCCTACACACAAAGCTAAAGGGAGGGGCGAGGCTGGGCCTGGGTTCTGGGGCAGAGCCACATCACATCAGGAACCCACCTCAGGAAGAGAAGGTTGGAAATGGCTTTGGTGGGAGGAGCCAAAGAGCATCAATCAAGTGTCTCCATGTGCCAGATGCTGTGCTGGGCACTGCACAGTGATGCTCCATACCCTACACATGGGGAAACTGAGGCCCACAGAGTTAATTGCTCTAGTTCACCAAGCTGGCACTCCCTGACCATGATGCCAGTCAGGCCCACCATGCTCCAAAGACACCTGATGGCTCTAGAAGAAGCTTGGGGATGGACCAGAATGGAGATAGTGGCTCCTGCCTGGGTCAGTGCCCAGGATGAAGGTCCCTGGAGGAGCACCGAAGGACTTCAGGGAGCCTAAGGAAGGGGCTATAAATTCCTCTCTCACTTGCTTTTTAGAAAACTGCCCACTAACACCCAAAGTCATTGAGTCTTACCCTGTTCAGTGTGCCAGACCTGATCTAGTACAGAGGCCATGGAAGGTGTGCCTTGGAATTCCCTCATAGTAGGACGGTGGTCCCCACCACTGCCTGTGGCACATGGGTTAGTGGCAGGTGAGGTGATGCAGCCAGGGTTCTCAGTACAGAGTAATCATCTCATCTGTTTATTCGCTCATTCATTCATGCATTTATTCATTCATTCATTCAACAAGCACAACTTCTGTGTTAAGCATAAGCCTAAGCATTAATGGGCCACCGTGGGCGCAGGACACCCTTCTTCCACCAACACCACTTCTGAAAAAATATAGACACAAACCCATCATATACACAGGCACATCTATGCAGACCTATGTTGGTGTCATGCATACACACACATACACATATACACACACACAGGTCTGAAGGAACCGCCACAAGAACATGAACAAACCCTGAATGTTAAGACCAAGTTAGTTATTCCGTGACACAAAAATATGATTTCTGAACTAGAAGACAGAAACTGTGAGTACTTTGGGATGACACCTGTGCAATCACTTCAGCAGCACTAGTTAGTGGGTATCTTGCCAAACACTTTGGTCCTGCCACTCTTGCACTGACAAAACAGGGGTTGGGAAAGGTCACCTGGCCCTGGTGAGGATGGTGGATCAAAAGGCCATGGGGTGAGGGTGATCCTTTCCCCGGCCCACAGCAATATGTTCAGACCTGCCCCTCTGATTCTGACGCCTGATTCCAATTCATCGCCACAGCACCACCACGCTCAGCTAGAGTAGGGACACAAACAGGAAAGCAAGTTCAAGCCTATTCTGAAAGCTTCAGTTCAGCGTTCAGAGGAGAAAACACACCATTCAGAGTCCAAATTTGTTTCTGATTTCCTGGAGCCTATCAGCATGTCTCTCTCTCATTCACACACACACACACACACACACACACACACACAGAGAGAGAGAGAGAAAAAAAAACAAAAAAGAACCAAATTTTTAAAAATTTGCCTTTCTCTTTCTTGTTTGGCTCTCTTTCTTCTTCTCTTTTCTTCCACAGTTGTACTGAGAAATAATTCACATACTTCACCATATGTTTCAGGTGGACAGCACGATGGTTTACCTTGAGATGATTAGTGCAACAGGTTCAGCTAACATCAACTCTGAGTGATCTTTGACTCCTGACATTGGTATCTGTGCATCTGAGGAATGGGGCTCCTCTTCCAAGTTTACTTTGCCAAATTTGACTTTACAGGTTTGCCTTGGCAGACACAGCTCTTCACTAGTCAGCCCAGTTTGGGTTTCTGGGTGTGTCTACTGGTAATGTGTTTGGGCAGGTGGGACCTGCTATTTTGCTCTATTTTTAGGCAAGGCAACTCTGAGGACCAAGACAGGGGTGTGCCTGGCTGAGAACAGAGGGGCAGGACCCCTGCCTTGGCTCCCCACCCACGTGAGGCTGCAGGATGGCCTCCGCAGGGGCCTGGGTTCTCTGACTGGCCTTACAGGATGACTGGGACCTGGTGCTCTATTCGGTACTAGAGGGGACTATGAATTAGCTTCCCAGGCCCTGGCAGGGGATCAGACCACAGCCCAGAGCTTGTACAGCTCATTGTTCGGGGACCCGGATCAGGCCTGGGGGTGCACGCAGTTCCCTGGTCAGGGGAGGCCACCAGTTTTGCTCTGTACACGCAGGAGAAGCCACAGGCTATGCTCTCTGTGCAGAGCGCTAGTGTAGGTAGGGCTGCTGAACGGGCGCCACAGCGTCCCCTGTGCTCTGTGGGCTCCCTGGTCGGACAGGCTGGAGACTGTCACCAGCAATGGTCGCAGCTACAAAGCAGATTCCCTGCCAGAACGCAGTGGGAGAAGCAGCTCTGCAACCAGTCAAGCTCTCTGTTGTCGTGAGTCCAGCCCACCTGCAACCCCAGTCCCCTGCTGACCAGGCCCACTGGCTTTGCTCTGCCGGCCCTTGTCTGGGCTCGAGTGCCACTGGGCCACAGGGCTTTCAGGAGCTGTGAACAGCCCCCTGGTCAGCTGGGCCTGCAGCTGGGTGGGGGTTAGGTCTCAGCCCTCGCCTGGGCGGGAGGTGGGGGGGACCATCCAGACTACTCTCACTTTCCCAAACAGGCTCTCAGGGTAGGAGGGGCCGGGAGCTGCCCTCAGCCTTGGCTATGAATCAGTCTTCTTGCCTGTGCACAGCTTGAGGGCCTGCACACCCAGTCCTGGCTTTGCCCTGGGGGGAGCAGCTCCGCCATCCTGCCTCTTGAGCCCAGCTTCCAGGAGCTGGGGCCAGCTGTCTGGTCAGATGGGGCCAGGAGGCACCCTCCGCAGCAGGTGGGGCTGTGACTCAGCAACCTGTCTGAGTGTGGGCAAACTGGCCTCCAGGACAGAGCCGTACCGCACCAAGTTCTCAGGTCAGAGTGCACCCATCCAGGTGGTTCTGCGGAGGAGCAAAGCTGCTGGTTGGGGTTGCTAGTTGGGCACCACAGGCATGAACTCAGTCTGCCAAGACTCAGTGCTGGTCCTTGCAAGCCCCTGCCCCTTCTTCATCACAGTCAGATTCCCAGGCGCTGGGCCCCAAAGAGTCCCCTGCAATCACAGTGGTGTGAGGTCAGAGGAGGGGCTCCCACAAAGTGCCCCACAATGCTGGGAAGGCCGGTTGCCACCCTGGGCTCTCTTTTCTGGCTGGAGGAAGCAGAGGCTCTAGGTGAGGGGGTGGGGGGGGGGGGCACCTCCTGGTGTGGTGCTGCACTGGCAGGGGTGGGGGGGTGTCACCGTGTAGCTGCTTCTCTTACCCCCAATGCTGTCTTGGTCTCTGTGGTGCAAGGGGTGCTTCCCCCTCACCTCCACTTCTAGGTTTCTCTCACTGGTGTCCTTTTCTTGAATACAGGTTAGTGGTTCTCATGAGAGGGAGCAAAGTCAGGGAAAACCTATGTCACTGTCTTGGTGATGTCACTTTTAACACAGCTCCTTAAAGGGTTCATGAGCCTTCCTGCACATCAAATCGCTCTTGGAAAACAATATTTTAATGATTTCCATGTAAACAAATCAGAAACATATGGATTAAATTTCCCTTAAAATATATATTTGTAATTAAGGGGAAAAGTGCTTGGCAAAGTCCGTTTTACGATTTATCCAACCTAACATGTGAAAAATAGTTTGAGACATCTGACAAACCCAAACCCAGCAATCTTGACCATCCCTTACAGTAGCACACATACTCTGCTTCTATGCAGGGGACTCAAGTCCACCTCACCAGACCTCTGCCCTTCCCTGAACTTTTTAGAAGAACCTATTAGATTGTAGCAGACAGGCTCCTTGGGCTCTGCAGTGGTAGTTATGGTTCACCCTTTCCCTAGGCCTGGTTTCATTTTCAGGGGCTATGCCCACCCCTCAACCATGCCCCCCACCCCACCCCGCACACACAGGAGAGCTTTGCAGCCCACTCTGCTGGGGAAGTCAAGAAGAGGAAGGGGCAGCCTAGGTCATGTCCTCCAATACAACCTTCTCCCACCTCTTCCAGGCAGTCCACCTCTCTCTGCTATCTCCCCCTTTCTGTCCTAAGCCAACATATGGAGGCTTTGTATTTCTTGGATCAAAAATGTTTGCAGGGCGGTTTGGCGCCTGTCTTTGGCCCAGGGCGCGATCCTGGAGACCCAGGATCGAATCCCACATCAGGCTCCCGGTGCATGGAGCCTGCTTCTCCCTCTGCCTGTGTCTCTGCCTCTCTCTCTCTCTCTGTGTGACTATCATAAATAAATAAAATTTAAAAAAAAAAAAACTGTTTGCAGGGCTGAGATGCAGAAGGTGCATGAGTCAGCAGCTCCCCCAGGTCATGCAGAAACCTCAGGTCATTGAAATTATTAGGCTGTGTGTCATGGAGGAAAAAGAAATGAAAGCTGGCCAGAGACTAGCCTCTGGAGCAAGTTATTGGGTCCCACTACAGTGGCAGCCTTGTGCTCTGGCAGTGCCCAGAGAGAATCAGAGCTTCAGATGGGCCTATGGCTGATGTTCTCAGCCTGAGCAAAAATATTCCTATATCCCAAGGTGTCCAGGAAGTAAATGAGCCCCAGGCACAGGGACTGAGGGACCAGGTCCTTTTTCTCTCAGCGCTCATGTCCAGAGAGGCAGCAGAGTAAGCTGGACTCATCAGAAAATCAAGGTCTACCCTGGTATGAGCCTTCCTACCTGTATGACCTAGAGTAAGTCATTGTGCTATTCTGATCTTTATTTTTTAAAAGATTTTATTTATTTATTTGAGAAAGACCATGAGAGCATGAAAGAGCATGAGTGGGGGGGGGGGAGAAGAAGAAGGAGAAGAGACTCCCCAAGGCTCGATCCCAGGACCCTGAGATCATGACCTGACTGAGCCAACCAGGTGCCCCTCTACTCTGATCTTTAGTTTCTTCATCTGAAAAACAGAGGCAAGAACACTGCCAAACCACTCTCCTATGGCTGAAGAGGGAAGAAAACAAGGCCAAAGTGGTAAAATGATGAAAAAGTTTAAACCAACTAATTTCTAAAATTCACGTTTTTCTTAATCCAGCCTATAAGTGCTGAAAAAGAAGCTACGACCTCTCCTCTCTTCTGCTTGGTCTAAAATTACTCAGAAGCTACAGGCTTCTTTTCCTCCCCACTAACCCCCACCCAAATTACAGAGTCATTTGTGTTTACTATTATCTGTAGGCATCTTTGTAACCCAGCACCTTTTCTATCCTGCTATTATCACCTGACTTTCTTCTGTGTCAGGAGTAGCACCTTTACTTCATAGTGATGAGGAAGGGGGAAGTAGGGGAGCCAAGAGGGACAGGAAGTAAGGGGAAGACCCTCAGATTAGAATCCAAAAGCCCCAAACAATACAGAATCACAGAACACGCATTCCTGCTCTTCAGTAGCTATAAGAGAAGATAGAAGCAGAGGCTTACAATCCAAATCCGGGTCTATTTCCAGGTCTTGGGCTTCAGACCTGAGAGCATTTGAAAACAATTGCTCCCAGCCTACCAGCCCAGGCACTGAGGTGCAGTGCAGAGAGGACACAGTGAAAATGCCTGGTTCTAATCCTGCCTCTACTTCAAGTCCCTCCTGTCTTAACCATAACTGCCCCCGAGAACTGAACAAACTCATATGGCCGTAACAATAACAGGGTGTGATGGCCTATGTCAAATACCAGCCTCCCCTCATTATCTGACCCCAACCCCGTGATATGGGTCTTATCTTTCCCTCCAGCAGATGACAGGAGCCAACATCAGTGGGCTAGCCACTGTTCCCCAGCCCACATGGGCATTATTCTTACAGTGCTCACTGCAATCCCATAAGGCTGGCACTGGTATTACACTCATTTTATAGCTAAGGATGCTGAGGATCAGCGGGGAAGAGAAATTTGCCCAAGTTCGCGTACTGGGCAGTCACCGTACGCCAGGCTTCCTTCTAAAAGTTTAATCCACTCTGCAACCCCCTGAGTCAGGCCACAGGGATTATCATTTCCAAAGCATATTTGGGGAAAATGAGGCACAGGCATTTTATGCAGTTGCAGAGGCACCAGCGGGGCAAGTCACGGTGCAGGACCCTCTCCAGGCTGGATCTGGGAGTGGCGCTGGCCTCTGGCTGCCCTTCTTCTCCACCATTTTCCAAGCCTTATTCTCAAGCTTTCTTGGAGAGTCTGTGAGCCACCCAATGTACTTTCATAGAGTTTCTTTTCCATTTAAATCAGCCAGGATATGTTTTTTGTTGCTTGCAAACACCATGAGAACAGCCAGGTAGGGTAGACTTCTCACAGTTCAAGAGGCATGGACACTAGTATCCTCCAGCTCATCCCCCATCTCTGGAAAACCCAGTAAGTGAAGAGCATGGTGTTTGGGGCAAAGTGGAGCACCAGGCTGAAGCAGCAGGGTGCCCTGCCCTCAGAAAGCTCCAAGTGGAAAAGAAAAAATAAAGTATGCAGTGGACTTCTGGAATACAGCAATGCTGAAACAAAGAAATAAACCAATGTCACATCACAAAAGATGCACAGGCTAGGGATACCAGGGCAGTCACTCAGCAACATCTCTTAAAGAGGTTTCATAAAGAAGTTGCTACATTGGGCACCATGAGAACCCCAAGACACATTTCTAAAAGACTGCAGTATGGCTCTTTGAATTCCCACAGTTAGTTGGACCGCTTTCCCACATGCCATGAACTCTGAGACTCCAGTCTCTTGTAGGGCTTATGAGAAACGCACCTCAGGCACAGGCAGATGCTGACCTAGTTGAACAACCTGGTTGCAAGGCCCAGCCAAGGAGGTGAAAAGCAGATTGCAGAAAACAGGTAGATTTTCCCAGTTACATTCAGCTGTGACCAGAAGCTACGCCCAGGAGCACAGTGCACAGCAGCTCCTAAGAAAATATCAAACCTCTCTGCCATGGACCCGCTCTGCTATGTCCAAGCCGCCCAGAAAGCACATCCTGTATTAGTTTCCTCTGTTGGGGCAAGATTTCTAACCTAAGAATGTCACAGCCAGCCAACGACCGAGCTCCAAGCACGTGTTCCGAGTACATGTCATCAATAACTAGATCTGAGTTGGCGGGCCCTCTTAACATGAAATACATTTCTGCAGCTTGAAAAGGGAAAAAAGACTGTTTGAGGCTGGTTTGAATTAGGTGGAATGGAGGCAGGAATTTTCCTGAAGTCTCCTCCTCTCTCCCTTGGGCAGCTACTCACTGCTTGGCAGAAACAAGACATAGCGCCTGGCTGACCTTGGTCCATGACCCCACAGTCTCACTGAGGGACCACCAAGTCTGGGCAGGGGTGGTAGGCAGGCCCCACAAGGGCTGTTGAAATTGACTTCAAATATTATTACCTACCTCCACGGGCTCAAGCAATCTATTAGGATACTGCCTAGTGAGCCTCGTAGCCATGATTCCGCAGCCTATGTGATCAATGGCAGAGCTGGTCCCTAATGTGTCGCTGCCATCGAAAGGTACAATTATGCCTTTAAAGCTCAAGGTGCAATTAAATCTCTATAATGGTGCTAATGGCTTGAGCAACCTTGAAGCAGCTGCCATATTTTAAAAGATCATTCTGAATTGCTTTATGTCTGAAACTGCTCTGTAAAATCTTGTTAATTTTTCATCTTCAGTTGAGAATGTATTTAATGCTGAGAGGATGGCTTCCTTCCAGCCACACTGCACAGAAGGGGGCTTCCTTCCTCAGCCGACAGGATCGATCACCCTGGAGGATTAGGGCAAACTCCCCTGGATGAGGTTGATCTCAGTTCTCTAAGGCTTGGGTTCTAGGGGATCTGCCCTAAGGAAGAGTCCAAAGTGAAGATTAGGTCACAGGATACAGTCTAGTCCAGAGCCCACTAGGGACAGTTCAGATTGGCATCATTGGGAGAGAGAGGGAGAGAGAGAGAGAGAGAGAGAGAGAGAGAGAGAGAGAGAGAGAGAGAGAGGGAAATGCAATTTATATTCACGGTATTTTCCAATAATAACAATGGTAGTCAGATATACTGAGCACTTTCTGTGAGCAACCGTTGTTGCTAAGGCTGTGCACACATCACTCCAGAACCTCACAGTAACCCCGGGAGGAGGTAATATCCTTATCCCTATTTGACAGAAAGGGAAACCGACACTTGTGGCAACAAAGCTACCTTCTTAGGATCACGAAGCCAGCCAGGGGAAGAATAGGACTCAAACCCAGAGCCCTTCTCTGGACCACTGTACTTGATGTGATGCTGAAACTGGGTGGGTGAAAGAAACCAGCCCCAATGTTTCTGAAACCTTGATGGCAGACAATGGAACAGCATTTTATTTTGAAGATGCCATGGCTTTCTGATTTATTTTTCAGGGACAATGGTTCTTTGTTTACGAGCCTCCCGGATCTAATGAGGCAGAGCAAACTCCTACCCACTGATGGTGAGGATGAGGGAGGAACATCCTTAACTCAAATGCATTGTTAACATCATCTTGTGAGGTTTAGCCCTCACACCCACCCCAATAATGTGGACACAATTATTATCCACATCCTAGACATGTAGAAACTAAAGTCTAAAGAGACAAGGTGGCATGCCAAAGGGTGCAGCCAGAGAGATGGAATGCAGGACCAACCAGAGCCAGTCTGAGGCCAGAGCCCATCCCTGACCATTATAATTCCAACTTACATGGGCAGATGAGATTTTTGGGGAAAGAACTCCAGAGTCTATATGAAGGCTGAATTTGAGTGGCTTCTACATCAAGCCTGAAAACAGGGGCCCCCATTAAGATCCATCTGGCTTTGTACTCTAAGAAAAGACCACAACTGATTCTGTTGCAACCCTAGGGGCTCCCAAACCCATAAGAGCATTATAAGGAATGGGAGGGAAGAGAGAAAGACTATACCAGAGGTCAGTAAACTACAGCTGCAGGTCAAACTTAGCCATCTGTTCTTGTAGATAAATGGATGAAAAATCTAAATGTGAGACAAGATTCGATCAAAATCCTAGAGCAGAACACAGGCAACACCCTTTTTGAACTCGGCCACAGCAACTTCTTGCAAGATACATCCACGAAGGCAAAAGAAACAAAAGCAAAAATGAACTATTGGGACTTCATCAAGATAAGAAGCTTTTGCACAGCAAAGGATACAGTCAACAAAACTAAAAGACAACCTACAGAATGGGAGAAGATATTTGCAAATGACATATCAGATAAAGGGCTAGTTTCCAAAATCTATAAAGAACTTATTAAACTCAACACCAAAGAAACAAACAATCCAATCATGAAATGGGCAAAAGACATGAAGAAAAATCTCACAGAGGAAGACACAGACATGGCCAACATGCACATGAGAAAATGCTCTGCATCACTTGCCATCAGGGAAATACAAATCAAAACCACAATGAGATACCACCTCACACCAGTGAGAATGGGGAAAATTAACAAGGCAGGAGACCACAAATGTTGGAGAGGATGCGGAGAAAAGGGAACCCTCTTACACTGTTGGTGGGAATGTGAACTGGTGCAGCCACTCTGGAAAACTGTGTGGAGGTTCCTCAAAGAGTTAAAAATAGACCTGCCCTACGACCCAGCAATTGCACTGTTGGGGATTTACCCCAAAGATACAGATGCAATGAAACGCCGGGATACCTACACCCCGATGTTTCTAGCAGCAATGTCCACAATAGCCAAATGTGGAAGGAGCCTCGGTGTCCATCAAAAGATGAATGGATAAAGAAGATGTGGTTTATGTATACAATGGAATATTACTCAGCCATTAGAAATGACAAACACCCACCATTTGCTTCAACGTGGATGGAACTGGAGGGTATTATGCTGAGTGAAATAAGTCAATCGGAGAAGGACAAACATTATACGTTCTCATTTATTTGGGGAATATAAATAATAGTGAAAGGGAATATAAGGGAAGGGAGAAGAAATGTGTGGGAAATATCAGGAAGGGAGACAGAACATAAAGACTCCTAACTCTGGGAAACGAACTAGGGGTGGTGGAAGGGGAGGAGGGCGGGGGGTGCGGGTGAATGGGTGATGGGCACTGAGGGGGGCACTTGACGGGATGAGCACTGGGTGTTATTTTGTATGTTGGCAAATTGAACACCAATAAAAAATAAATTTATTATTAAAAAAAATTTTAGTGGCACTTTGCCCCATCTGCTGATGGATGTAGTGTCTATGGACACTTTTGTGCCAGAACAGCAGAGCCTAGTCATGGTAACAGAGACTCTATGACCCTCAAAGCCTAAGTTAGTTACTATCTTGCCCTTGACAGAAAAGGTTTGCTGGCTCCTGGATTGCATGCTAGATTGCTTGATGCAAACACCAGCTATGGAAACAGCAAGCCATCCCTAGGCAGAACAAGCACACCTTACCTATCCAGTGGATGCTGACACACCCAGCTTGCAATTGTATTTTTCAAAAAACACAATACCCCAAACCATCAGGTGCTGTCCCCCATACCCTCTGTTCCCCACCCTCCAACAGGAGCAGCAGCAGTGAGTCTTACCTTTGTTGTACATGTTCGTTGGCACTTGGACATCACTCAGACTGATGTTCACGGGCAAATTATTAAAATGGTCATTTGGGGCTAAGATGAATTCTTTCCCCAGCTCCAAAAAATTACCATCTTTGTCCCTTTCATTTATCAGCACAGCATTGAAGTATTCATACTGAAAGAGAAGGTTAAAAAGCATTACTTGTGGCTTAGTTGAAGGAGACTGGAAGTAAAAAAAAAATAACAAGTAAATCTATACTCATAGCCATACTTGCTACAGAAAAGTAGCAAAGCTAGGTAAGGGCAACAGCAGCAGCAAAAGGGCTGTGTTTACATATGGTGCTCAGGGATGGTCTTGGTGCTATGGTGACACTCATGCAGAGACTGAAGGACAGGAGGAACAGGCTCTGTGGGGCCCTGGGGGAAGCACCCCAGGCAGAGGAGATAGGACAGGCAATGATGGGAGGGTGCTGGCACATGACACAAATGGCTGTCTCATCATCATCCTAGTCACTGTCACTGTCATCATCATCTAACATACACAGAATGCTTACTTTGTGCTAGACATTATTCTAAGTTCTTTTCTTTTGCATTTATTTATTTATTCATTAGTGGAGGGAGAAGGGTAGAGGGAGAGGGAGAGAAAGAATCTTAGGCATACTGAGCATGGAGCCTGACTTGAGGCTTGATTTCACAATCCTGAGATCATGACCTGAGCCAAAATCAAGAGTCATATGCTTAAATGACTGAGCTACCCAGGTGCCCCCTTAGTGCTTTTCATGTGTTAACTCACTGAATTCTTCTAACAATTCTATCAAGTAGGTTTCGTGAGTATTCTCATATCATCAACAAAGAAATTGAGGTAGAAAGAACTGATATATCTGTTAAAGATTACACAGCTGATGAGCAGAGCCAGAATTCAAACACAGGCAGTCTACTTTCCGAGTTTATGCTCTTTTCTACTGAGCAGTATTCCAAGATGGCAGGTACAGTTGGAATTAGTAGACTGAGAATTTAAAACAACTATGATTAATATACTAAAGGACCTAATAGGAAAAGTAGAAAATAGGTAAGCATAGATGGATAATATAAGCAGAGAGATGAATATTCTAAAGAAAATCCAAAGGAAATGCAAGAAATCAAAAATACTGTAACAGAAATGAAGATTGCCTTCAATAGCTCATTAGCAGACTGGACACAGCCAAGTAGGTAATGAGTGATCTTGAAGATATGTTAAAAGACACTTTCCAATCTGAAAAGTAAAGGGAAAAGAACATTCACGAACTGTGCAATTACAAAAAGTATAACATATATGTGATGGGATTAACATTAGGAGAAGAAATAAAGGAACAGAAGAAATATTTGAAGTAATAATGGCTAAGAATTTTCCAAAATTAATGACAGACACCAAACCATAGATCCAAGAATCTCAGAGACCACCAAGCAAAGGAATATAAAGAAATGTACGCCTAGGAATAATATATTCAAACCGAAGGAAAAAAAAAAAAAAGACCAAAAGAAAATCTTGAAAAAGCCAGAGAGGGGGAAAAAAATCTTACATAGAGAAGAACAAGGATAAGGATTATGCCACATTTCTCTTCAGATACCATGTCAGCAAGAAGAGAGTGAAGTAAAATACTTAGTATTCAGAGAAAAGGCCCACCAACCTAGAATTCTATATCTAGCAAAACTGTCTTTCAAAAGTGAAAGAGAAAGACCTTTTCAAACAAAACAAAATTTTAAGAAATTTTGGGGGAATAGACCTGCCTTGCAAGAAATGGTAAAAAGCTCTTTAAGAATAAAGAAAATGATATAGATCAGAAAAATCTGATTTACATAAAGAAGAGTGTTAGAGCAGGAATAAATGAAGTAAAATAAAATATTCATTTTCTTATTCTTTATTAGTTTCAGAGGTAGAATTAGTGATTCATCAGTTGTATATAACACCCAGCACTCATTATATTAAGTGCCCTCCTTAATGCCCATCACCCAATTATCCCTTCCCCCTCACCTTCCCTCCAGCAACCCTGAGTTTATTTCCTAGAGTTCAACATCTCTCATGGTTTGCCTCCGTCTCAATTTTTATCTTCCTTTATTTTTCCTTCCCTTTCCCTATGTTCATCTGTTTTGTTTCTTAAATTCCACATGAGTGAAATCATATGGTATTCATCTTTCTGACTGATTTATTTTGCTCAGCATAATTCCCTCTAGTTCCATCCATATCATTGCAAGTGGCAATATCTCATTCTTTTTGATGGCCACATAATATTCCATTGTATGTATATATACCACTTCTTTATCCATTCATCTGTCAAAGGACATCTGGGCTCTTTCCATATTTTGGCTATTGTGGACATTACTGCTATAAACATTGGGGTCTATGTGCCCCTTCAAATTAATATGTTTTTATCCTTCGTATAAATACCTTAGTGCAATTGCTGGGTCATAGGGTAGCTCTATTTTTAACTTTTTGATGAACCTCCATTCCAGAGTAGCTCCACCAGCTTGCATTCCTACAAATGGTGTAAGAGCATTCTCCTGTCTCCACATCCTTGCTAACATCTGTTGTTTCCTGAGTTGTTAATTTTAGTCATTCTGACTAGTGTGAGGTGGTATCTCATTGTGGTTTTGATTTGTATTTCCCTGGTACCAAGTGATGTTGAGCATTTTTTCATGTATCTGTTGGCCATTTATATGCATTCTTTGGAGAAATGTATGTTCATGTCTTCTGTCCATTTCTTGACTGGATTTTTTTGTTTTTTTGTGAGTTGAATTTTAAAACTTCTTTATAGTTTTTGGATATTAGCCCTTTACCTGATAAGACACTTGCAAATATCTTCTCCCACTCCACAGTTTGCCTTTTAGGTTTATTGACTGGTCATTCAGAATAGGGAGAGATAAATAGTTTCCAGGACAAATAAAAACTAAAGGAATTTGTGAATACTAAACCAGCCCTGTAAGAAATATTAAAGTAGATCCTTTGAGTGGAGAGTCCAACAGTAAGGAAAGAACAGAAAGGAACAGAAACAATATACAGAAACAGTGACTTTACAGGTAAAACAATGGCACTAAATTCATATCTTTCAATAATCACAGTGAATGTAAATGGATTAATTGCTCCAATCAAAAGACATAGTGTGTCAGATTAGACAAAACAAAACAAAACAAGATCCACTGATATGCTGTCTACAAAAGACTCATTTTAAGCCCAAAGATACCTCCAGATTGAGAGTGAACACATGGAGAGCCATTTATCATGCTGATGGATATAAAAAAAAAAAATCTGGAGTAGTAATCCTTTTATCAAACTAGATTTTAAAACAAAGACTATAATAAGAGATGAAGAAAGACACTATATTGTAACAAAAGGGTCAATCCAACACGAAGATCTAACAATTACAAATATTTATGCCCCTAACTTGGTAGCAGCCAAATATATAAACCAATTAATAACAAAATTAAAGAAACAATTGATAATAATACAATAGTAGTAGGGGACTTCAACATCTCATTCACAGCAATGGACATATCATCACAGCAGAAGATCAACAAGGAAATAAGGGCTTTGAGTGACACATTGGACCAGATGGACTTAACAGATAATAGTTAAAGCATTTCATCCTAAAGCAACAGCATACACATTCTTCTTGAGTGTACATGGAACATTCTCCAGAACAGATCTCATACTAGGTCACAAATCAGGTCTCAACCAGTATAAAATGATTGAGATTATACCATATATATTTTCAGACCACAATGCTTTAAAATTTGAAATCAATCAAAAGAGAAAATATGGAAGGAACACAAATATATGGAGGTTAAAGAGCATACTACTAAATAATGAATGGGTCAACCAGGATATTAAAGAAGAATTCAAAAAAATTCATGGACACAAATGAAAATGAAAACACAACTGTTCAAAATCTTTGGGATGCAACAAAGGCAGTCCTAAGAGGAAAGTATATAACAATACAGGCCTTTCTAAAGAAACATGAAAAGTCTCAAATACACAATCTAACCTTACACCAAAAGAGCTGGAAAAAGAACACCAAATAAAGCCTAAATCCAGCAGGAAAAGAGAATTAATAAAGATTAGAGCAGAAATCAGTGATAAGAAGTTGTTTTCTTATTCTTAACTGACCAACAGATAAGTTCATTCAAAATAATAATAGAAATAAATTGTTGTGTGATATAGGTTACAGATAAGTGAAATGAATTATAGCAGTGTTATAGGAAAAAGAGCAAGGAACTGGGAACACTCTGTTAAAAGCTACCTGTGGTACCCATGAAGTGGTACAGGGTTATTTGAAAGTGGGTTTGAATTAGTTGTAAATGTATATTGCAAACTATGAAACAACCACTAAAATAATATTCAAAGGAAGCATAATTCATATACCAAGAAAGAAGAAAAAATTAATTCATATAAGATGCTCAATTAAATATGGGGAAGGCAAAAAAAAACAGAAGACAGGAAGAAAAAGAGCCAGACAAGATCAACAAACAGGTACAAATATGGCAATATTAATTCAACTATATTGATAATCACTTTAAATGTGAATGGTCCAAATACACCAATTAAAAAGCAGAAACTTTAAGAGTAGATGAAAAAAACAAGACCCTACTCTATGTTACCTACAAAAAATTCACCATATATATAGAAAAAACAGATAGATTAGAAGAAAAGAGACAGAAAAGGATATACCATGCTAACACTAATTAAAAGAAAGCCAAAGTAGACACATTAATTTCAGACAAAGCAGACTTCAAAGCAAGTAAATTTACTAGGGAAAAGGATGGGCATTACAATATGGTAAAGGGGTGATTTCTCCAAGAAGACATAAAATCCTTAGCATGTATACATCTAACAACATAGTGTTAAGATATGTGAGGTACAAACTGATAGAACTACAAGGAGAAGTAAATGAATGCACAATACTTCAATACCCCTCTATCACCAATTGACAAATCCGGCAAGCAGAAAACTGGTAAAAATATAGTTAAACTGAATAGCCCCATCGATGATATATAATTGACATGTATAGGATACTTCATCCAACAACAATAGAATATACATTCTGCCTAAATTCACATGGAACAATCACCAAGATAGATCATATTCTGGGCCACAGAGCACACCTTAACAAATCTAAAAGAATAGGAATCACACAATGTCTGCTTCTATATTACACTGGAATTAAACTAAACACCAGTAACAGAAAGATAGCTAGACAAATCCCAAAATATTTGGAGATCAAAGAACATACTTCTAAAGAATACATAGGTCAAAAAAGAAGTCTTTTTTTTAAGATTTTATTTATTTATTCATGAGAGACAGAGACAGAGAGAGAGAGAGAGGCAGAGACAGAGGCACAGGGAGAAGCAGGCTCCATGCAGGAAGTCTGACATAGGACTCAATCCCTGGTCTCCAGGATCCACCCTGGGCCGAAGGTGGCGCTAAACCGCTGAGCCACTGGGGCTGCCCCAAAAAAGAAGTCTTGAGGAACTATAAGCTAAAAAAAAAATTAAAATACAACTTACTAAATTTGTGAGATGTAGCAAAAGCAAAGCTTAGAAGAAAATTTATACACTGAACACATGTATTAGAAAGAAAAAAATAATTAATCATCTAAGTTTATACTTTAGAGAGCTAGAAAAAGAAGAGCAAATTAAATCCAAAATAACCAGAAGAGCAAATTAAAACCAAAATAACCAGAAGAAAAATAAAACTCTGTTTTTATTTGCAGAGCATAAGTCAATGAAACTGAAAACAGGAAATCAATAGAGAAAATGAATGAAACCAAAGTTAGTTCTTTGAAAAGATTTCTTACAGTGAAAAGATATACAGAAAAATGAGCCAAGAGAATAGATCCCATGGGACAAAGTCCCCAGGAATCCAGATGCAGATTTCCAAGAGTTATCTTCTGGTGCATAAGATGCACTAATTCTTCCAGTGATAAACTGTGCCAATACATTTAAAACACTTCCCACAGGGAGGCTTGATAAAGATGAAGTGCTAAGGACATTTATTGGGGCATGGTCATGTGACATATTATTATTTACCATTGTGACTTCTTGAATTTATAGAATTCTACACCCAGCACTGCAGAATACACATTCTTTTCCAGATCACACACCGGGCTACCAAACAAGTCTCAATAGGTTTAAAATGACTGAAATCCACATAGTATGTTCTCTGATAACAATGGGCTAATTTTAGAAGTCAATATATGATAATGATATGAAAAATATCAATGATATCTAAGAAAAGATGGTATCTAGGAAAACCCCAAAGATTAAAAATTATTCAGCACACTACTTCACAATACATATGTCAAGGAAGAAAATGACATGGGAAATTGGAAAATATTTTGAAATGAATAAAAATGAAAAAAATCAATATTTGCCAGATACAGCTAAAACAGTCTAGAGGAAAATGTACAGATTATAAGCTTATAATAGAAAAGAAGAAAACTTTAAGATGAATAGTCAAAGATACTCTTGTAGAAAGATAGAAAAAGAAGAAATGAAACTCAATGTTAAAAGAAGGAATGAAATAAAGATAAAAGCAGAAACCATAAAAATAGAAAAAATAACTGGAAAAAATCAATAATATCAAAAGTTGGTACTTTAAAATGATTAATGAAATTTTAAAACCCTAACTAGACTGATAAAGAAAAATGTAAGGAAGTACAAAATACTAGTATCAGGAATAAAAGAGGAAACAATATTATAGATCCTGCAGATAATGAAAGGATAAAGAAATATTACAAACAACTTGATGCTAATATTTGATAACTTGAGTTAAATTCCAATTCCTTGAAGAACAGAAACTACCAAAATGGACACAAGAAGAAATATAAAATATGAGTGGCTCTCTCTCTATATATATAAAGTACAAACCTGAGTTCACAGTTACCAGCCAAACTAAAACAAACAGTTCCAGGTTGAGATGCCTTAAATGATGAGTTCTATCAAATATGTAAGGAAAAAAATAGAAAGTATCTTATATAAACTCAGAAAATTAGACTATTTCCCAACTTATTTAATGAGGACAGCATATGACACCAAATCAGACATGAACATTTAAAGATATATATTACACACCTACAGTTCTTGTTAACCTAGATGCAAAAATGCTAATGCAATATTGAATCAAAACCAGCTATAATTAAAAGGATAATACATCATGACTAAATTATACATATCCCAGGAATTCAAGGTTGGTTTATTTGAAAAATCAATCAACACAGTTCATCATATTAAAAGAATAAAGAAGAAACAAAAATCACATGACCAAATCAATGCAGAAAAAGCACTTGGAAGAATTCAATTTCTGTTCATAAAAACTTGTATGACATTTGACATAGCATAAAATGTCCTCAATCTAATAAAGAGTACCTTACAAAAACCTATAGCTAACATTATATTTATGATGAAACACTGAGTATTTTTCCCCCTAAGATCAGGAACAAGGCAAGGGTGGGTTACTATTTCTGTGTAATATTGTACTGGTGGTCCTAGCAATTGGAGTAAGATGAATGAATCAATGAATCTGGGGATCCCTGGGTGGCTCGGCAGTTTGACGCCTGCCTTCCGCCCAGGGCGTGATCCTGGAGTCCTGGGATCAAATCTCCACTCCCCTGCATGCAGCCTGCTTCTCCCTCTGCCTGTGTCTCTGCTTCTCTCTCTCTCTCCATGTGTCTCTCATGAATAAATAAATAAATAAATCTTTAAAAAAAAGAATCAATGAATGAATGAATGCCATAGAGGAAAAAATTGTCTTTACTTGCAGAAAGCTTGATTGTCTATGAGAAAAATCCTAAGGAATCCACATAATATACTACAACTAGTGAGTTTACAAAGTCAAAGGATATAAGATCAATATGCAAAAATCAATTGTATTTCAATATACTAACAAAGAACAATTGGAATTTAAGATAGAAAGAATAGTAACATTTACAATGGTATAAAAAACCTGAAAACTTAGGTATAAATTCTTAAAATTATGTGTAATACGTGTTTACTAAAACCTACAAAGTATTGCTGTGAGAAATTTAAAAAGGTTTACATAGATGAAAAGAGATGCCTTATTTAAGGATTAGAGAACGTGGTATTAAGATGTTAATTCTTCCCAATTTGATCTAAAAATTCGATGAAATCCCAATCAAAATCTCAATGGGCTTTTTCTAGAAGCTGCCAGGTTAATTATAAACTTCATGTAGAAATGAAAGGGATCCAGGGGCATCTGGATGGCAGTCAGGGAAGCCTTTGCCTTCAACTCAGGTCATGATCCCAGGGTACTGGGATCAAGCACAGCATCGGGCTCCCTGCTTAGTGGGGTGTCTGCTTCTCCCTCTCTCCCTCCTCACTCCCCCACTTGTTCTCTCTCTCAAATAAATAAATAAAATTTTTAAAAAATAAATGAAAGGGATCTAGAATATCAAAAACAATTTTGAAAAAAGAAGAGTCCAAGGAGTTACATTTCACAATTTTAAGTCTTACTTTATTAATTACTATGTAATTAATCAAAACAGTGTGGTATTGGCATTAGAATAGACAAACAGATCAATGGAACACAGAGAGTCCAGAAATAAAGCCATACACTCAGTCAACTGAGTTTCAGTAAAGGTGCCTACATAATTAAATGGGGAAAATATTTTCAACAAATTGTGCTAGAACAAATGACTAACCAATGAAAACAACATCCTCTCCTCTAATTCACAACACACATATTAATTCAAGATGGATGACAGACTTCAATGTAAAAACTAAACCTGTAATATTTCTTACAAACCAAAAATGATAAATATCTTTGTAGCCTTCAGGTAGGCAATGATTTCTTAGGATATACAAAGCACTTAAAATTGTAAAAACTGATAATTTAGACTTTAAAAAATCTTGATAATTAAATTCACTCTTATTTTTTAAAATTGAAAAATTATTGAGGAAAAACAATTCATCAAACAAATGACTTATCCCCAGAATATGTAAAGAACTCCTATAATTCAAAACATGCATAAAAATTTAAGTCACAAAACTTCAACTTTTCTAAATTATGAAATCAAAACTTTATAGAAATGAAACTCAGTTTAATAAATTCCAACCACAACTAATTTTTAAAACATAATTTACTATGATATGACACTCCAAAACAAAAGAAATCACATCTTTCTGCTGAAACATGAACCAAGGGAACACCTTACCAGGCACAGACACTTTGACCAGCCCATGAACTGTCCACACCAAGGGAGAGCACCCTTCTTCTCAAAGGCTCTGCTTTGAAGGAAACATGTCAGTGGAGTTTCCTCCCACAGCTCCATGTTAATGGAAGTCTCAACCTTCCACAGACCCAAGTGCTTCACATAATACTATGATGCTCTTAAAAATGTAAGCCTTTGGGCCGTTGGGTGGCTCAGTCGGTTGAGCATCTGCCTTAAGCTCATGATCTCAGGGTCCTGCGATCGATTCCCATATTGGGCTCCCTGCTCAATGGGGAGTATGCTTCTCCCTCTACCCTCCCTACTGCTTGTGATGTCTCTCTCTCTTTCTCATGCTCTCTCTCAAATAAATAAATAAAATCTTAAATTAACACACACAGCCTCAGCCAGCTTGGCGAAGGCCAGTACAATCATGGTTCACATACAGGCTCTCTGAAGGCAGCTTCTAAATTGCCATTTAATTGAATAATCCTCACAGACCAGAATGCAAATGAAGGAAGGATGAAAAACACAGGCAGGATTCTGTTCAACAATGCTCATCATTCACTGGGAGTTTGGTGCCTCCTCCCCAAATCCATTTGTCCATTCTGTATTGATTTTGAAAAGGCTGACTCAGTGCAAACAAGAAGAATCATTGCTTGGTCCTTGCTATAATTATGGGGTTCAGTGGCTTTGTCTATATGATCAAGGAAAAGATGTATTTACTCCCTCTCAGTATTTCTGAATCTCTGTCACCCGTGGGGTCAGAGTACATTAATTCTTTTGTGAGTAAATCTGATAACCTACTAAGTGTGGTGGGGTACGAAGGACACTAAACCAAGGTACAAAACGTGGCAAAATACACTAGGGGCAAAATGAGGGTGTGTTATTGCCCACAACCTAGCATGGCACCAAGCCACAATGAGTAAGTGTTTAAAAGTGATTTAATAAGGCAGGGGTAGGTGTAGGCATACTTTTTTCCCTAAAAGGTCAGATGGTAAATATTTTAGGCTTTGTGAGCTATGGATTCTTTACCACAACTCCTCCATTCTGCTGTTGTAACATGACAGACGGCAGCCACAGACAATACATAAAAGAATGGGCCTGGCTGTGCTCCATTCAAACTTTATTTACCAAAACTTTACAAAATTACAAAATAGATTTGGCCTATGGGCTGTAGTATGCCAACCCCTGCAGTCGGGTGTTCTGAGATTTTCCAAAGAAAAAATAAAATTTTCTATAATAAATAAACAAAAATAAGATTTTCAAAATAAAAAATTTCTGGCTGAAATAAATCAAGCACTTCTCTTGCTAAAATTCTGGAGCATAATACTGAACAAGAATTAAGTTGGAGGAATGAAGCTACCCGACTTCAAGGCTTTCCATAAATGACAATAATCAAAACAGCAGAGTATTGGCAAAAGAACAAACAGATCAATAGGACAGAATAGAGAGCCCAGAAATAGATCTACATAAATACAGTCAACTGATCTTTGACAAAGCAAAGATAGTCTCTTCAACAAATGGTGCCGGAACAACTGGATATCCACATCCAAAAAAAAAAAAAAATCTATACACAGATCTTATACCCTTCACAAAAATTAACTCAAAATGGATCAGAGACCTAAATAGAAAACACAAAGCTACAAAACTCTTAGAAGATAACACAGGAGAAAACATAGATGACCCTGGGTCTGGTGATGCTTTTTTTAGATACAACATCAAAGACATGATGCATGGAAAAAGTAATTCATAAACTGGACCTCATTAAAATTAAAAGCTTCTGCTCTGTGAAAGACAAAGTCAAAAGAAGGAGAAGACCAGACTGGGAAGAAATATTTGCAAAAGTCACATGTGATAAAGGACTGTTATCCAAAATATATCAAAAACTCTTAATAATAAGAAAACTAACAACTGGGTTAAAAATGAGCTAAAGACCTTAGCAGACACCTCCACATAGGATATATATACAGATGGCAAGAAAGCATGTGGAAAGACGTTCTACTTCATATGTCATCAGGGACATGCAAAAGAAAACAACAAAATACCACTACATGCCTAGTAGAGTAGCTAAAATCCAGAGTTCTGACAACACCAAATGCTGACAAGGATGTGGAGCAGCAGGCACTCTCTTACATTACTGGTGGGAATGCAAAATGCTGCAGTGACTGTGGAAAACAGTTTGGTGTTTTGTTTTTTTTTTTTCTTTTAACAAAGCTAAACATTGGCTTCCCATATGATCCAGCAAACATGCTCCTTGGTATTGACCCAAAAGAAATAAAAATTTCTGTCCACATAGAAATCTGCACATGAATGTTTATAGCAGCTTTATTTATACTTGTCAAAACTTGGAAACAATCAAAATATCCTTCAGTAGGTTAACAATTAAATTGTGATATGTCCAGACAATAGAATATTATTCAGCACTAAAGAGAAATGAGCTATCAAGCCATGAGAAGACAATATGCACCTAAGTGCATATTACAAAGTGAAAGAAGCCAATCTGAGAAGGCTAAGTACTGTGTAATTCCAACCATATGACATTCTGGAAAAGGCAAAACTCTGGAGGCGGTAAAAAGATAAGTGGTTGCCAAGGATAGGGGCAAAGGGGATGAATAAGCAGAGCATGGAGGTTTTTTTAGGATGCTGAAAATAGTCTGTATGATATTTTAATGATAAATACATATCATTATACATTTGTCCAACCCCGAGAATGTAAGACATCAAGAGTGAACCCTAAGATAAACTATAGACTTTGGGTGATGAGATCAATGCAGTTCATCCTTGGTAAAATGTACCATTCCTGGTAGGAGATGTTGATAACAGGGGAGATTGTGCATGTACAGGAATGTGTGGGAAATCTCTGTACCTTCCTCTCAATCTTTTTTTTTTTTCCTTCCTCTCAATCTTATCATAAATTAAACCTGCTCTAAAAAAAGTCTTTTTCAAAAAAGTTTGAGTTGCACTCCCCACTCTATTTATAACACACGTGTACTACCTACCAACTATTACTCTAACATGCACATTATCAAACTACAAAAATAATAAAATAATAATAAAAGCAAATCGGAATAAAAGTGACATATATTCCTCAGGCATTCCAGGGGCTCACTTTGCACACACCTAGGTGTTGCATCACTTCTCAGCAGTGCTCCAAAGCAGCATTTCCAAATTATGACCTGCGCAACAGAAAGCCACTCCGTTGGCTTATTCATAAGGAATATTTTTTTAATGTATGCCATGGTAAGCAAAGTTTGGGAAATGCAGAAAGAGCTGGGGTTTAAAGAAGGGCAAGGAGATTTCTTCATTTTGGGACTTCTCAGGGCCTTTAACCCATTCTGAGAGTAGACTATGTACACTTTGAATATCCGGGGTGAGAGGTGTCATACACAGTAGTCCTCAAATACAACTGATCCAGTAGGCATCCTTCTCAGCATTTACACAGGGGAGGGGGGAGGGGGGGCGCTTTACAAGTTTACAAGTCCTCATGCAATGTTTTATTAAAGCAGCCCCCACCCCATGAGACTAGTTCTGCAATTGCAGGAACTGTGTTTACTCACTGTTGCATCCCAGCACCTAGCACCTGTTGGCCAAATAACTGATCAAATGACCATCACAATCCATGAGGTCACAAGGTCTCCCAAAGGAAGTACATTCCTAAGATTCATCTTCACAGTTAGCCCTCCTGGGCCATGTGGTTCTGGGGAATGTTCTCAGCAGGTTAGGAAGATCATGCTAGGGATTCCTGGGTGGTTCAGTGGTTTAGCACCTGCCTTCAGCCCAGGGCATGATCCTGGAGTCCTGGGATCGAATCCCACATCAGGCTCCCTGCATGGAGCCTGCTTCTCCCCTCTGCCTGTGTCTCTGCCTCTCCCTCTCTGTCTCTCATGAATAAATGAAAAATCTTTATATATAAAAAAAAGGAAGATCATGCTATAAGCAGTGTTCCCCATGGCCTGGGGAAAAGGAAGCTATAGGAGGCCAAAGCTGTACTGTTACACAACTAGTGTCACATATTCAGATAGAAAAGGGTATCCAGAGCAATGGAGTAAAGGTGACTCCAGAAGGGGCTGGAATTGATGGTCTATACTAACCACCATAAGACCAAGAGGACAAAGCAGGAGCTCTGTGGTACCTCCACCACCCTTGCAGCTTCCCCAAGGGCTGTCTGGGCATCCCCAACTTGCAAAGTCCTTCACCTTCAGCGTCACTGTCACAGAGTATGTCCAGTTCAGTTCTGATATTAGTGCTGGCAGGGAAAATAATTCATTGCTCTACCCCTCTGTCAGCTGTAGAATCCAACAGCTCAGGCCGTCTCTTGATTCAACTAGGTTCCCATCACCATGTAAAGTTTCAACGGGAAATATCACTAGATGGCAAAAAGGCTTCAGTTTGTGTGAGCTCTCTGACTGGTTGGTGGCGACTGTCTATATGTATTGAGAAGGCTTCCGAGGCCGTATCTCAACCCAAGGACCATATGCTGTCTCAGTAATGGTGGCCCAGCCTCTCCCACGCCACCCACGTCCTTGAAAACTCATCGCTTCCTAGTTTAGGGGTTGGCAAACTGTTTCTGTAAAGAGCCAGATAGTAAATATTTTAGGTTTTGCAGGCCAGACAGTCTCTGTCACAACATTCAATTCTGCTGTTTTAGCAAAAGTAGCCAACTGTAATACATAAACAAATGGGTGTGGCTGTATTCCAATAAAACTTTATTTACAAAAACAGGCAGCTGGTCAGACATGTAGTGTTCTGAGCCCGGCCCTGGTTCCCTCTTTACTCTTTCCAGGTGAAAGCCAGCTCATCTCCTAGTCAAGAAGATGTCCTAAGGCAGTGCTTTTCAACTCCAGCTGGGGAGCTTTGCGACATCCAGATGTCCAAGCCAAGCCTCAGAGCAATTACATCTGAATCCCAAGGCAGTATTTTTTTTCAGCCTCTCCCAAGTGATCGCAATGTGCAGCCCAGGCTGAGACACACTCTTTCCAAGGGTGACTTCCGCTTCCCCTTCCTGAGGGGTAAGTTGCATAACAGCACTACAAGGCCCCACCACAGAGGGCCTGCTTCATGGGCGGGAAGTATCTGCTCCACACATTTTGGCTTTAATTAAATCCTGCCTGTAAGGTTCTCCAGTTGTTTCTTATGTGTGTGTCCCATCGAACCGACCAACACTGAACTCCCTAGGAGCTGGGCCTGTGCCTCTCTTACCTACTTGCCACTGATCTGAGGACAACTCCAACTGGTAAAATCCAGCCTAATGTTGGGCCCAGAACACATGGTTAGGAAAGCAAGTACCCAAGTAGGAAGTGTCTACCTTAGTCCAGGTTCTCCAGAGAAACGGAACCAGTAGAGAGAGGGAACCGGGCAAGAGGGAGATACAGATTTATTAAAGGAATTGGCTCATTTGACTGTGAGAACTAGCAAGTCCAAAATCTGTAGGATAAGCTACGGCAGTCTTGAGTCTAGGTTCCTCAGGGCAGGGCAGGCAGGCTGGAAACTCAGGCAGGGTTTTCATGTTGCACATGGAAGCAGAATGCTTCTCCCTCCAGTCTTTGCTCT
Organism: Vulpes lagopus; assembly: GCF_018345385.1. Lineage (NCBI taxonomy): Eukaryota > Metazoa > Chordata > Mammalia > Carnivora > Canidae > Vulpes > Vulpes lagopus. The sequence continues at coordinate 22,591,520 of NC_054830.1, read as the reverse complement.
TAAGGTTTTTAGCTGATTGGATGAAGTGCCCCTCGTTATGGAGGGTGATCTGTTTTACTCAAAGTCCACTGACTGTAGACGTTAAATCACATCTGAAAGATACCTTCAAGGCAACATCGAAACTGGTATTTGACCTAACAAACAGCTGGGTACTGTGGCCTACCCAAGTTGACACAAAGTTAAATGTCACAGTGACTGTCCCTTCAAAATGGACTGTGGCCACTGCCTATCAGCTGGGCTTCCAGCCAACTCCTTGTCCCCTGCCATCTACCCAGGCAGCAGTCAGTGATTATTTAGAAATGTGAATCAGACTGTGTCACTCCCCAGTGGTTTCCTGCCACCCTCAGGAAAAGCCCTTCCCTGGGCTTTGAAAGGCTCTGCAGTCTGGCTGCTGCCCACCTTGCCCACCTGGTCTCCTGCACGTTGAACAGCCCCTCACCCCACTCTTGCCACATGGACCTCTTGCTACTGTTGGAACAGCAAGCCTGTTTCCACAGAAGGCTTTTGCCCCAGTCTCCAACCCTTCCGGGCAGGCAGAAGCAGGGCCCTGGGATTACCTGAGGCAGTCTCTCCTCTCGGTCTTTATCATAAATTCCGCTGAGCTCACTTGAGTGGGTTTCTGTTCCTTGCAAGCACTGAGTCCTAATTAGTACCCTCATCACAGCCTGATGATGAAGGACCCCCAAGGACCTCCCAGGAAGACTTACCTCAGCACCCAGGGCCCACAGGGATGCGCACCTCCAGCCCAGGCTGCTCCCTGTCCTGTGCACATTCTGCACCTGGCCGGCCCCATCACTGCCTTCGGGCTCTACGCAGCCCCAGACCTGTCCGCCCCATCACCCCGTCTCTCCCTACCCGATCGTCATGTGCCTAAACTCCCTCACCTATAAGGTGAGGCGACTATGAGCTCCTTCACAGCTGCACATCAGCTCCTCTCACAGGCGAGAACTCAATCAAGGGCAGCCGAGGGGCAGCCCAGGTAGCTCAGCGGTTTAGTGCAGCCTTCGGCCCAGGGTGTGATCCTGAAGACCCAGGATCGAGTCCCATGTCAGGCTTCCCTTCATGAAGCCTGCTTCTCCCTCTGCCTGTGTCTCTGCCCCTCTCTCTCTATGTCTCTCATGAATAAATAAATAAAATCTTAAAAAAAAAAAAAAAAGGCAGCCGAGGTTCACTCACCAGCAAGGTGAGGTGCAGGGCTCTCTCACTCCCCTGCCGCCTCTCCCCTTGCTGGTTACCCTGCCTGCTCTCATCGCCTCTCCCCACTCAGGAAATCAGTGGGGTTTGGGGCTCTTTCGTTCCCAGCATTTGCTCTTATTCATCCTTGGGAAGTCCTTAGAGGGTTGGTTTGGTGGTGAGCCCCCTAAAGGCAGGCTGGCACCCATGCATCCCAAGACGTCAGGAGCCCCTGTCCAGCCAGAGACAGGCTCCTTTCTCACACCCCCATCCCCGGCACCGAGCCCAGTGCCCACACGTCCTCAGTCAGATGGTGGGACGCATGCATGGATACAGCACTCCCTGTCTGTACCACTTGCATTCTCATGTTTCACCACCCCTCGGGAAGAGCCCTCCCACTCCCCACCTGGAACTCAGTTCCCAGCCAGCGGGGCAATCTGTGCGGGCCTCCTGATTCCACCTCAGGACCCCATTGCCTAGATTTCATGCTATGCTCCACTCATGAAGCAGGAAACCAGCCGGGTATGGGAAGGAGAAGGGGGGGCTTTGGTGCCTGATGCCCAGGGCTGAAACCACATTTGCTTCCGAAAGGCACGCTACCAGCTCTGTGACTCAGTTTCCTTGTCTGTGAAAAGGCAATGGTGACACCTACCTCTTAAGATCTTTCTGCAGATTGAATAGGATAAAACATACAAAAGCAATGGGCACAGTGCCCAGAGCAGGCTCTTAATATGTTTTGGTTCTCTCCTCTTTTCCTCATTTTTTTTCCCCCTTCTCTGCTCTGGGATGATGGCCAGCTTTTTACAACTTAGATTAAAAAATAAAAATTACTAGGAATATTAGTTCCAAATGAGCCAAGCAAATACCAAACTCCCAGTGCAGGCGTATCCTGTGGGGAAGCGACATATATTGCTACTCATCCGTGCCCCTCTCCGAAGGTCTAGTGCCGTCTGGTTACTACTCAATAATCTCATCTTCTCCTCATGTGTGAAAATTGATTTTTTAATGATCTGTTCCAGAGTATTTCTAGGTATTAATGTTACATTAACTCATTTATAATTCCCCAAGTGTCACCGTCCTTTGAAAAAAACCAGATAATGAATATCCCCCTCCCAGCCATCTGGAATCTCTGGCCGCTTGAGAATACCCCAATACAAGTATTAACGGGCTATTCGCAAGCTACTTATGCAGGCCTTGGGCTGAGGCTTCCTGCAAGCTAGCTGGCCACTTGGCATTTAGTTTTAAGAGCCTTGGAGTGGGAGCACTTAACTCCAGTGTGCTGGGTTCAAATCCCAGCTCTGCTGCTTAGCCACAACCTCTCCATTACATCGTCCGTAAAATGGAATTACAACCACTCATGTTACAGTGGAGTTATTGTGAGGCATATACAGGGTGAAAAACAAAAAGCACTCAGTATCAGGTTGTACTGTACAAAGCTGCCTTTTTTTTTTTTGTCAATCAAAAATGGTTGTTTATTGGCAATTTCATTTAGTTCTAGCTAACAGGATTTTGACAAGATGGTAGAAGCCACTATCGTGGTAGAGCTGACTGGCAGACAGACAGAGGGAAGCATTTGAAAAAGCAAGGCAAGAGCACCATCATCTTCCACTCCCCAGTGGTGGGCTTTCCAGCTGGTGTCTCTTTGTTCACTTTGCCCAACCCCAGAACTAGCACCACCTCTCCTCTGTTCCCTCCACCTCCGCCTCACTGGTCTCTTAGCCTGTCCATTGCCCTGTGGTCCACGTGGCCTCTGCCCATGCTGTTCCCTCTGTCCCAAACACTTTCTCCAGCTGCCACTTCCCTAATCCCTATTCCTCCTTAAATCCAGTCCAATTATCACATCCTCAGGGCAGCTCCTCTAACCTCTCGGACTGAGGATATCCCCACTAGGTGTTCTTGAACTGCTTACTTATCCGGGGGTCATTACACACTTACCCACGTGATTATCTGGGTAAGAGTCTCCATCTACAGTGTGTGATATATATGTTTGCAGAGACCACAGCTGCTGCTTCTTGTGCCGCTGTAATCCTAGCACCAAATACAATGCCTGGCCCATCACAGATTAATGAAGGAATATGAAGGAAGGAATATCACACACAGCAACAATGCCCTGCAGTGATCCCCCAAACATGGTAGGAGTTCAGAAGAGCTGAGGGCAGCCAGCAGTGAGCCAACCTCTGACATTGAGAGAAAGGGGGTAATGTTGAGGGAACTCTCATACCCTGAGGGCTCAGGGTGCCATGGGGTTCATTTGGCTGACCACTTGATCTGACATCATGATACGAGATCTTTCAAGGCAGCTGGAAACCCCTCTGTGAGCTCTATCAAGGCCAAAGCCCTACTAAAGAGATGTCAGACTAATGGACACCCTAGTTTGGTTGGGTCCTTTCATCACTTTTTTTTCATTCATCAAATGATTTCTAAAGCCTTCTATGTGCTGCTTTTAACCCTGCCACTCCACTTCCCCACTCGCAGCCAGAATGATCCTTCAGAAATTAAACAGAGCTGTCTCTGTTTTTTGCTTAAGCAATGGCTTCCAATGGTGCAGGATAAAACCCAGGATCATACTTCACCAGACTCTCTCCTGCCTCCCCAACTCAATCAGAGACACTGGCCATCACTGAATCTTGAAATTGGCCAAGATCACTTTCATCTCAGGGTTTTTGCATTTATTGTCTGTTCTGCCTGGAATGCTATTCCCCGAGACCTTGGCATGGCTCACTTTAGGTCTGAGCATAAAATCTAGCTTTGCAGAAAGCCTTCCTAAGCACCTCTGGCTATATATCTTTGCAGTCACTGTCAAGCCCAATGCAACAGAACTTTGAGCAATGATGGACATATTCTATATCTGCGCTATCTATATAACAGCCACCAGATACTTATGGTTATTGAGCATATGAAATGTCACTGGTGTGACTGAAGAACTTACTTTTTAACTTGATTTTATTTTAATAAATTTTAATCTGACTTAAATAGCCACACGTGCTTAGTGGCTACCATGCTGGACAATAACAAACCCAATACCCTGCTTTATTTTCTTTAATGCATGCAATATCTGAAGTCCTTTTTATTTAAGTTTATTTTTCCCTCTCCTCCCCATTAAAAACTTGATCTCTCTATGAATATAGTCTGTCTTGTTCATAGCTTGAAGCCTAAGGTCTACAACAGGGTCTGGCTGTTGGGAGGCACTCAAATGTGCTTTGATTAGGTAGGCTTGTGTCAAAAAAGATATCAATACCATTATCCTCACCATCAATCTCAGATGGATCCAGATAACATCCACCTAAAAGCAGGGTTTTCCACCCCAGGATTTGCCCCACCAAGCAATTTTGAGATGTGTCACACTTGTTACTAGTAATGGTGAAAGTACTCACGTTTGCAAAGGACTGTCTTTTCTAATTAGAGTAGATTTTAAGGTTATCTGAATAATAAGCTGTAATCATCTGTATCCAGATTGATTTTCTTGAGTAGGAGGGAGTGGAGGTGACTCACAGCTGGAGGAGAAAAACTGCATATGGGAGTCTGTCACACAGATGAGCATCATCTGTCACTTGTACTCAGGTAGGAAAAAACAGCAAATGTGGTGAATAAGATTGTTTTTGGTCTGCGCAGCATCTCTTCTCCCTTAATTCAGTAATGGAACCCCAAATTTCTAATATAGGGAAAATGCCAATCAAGGGGGCCCTCACACGCCAGCACGTGACCCAGGCTGATCAGTCAGAGTTCTTTCTCAGGCAATGCAATGGACTCTGGGACACTAACGTTGGCACGACCTCCAACAAGGGTTGCAGTGTTGTTGCTTCCGGCTGCCAAGAGCCATCTTGCCCCACACTCAGAGATCACAAAGCCACACAGAAACAAATGGAGTCAAGAGCTGGCAAGGAAGAGTGAAATTCAATCAAATGATTCTGGTCAAATCCTTGACTCTAGTCATGCTTAAAGGCAGAGTTCTACCTTGGAATACCCAGATAAGTGAGCCACAGATCCTTTTAGTTTTTGACTTTGACCAAGAGTTCAGAAACACTGCCACCCACTCTTGCCATAAGATTGACTTCCCTGAGCCTCAGTCTTTTTCACAAGTGAAAGAGAAACAAAAACATCTACTTATCCTCTTTTTTTAAGAAGTAACAAAATTTATCCTAAGATATAAAAGTGCTTGATAGGATTCAAGGGACTGAAAGCAGCCAGGCCTCAAGAAAGGCCTGAAACCAGGGTCAAGAAAGCCACCAGGCTCCTGGGTCAAGTTCTCTCATTTCTCCTTTTTGTCCCTTGCTAGTCTCCTCTAAAGACTGGCTTTCCTGGCCCACTGGCTCATAGAGCAAAGAGAAAGGTCCACAGACTCTCCATGTTTCCACCTTTCTACTCAGAGATTAGCCTAGGATAAACCAAGACTTTTGGTCCAATTCCCAAATTCAAGGTGAGGAATATAATTGGTCCACCATGTGTCAGATGGTCCTGGGATGGTTGGAATGGTGATGACATCAAGCTACACAAACATGGTTCTTGGGGCCCACCCTCATGAATGAAGGGGCTACTGGGGTGGGGAGAATCATTGTTAGCCTGGAAGGAGACCTCAAAAGATGTCAACTATACTACACTACAGAGGTTTTTATAAGAACCTAACTGACCTAACATACTGTTTATGAAATCATCAGTGAGAAATTGTTGATTGTTTCGTGGCTCATACTCAAGAACTGTAGGCTGAACCAGAACATGTGACCTCTAGGTCCAGCCAGCAAAGCAGCTTACAAGACTAACCAATCATCCTATAATGAGCTCCTTAAGTGTCCAATAAATAGATTATCTGGTTCAAGTAAAAAAATTCATCTATGAATTTGAATCCATAACTAGGTAGCAAAATATGGAAGAGCAAGACTCAACCAGGGTACTTGGTCTAAAATGAGCATGATGCTTTACACATGATGATATCCCCTGCCTCTAAAGCAAACCCATATTCAGGGCACTGCTTATCAGTAGTATTAAAATGTTTTTTAAATTATATACCTAAATTGTTCTCTAAAAAGGAATTCTCACAATTCCCTATAGATTAAAAAGAAGTTTCTTCATAAATCCCAATTTAAGTAAGAACTAAACCACACCCTAGTCTCTACATCATGGTAACTTTGCCATTCTTGCTCAGAAGGGTTAAAAAGCAACTAAAGGGTAGACACAGAATATGTGGCTTTATTATCATGATTAGGACTGCTATTTAGAACATTCTAGCACTTATTATCAAAGTGGTCCAGTTGGTCTTGCTGATTCACCTCTGCATTTCTCACAGGATGTTAATTAGAGGAAGAGACATCCAAGGCTATAGTATACACACCATAAAAGGAGGGGATGTCCACTGCCAGTGACCAAGGTAACAAATTATAACAATGTCTTTTCCATCACTACCTAGAATCCTAGGAACAGCTTCTCAGATAAAGAAAAAATAAGTGATAACAAGTGTAGTGACCACTAGGGTGCCTAATGTGCAGGGTTGGGTGTCCAAAGGCTGACTTGGGCCATACTTGGAGGTGGGGATATCACTGGGGGTCAGGGAAAAGAATGGAATGAAGAGCCATCCTAAGCTTTTCCAGACACACTGAGAATAGATGGAATCTTGCAAAATCTAGAAAAATGTTATTGTATTTTCAATACACATTAAGTTCTATGTCATTTCAGAAAATGCCAGTGTTATCTGAATGAAGCTACATGGAGGCTGATGCGTCCAGATACTGTACAGTGTCCTTGCTTAGGATCTCTTAAGGTCCTCCACATACTCTCCTGCACCCATCTGACCCCATGAGGAAACTGCAGCTCAGTGTGATTAAGTGATTGTCTGAGGGTCCTATAGCTAGGAGGTAGCAAAATCCACATAGGAAACCAGTTGTGGTTTCCAACACTGAGGCCATTTTTGGTTGCTCTGGGCTGCTTTCCAGAATTGCAACTTAACAAGGTATCATGGGAAAGCATGCAACTATTGCAACATATCTACATCATACACTGTCTTGTATTTAATGAGTGTTCTGAATATATTTGAGTGAACTGACCTGTTTGAATCACAATAACATGAGGAAAAGAGATGTCATGAGTTAAGAAAAGGAAAACTAGAAATTAAACCTAAGGACATTCCTTAAGGATTCTGCAACAATTACTCAGGATTAAGATGGAAGATTGTGAGGGTGTGATCTTTTTCTTGCTCAGCCTCCCCTGTTTATTTCTGTTACTGTTTTAACTTCATATGACAATAAATAAATGGGATTTAAAAAATTGAACATCAAAATAACAAATAAGAGAAGACGGTAAATCCATTTAGTGCTCTGACATTTCATTTGAGATAATGTTTTGGAGAAAATGGATACACTCTTCCGTGCTGACAATACAGATCGAGAACTGTTTTGTGGCAAGAGAAAACGGCTTCAATTTCATCTTGTCAATGGAGGTTAACCTGTTCTGTAACCTTAAAAAGGTCCATTCCTACCCTGCACACTGCAAAGGCTCTGAAACACTTCCACCTAATAAACTGCAAGACGCTGTTTGCTTTGGATGCCTTCAGGATCAAAAAGTGGAATGTTTGCAGGCTGCCTGTGTCGGGACCTTGAAAAAAAAAAATCATTGTGAGGCAGAGCCAAGATGCCTAGACTTAAAACTTAAAACTGCAACCAAATCTTACAGCTGTTGATGATGCAAATATACACAAAAACTCACTTAAGGTTAGTATTTCTCCAGTGCTTTTCAATCCCTTCTCTATTGATTTAAAATCGCAATAGCATTCTCCAACTGCCAAGCAGTTTAACAGGATTCATGATTCATTCGTTCGTTCTCCCAATTCACATTTGCCAGGCACCCGTGATGTGCTGGGGTGGTTGAGAAAGTAGTGCTGAGTATCCCTCGTAATCTCCTCCATTCCCTGGCATTCCTTATAGTTTGTGTGGGCCATGTAACTAGTTTGACCAATGAGCAGTGAATAGATGTGACAGGTGTCACTCAATATGTAAAGTACTTGACAGAGGGCTCAGTATCACACACCATCTTTTCCCTTTGTAGCAATTCCAGTAGCTTCATATTCCAGATAATATAATGGAAGGTTCCTGGGTGCCTGAGTCTCCCACTGGAAGAGAAATGTCCTAGAATGCTCATGGGCACACAGGGGCACTTACAGTAGCAAAAAATAAACTTCTGTGTGTTAGTCCCCTGACATTTCGGGTTTGTTTGTTAAACTGACTAATGCAGTTGGGCCCCAGGCTAGGCGTGTTTTTGAAAAGATGAGAAATAATATAAATCCCTGCCCTCATTTATTCAAATCAAAGAAAACTGAAAATAAACATAAATTATGGGTATCAGTCTTTTATAAAAATGTTAGATTAGTTTAAACCACCTCAATTCACATTCAGATGTCCCTGCTCACTAGTAATGAAGGCATTCTATTTGGTTGAAAGCCTTCCATTAGTTTAAAAGCTCCAATTGTTGAACCATCAACGTCTATAAGAGTGTAATAAAGGACAGAATAACTAAGTGTTATGAAAGCGGAAGCTATAGCCAGATTAACATTCATGAGTTTACCCACCACTGTCCCATTCACAGTCATTTAGAAATACAAATACAATAATAAAAATTTCAACTTACAAAGAAGCCAAATGCTTCTTATTCCCCACCCCCTCCAACAAATGACAGCAAAGTCTGGAGTTTCTTTTATGGCATCTCAATTCTGCTCTAATTATTATGGAAAGAAACAGTATTAGAGAGTTACCAAATACAGCAAATGCAGTTTGTTGGAAATTGGAGTTATAACTTACATACTTATTGATGCATATTTCTCCCAAGTGTTAGCTTTAAAAGGGAAAATATATTTAATCCGCCAACGCAATCCAAAGAAACATAAATATATGGCTGTTCAAAGGGAAAAACTCATTTTCAAAATCCCCATGTGTGTATTTTAGGATCACTTAATGAAAATTTTATATAAACCAATAGACCTGATATGATAACGTGGTGTGAGGACATTTGCACTCATAAAGATCCATTTATATAAACTAACACAGACTTTGCTTAACCCCTCAAAGCATCACTTCCCTCTCCTCAGAAAGCTACAAATTAATTCAAATGTATTCATTTCATAAAGTCTAAGCAAATGGAATTCAGATAAACTCATCTGGCAATAGAGTTGCCTGTAGTCGGGGGTGGAATAAAATGAGAATGTCTATTAGCTTTTCAGCTGCTTTAGAGAACGAATGCCGTGTACAATTTTTGGAAAAAGATGTAAAGGCTGGGCTTTCGAGAACAAATCACTGTGGAAGAACCGAGAACAGTTAGCAATCATTTCACATGCTCGGGCTGTTTTGAAGTCTTTGATCTACCCCAGAGAAGCCACGGAAGCCAGGTCACTGAGAAGCTACCCCAGATTCCAGGGCCACTGTGGAATATTAGCCACAGGTTTTCCAGAGGGTGGTGATGGAGATCACACAACTTAAACAACTGCTTGAGGTTTCCGAGAAATCCTGCAGGCAACCCAGAACACATTGAAAACACAACTCTACTTGGGCTGTGCAAATGAGACAACAAAGGGAAGTGAAATTTTGGGAGAAGCTGGTGATTGTCTCAAAGCCTTGGAAGACAAAATACATGTGTGGCTTCTCATCAAATGTCCTTCCTGTTTCATTACCCAAGGGTGGCCTAGCCAGAGGCCACTCTTTCATGTTTGACCTCTACATTCTCATTCCCAGAAGCAACAGCAGAAGTGCTAGCCATCTCCAGGGATCTTGGATTCCGGGAGGCCATTGGGTAACGAGTATCTCCAGACCTCGCTGGTTTTCCCGACAGAGGCAAAGGCACACACAGGATTAGAAAGTATCCTAGGACCCAGGAATTCCTGTGATCATCACAGACAGGAATGATCTCAGGCCTGAGTCAAGAAGGCCTGGATCTCCTGCAAAGGATTGTTTTCACACCTGGATGAGTCTTCAACTCTTGAAGCCTCTGTCTCATGTGTTAACAAGGCATTTCTACCAGATGACCCCAGGGTTTACCTCCCTGCTTCCATACACTTCAGATTCTGGAGTTTGTTCCCAGGATTTTCAGGCTTTTACCACAACCCATCACACTGGTATATGGAAGCATGAGTCCACATTTTCCATCAAAAGTGCCCCAAATGGAGAAGAGATGAAAGTATCTTTGGATTTCAAGAGGCAGCCCAAGGGGACCAGTTGCAATCATTAAATTCTTCAAAGTTCCATGTTGAAGCTTAAAATTTTCATGCACATTTTATTCTATAACATATTTGTTTGTGACCCTGCTTTTATGATTTGTCTTATTATAAGACCCCCGTTTTCAGCAACTGAAACGTGTATTTGCTACTGCCCAGGAACCAGAAACAATGGTGGGGCAAGGCAGTAAAATAGGATAAGAAAGCATAATGAGGTGATCCAAGACATAGAAAAACATTTTTGATTATGGGATGCTGGCTCAGTGGCTGCAAATCCACATGGCTCTGTACCAAGCAACAGTCTCAGCAAAAGCATTTTATCTTCAAAATTCCAAGAAGAGGCATAATGAGAAATCAAAGAAATGCTTTCTCAGGGTCAGCAAACTCAGTGCAATTGCTTCAGAAGAAGCGCTTATAGTGTAAGTTGAGAGGTGCACAGGAGGTGTTAAGCCCTATTATAGACTTGACTTGTGCAAACCTGTGCAAGTATGTGAGATTTAGGAATGAGTAGTTTCCTGTGATTCTCATATTCTGACAAACAATTAAGGGAAAAAGAAATTCTCCTGGAGTTTTATAGAATTAACCCTATAAAAGATGAGACAGCCTGCTAAGGCAGAGCTGGATTACCCAGCTTCTGATGATAGGATGTTCCATTGAATAAAAACCTATAAAAAGCTCGAATAACAGCTGCCCACTAAGTATCGTAGAGCATTTATTCCCCTAAGGTATGAAAATACATTATTCAATCATTTGACGACATGTTTAAAACATGACTCAAAGAACTTACTTTAGTGAACTTTTTAGTACAACAATGTCTGCCCATGACAGTATTGTGGCTATAAGACATAAGAGCTAATATGGGATTTTTTTTCCTACTGAGCTCTCATGTCTCTGAGAAGGCAGGGAGAAGAGGTTCAAGTGGCACACAGGACTCCATTTTCATGAAACAACCCAAACATGGGAGTTGAGGCCAGTGACACAGGCAGGGAGCAGGTTCCAGAAAGTGCTATAATTGAGATTCTCCAAAATCCAAGCTTCTTACACCATGATCAATTTTTACTGTATTATCTCATCTATTCATTCATTAAGAATTTCTATCATGCTATTATTTTAAAACTTAGGTATACTCTTTTTAAAAGACAATTTTATATCACTACTGTAACTGGAAAAACTTGTATCATGAACCATAAAGTAGAAAGAAACCTTAAAAATACAATAAAAAGCAGCAGCAATATTAAATTATAACTGACTACAGCTGCTTGCTCTCTCTTTGGTTAGAAATGGAAGATAATCAAGAATTTGAAAGATCTTGAAGACATATTAATACTAAATTGAGACTTTCTTCCTGAGGTTGTCAGAGGCATTAACCAAAAGAGTAAGTCTATCTATCACTGCCGGTTCAAGTTCCCTACCTGTGAAAGTCCCCACAAACTCCTCTCCAGGAGCACCCATTAAGTGATCATGCAGGTCACATGGGGAATACGGCTCTATGTCATCAGATGGAGGATCCATTGAGGATTTCAACCTCTGAAAGGGTCCGATTTGAAGTTCAGAAATCTGCAGGAACTGTGGAGATCAGACTGGAGGATGGACAACCAGAAGACAAGCTAGCTCATGGAGACAGAATCTCAGGCAAGAGACCAGGACATCTTAGACCAGGACAGTGGCCATGGGTAGGAGAGAAGGGATCAGGTGAGACAGTGGGGATGTGGGACTTGACAAAATATGGCGACCGATTGACACAGGTGAATGGTAGGTGGCAAGTCAAGGGTTCTCCTCAGATTGCTGGTTGGTGTAAATGAATGGATAGTGGAACTATTCTCAGAGCGAGGAAACACAATAAGAGAAGCAGGACAGGTGGGTGGGGGAGGAGAAGATGGCTGTTCAGTTTTAAATAAGCAGTAATGGGAAACAGAAGGCCTGGAGCTGAGTTGAATGGTGTCAAATCCCTGCTCTGCCACTTACACTTACTAGGTATTACTGTGATGACCTTGGTCAAGCTGCTAATTCATTTTGTGACTCAGGTTCCCCATCTCAAAACACTGAGAATAGTTCCCTCCTCTCAGGATGAGGTATTCCATGCCAGGTACCTCTCTAGCCGCTTTACATATGAGCCAGTACACTCTGAGATCTATTAGCTATCAGCATCATTCCTGGAAACCCAATTTATTCAGATAATATTTGCTGATCAACGAACATCCTCAGAGTGACCAATAGGAGCCAGGCCCTGGGCTAGTGTCTGCTGACATTCTGTGACAGGCTCCAGCCTCCCCTGCGTCGCCCCTAATGGGACATTCAGCCACTAAATTGCCACCCTATCTACTGCTTCTTTTTTTTAAAGATTTATTTATTTGAGGTGGGGGAGTGGTAGGGGGAGAAACTGGGAGAGAATCTCAAGTAGGCTCCCTGCTGAGCATGGAGCAGGATGCTGGGCTCCATCTCACAACCCTGAGATCAAGACTTGAGCCGAAACCAGGAGTCTACCGCTTAACTGACTGAACAGCCACGTGGCCCCTATCTACTGCTTCTTGACAGGCCAACTTGAGAAAGAGGCTCATGTTCCTATTTACCACCCACCTACATCTTTAAGAGTAAAGGGAAAAGGGTTATTGAAGCCTTCATGAACTATAAAATTGCCTTCAAATCTAGGCAAAGCATTAGTTACAACCTAAAAAGCCCACTTTTTATTTGGTTTGACTCTCAAAGTGGGGTTGGAATAGAGACATAGTTGGAGGTGGAGAATAGTAGTTGATGTCAGTGGCTCCCCCAGCACCCCAGGAAGACCCCAGGGAAACCGACGGGACCTCCCAAGCATATTGGCTAACTTTCTTAAAAGGAGATTTCTTCATTTATCCTGAACGAATGGATTTCAGTACCAACATTCCAAAGCACAACAAAGCCCAAAGCCGTCTTTTCCTGTCTCTTCCCTTGCTGCAACGGAGACTTTCCACCCCATTTGCCATTTTGCCGAAGGAAGTGATTCAATCCTCTTATTCTCCAAAAAGCAGAATCACTGGCAGACCTTGGAGATACTCTGCCCGAGATTAAATCAGGACTCTGGTGCTCCTGAAAAGGGCGTCCTTTGCTTTACAACTCACCAAAGGACAGCTGTGACGGCAGTGAGCCCAGGAGCAAAGCTAAGACTGGGAGGGGAGCTCAGGCCCACGCTTCAGTCTCAGGATCCCTGGGGACAATCTCTCCCCTGAGCTCCTTCATTCGTTCCCAACCTGCCCCACTCTTCAAGGTCGTATTTAACTTAGATTACAGTTATCCTGAGATTCCATGCTCAGAGTCACAGTGAAAAGTTTGATGCCTACTCTACATTTTCAATGTAGAGTAAATTTACGGGTAAGGACTGGTGGTTACGAAATATTTCCTGAGCTCCACTAATCACCATGGGATTACAGAGGCACCAGGTGGGCCATGCTGGCCAGTCCCTTAGAGCTTCAATCAAAGAATAGAGAAACTCAGCATCTCAAGGGATGTATGCAGTAAACAGTGTTCATCCGTGGAATGCAAGCTCACTAGGCCAATGAAATATTTAATTTAAACACTTATTCTAAGTACATCAAATTTTGGTGACCTAGACCAACCCTTCTTCTTCTGTCTGTCCCCAATAGTCTCATTTTCTCATATTCCCTTTCTTCCTTCTCCTAGTTCTCGCTTTCTCTCAATCTTTCCTGCTTCCTTCTTTCATGAGTCTCTTCAATTACAGCCAACATTTGCTATGTACCTGCATGCCAGGTCCTCTGGTAACTACTTTTATGCATCACTTGATATAATCACCCAAAGCTAAGAGGTATGGTCTTAGCTCGTTTGGACGGCTATAGCAGAATGCCTTTTATAAGACTTGATGGCTTATAAACAACAGAAATTTACTTCTTACAGTTCTGGGGACTGGAAATTCCAAGATCAAGGTGCCCGCAGATTCAGTGTCTGGTTAGAACCTGCTTCCTAAGTGACTTCCTTTTTGCTGTAACTTCACATGGCAGAAGAGATAAGGAAGTTCCCAGGGGTCTTTTTTATAAGGGCACTAATCAGATTCATGAAGCTCTCTCCTGACCTGATCACCTCTTAAATGCTTCACTTCCAAACACCATCACATTGGGGGTTAGGATTTTAAAATATGAATTTGGAGGGAAGGGTACAATATTCAGCCCACAGGTATTACTGTTGTTGCTGCTGCTGCTGCTGCTGTTGTTGTTATTATTATTATTATTATTATCTTTCTATTTAAGATATGAGGACCCTAGAGTTTGAAAGATGAGGCAACTTACCCACAGTCTTACAAGAACTTGCTCAGCTCTCCTTCAAGCTACATCTTTTTTTTTTTTTTAAGATTTTAAAAAAATTTATCTATTCATGAGAGACAAAGAGGCAGAGACATAGGCAGAGGGAGAAGCAGGCTCCCTGTGGGGAGCTCAATGCAGGACTTGATCCCAGGACCCCAGGATCATGACCTGAGCCAGAGGCAAACGCTCAACCACTGAGCCACCCAGGCGTCCCACTTTCAAGTTACATCTTGAAGCCCTGTCTGGCTGGCTCCATAATTGCTACTCTTCAACCACTGAGTTTCTCTCTCCTTCACCTCCTCCTTCTCCTTTTCCACAAGCCTAGTGGGTTCAGGCAGCACTGATGTACTTCCAAGACTTTTCCCAGGTTTACAGCTCACAGCTCAAAAGGGAGCCCACATGGGTTGTCAAGGGCAGCCCACAGAGCTATATCCCCATTCGGATGCCATTACTTTGGCTTTACTTTGAACTTATTTTCCTAGAGACAGATCAACTGAGGCAGTGGTCTATATCTTTTTGCCAGCTAGGACCCCTATTGCTGTTCATTTGATATGAGGAAAATGATGCACTGGACCTCTCACTTGAAGACAACATACACACAAAATAGTCACTTTTCTATTAAAAAGTTAAAGTTTAATTTTTAGTACTGAGGATTTAATGGTGCTTCCAGCAAATAGGCTACAAGCCGCAATATGGCAAAATCCACCAGGAATCTCTGAACTTATTTTTTTTATATGATCCTTGTTTCTCAATCCAAAGATAACACCACAAAATGCACAAAATGATGAAGCAAACCTTTCGACACTGGATTGCCTACAAAATCCCAACCAATTGTCCCAAACTTTTGAAGGGCACCCACTTTCCTAGCTCTACTCATAATTATAGTGTTGGGCAACTATCGAAACTCAACACGGCTCAGAAATCACAACATTATAATGAAGCGGGTCCCTTTTTACAACTATTTTATATTGATTGTACTAACCTTCTTCTTTTAAACTTTTCCACATGTTTAAATCCATTTTTATTTAAAAAAAATAAGTAGCTTTTTTTTTTGCCCAAGACCCCAAAATAAATAAACACTATATATGAATAACATTTGTAATGTTACTGAGCAGTGCCAGCCATTGAGGGGAAAATGTTGGCCCAAATCAGCAAATTCTCTTCCTTCCAAAAATAAAAAAGGCAACAACATCAGCATAATTACTGGTTTGTTTGGGTTTTTTTCTGTTAAGTTGTGGTTTTCTTGGTTACAACAATGGGCAGTATAACCAGAGTAACACTAATATTATATTAAAGGAGTCCTGAAATTAGCAGAGGTAAAATTCAATTAATTTGATACTTTATTTAACATTTTTTTCTGTTCTCTCCTTAATTCAATACCAAAATAATAATAATAATAATAATAATAATAATAATAATAATAATAATTTTATACAACACTGCTATGGTAACTGGAGTTTTAAACATGGATCCTATCCAAAATTTCTGTCCCTTAATTATTCAATTAAACATTAATCAGAGGCTATTTTGCTGATGGAACTGAACTCAAGTCAGCTGACCTAAAAATATGAGATCTGGACCTGATCCAGTCAGATAAGCAGAGAGTTTTTTGTTTTTTGAGATTTTTTTTTCCTACTCTTGGCCAAAGAGGAAGTCAGAAATATTTGAAGTGCAAGAAGGATTCAGCGTGTCCTTGATGTCTCTGAATATCGAAGAGTCAAATGTTTGGTTCAAAAGTCAACTTTTAGGGACTGAGAAAGCCCCCAGCTGATAGCCAGCTGGGTAGTGGGGACCATAGTCCTACAACCACATGGAATTGAATTCTGCTAACAATTTGAATGAACTGGAAAGTGGATTCTTTCCAGAGCTTCTAGATGAGAACCAGCCCAGCCTCCACCTTGGTTTCAGATTTGTGAGACCCAGAAACCAAGTCAAGCCTACCTAAATATCTGACCTATGGAACTGTGAGATAATGCACTGGAATGATTTTAAGCAGCTAGATAGGTGGCAATTTGTTATGCAGCAATAAAATAGCAACACACCTACCATGTGCATGGCTCTATGCTAGAGGATTCCAAGAGGAAGTGTATTCACTTCGGTGTGGTCAGCTACTGAGTAGTCTTCCTCCCAGAACATGAACTAAGAGCATCTCTTCCTCCTATAAGTCCATAGACTTGTGTAGCACCAAATTATTTTGTGAAGAGTCAGAAGCAAATGAACAAAGGAAGAGGTGCAATCAGACAGCAAATAACAGGTGGAAAGCCCTCTGGGATTGAGCAGGTTGGAGGATGGCCAAGCATCCTGGAAGAGTAACCATGCACTGAACAACCAGGTTCCTTATAGAGCTATTTAAGGATTAAATTTTTTTAAATTATAGGTCAGCAATTAAATTCTACCTGACTTAAACAATAGGGAACTGTATTATGGGACATAACAGGAAGTCATATGTTAGGGGAGCATAAAACTGGTTTGGTTAACAATGACTTGAAAGTCCCAGATTCTTTCCACCTCTCTGCTCTGCCAATCTGTGATGATTTTGTATTCTAGTTGGTGGAAGATGGCTATAACTGCTTTAGTCTTTGCATTTAGAAACAATACTATCCAGAAGCATATTAGGATCAAGGGAACATTTTCCCAGAGGCCCCCTAATAGATTTCCCCTCGTAGTTAATTGCCCAGAGTTTGGTCACATGCCCAAGCCTGAACTAATCATGTGCAAAGGAAACAGAGGAAGGACAAGCTTCCCCCAAAGGGATGAGACTACTGGAAAAACATGCAGGGATTTCCAGAAAAGGAATCAATTCCTAAATGAAATCAGGGTTCTATTAGGATAAAAGAGAGGGGTAGGGATGCTGGGTGGGCAACCAATAGAATCTATTGTAGAAGTTCTTAGCACAGGGCTGGCACAAAGTACATACTCAAAGTTGGCTCTAATGCTCATTATTTGGGCCTTATCTCAATCCTCATAGTGATCCTAAAGGAGAATTATCATTATTATAGTTAAAGATAAATAAACCTAGTTTTTAAAATTTTTATTTATTTATTTATTTATTTATTTATTTATTTATTTATTTGACAGAGAGAAAGCACACAAGCAGGGGGAGCTGCAGTGGGAGAGAAAGAAGCAGACTCCCCACTAATAAAAAACTATATCCCCAAGAGTCTAGTGTAAATTTTTCTAGTCCCTTTCAATCAGGCTGGGTGACTGTGACACAAATATGGTTGAGAATTAGGACTAGGAAGTGGAACAGGGCACTAGTGAGAACCCATGCCACGTATTCAGCCTCATCAAGAGAAGAGAGCACTACAATAGACCTGAAAGGGGAAAATACAATCTTTCTTGGCACAAATCACTCCCAAATGGAACCTGGGGCTTCCTCAGACTGCTTCCTTGATGCTATCTCACCCTTGTAAAACAGGAGATGTGAAAGTCCATAGTACCAGATGTTTTTCTTCTACCAATGTTTCTCCAAAGCATTATTATAGCTTAACAATAGATTAAAGCAAAAAGATATTTCTTTTCTTCAAAATGTTTGTGTCTGAGAGAGAGGACAGAAAGCGCTAGATTTTCTCTTCATTATCAGATTCAACCAAGATAAAAGATTTCCTTTTTTGTTAGGATTAAAAGGGATACATTCTTCAAACAATTTTCGCTTTGATGCCCATTGAGTACATATTTTAAATAGTTTCCAGAGACATGATCATGCACTTATCTCTTTGGGATGGCATGCTATAACAGACAGGACTCTGCAGTTGCAAGTGACAGAAAAAGAATAAGTTTAAGCAAAGAACAGTACTTGCTTACATAACCGAGATATCTGGGAATATGACTCTAAGGCACAGCTGGACATGACAGAGCCTCAAATAATGTCATCTGGATTATGTTTCACTCTTGTCTCTCAGCTGTATGTTCTTCTATGTTAAGTTCTGTTCCCAGTCAGGCTGAATCCACAGAATGGCTGGATGGCTTTCATAGCCCTGGGCTGAAACCTTTGCGTAGAAGAGAGCTTGTCTTCCTCTGTAGCTCCAGCAAAGTCCTAGGGCTGGGCTCTGATTGGCTCTAACAGGGTCATGTGTTCATCCTTGAACCAATCACTGCATCCAAGAAAACATCACTCTTTGACCAGGCCTGGAACAAGGCATAAACCCTGTGGACTGATGGGTCCCCAGTGAAAATACCCCCTAATATTTAGGGGATATTACTAAAAGGAGAAGGATGGAGACTGGGTGGGCAAATCACCTCCACAAAGACAGCTCCTCTCTTACAATGATAACCCATTCTTTCTCCTTTCGTGCCAGCACATCACCACGCACAAAGCCACATGTATCAAATAAGGAAAAGACAAGGGACAAGGATAGTTGACACCACATTCCCTATGCAGCAACCATTAGGAGTAGCATGAGCAACTTCTTTATCCTACTCTTACCAGACTGAACCTACAAAATTCCCATTTTTCATATGTTAAAAACTATCAAGTATCAGCAATGGCATATGGTTCATCCTAAAATGATGAGTGGGTTCTCCCTAATTTCACCAAGCCCATTCATATTCATAAAGGCTAAAATTTATGTAGATAGAGCTTGTACCAGGGCTTTAACTCTAGCACTAAAAAAAAATTTTTTGTGTGTGCCGATAAAATACCATTTTAATCTATTTTACATGAAAATTTCCTTTGACAATTATTCCCTTGTTAAAATTTTGGCCACTGCATTTTCACTTTGGTTTTTTTTTTCAGTTTTTTTTTTAATTTAAATTCAATTTACCAATGTACAGTATAAACACCCAGTGCCCATCCCATTAGGTGCCCTCCTCAGTGCCCATCAGCCAGCTATCCCATCACCCCACCCACCTCCCCTTCCACAACGCTTTGTTTGTTTCCCAGAGTTAGGAGTCTCTCATGGTTTGTCTCCCTCTCTAATTTTTCCCACTCAGTTCCCCTCCTTTCCCTTATAATCCCTTTCACTAGTTCTTATATTCCACGTTTGAGTGAAACCATTTCATGATTGTCCTTCTCCAATTGACTTACTTCATTCAGCATAATACCCTCCAGGCCCATCCATGTCAAACCAAATGGTGGGTATTCACCTTTTCTGATGGCCGAGTAATGTTCCATTGTATATACCACATCTTCTTAATCCATTCATCTGTCAAAGGACATCATGGATCCTTCCACAGTTTGGCTATTGTGGACATTGCTGCTATGAACACTGGGGTGCAGGTATCCCGACGTTTCACTACATCAGTATCTTTGGGGTAAATCCCCAGTAGTGCAATTGCTGGGTCGTAGGGTAGCTCTATTTTTAACTTGTTGTGGAAACTCCACACTGTTTTCCAGAGTGGCTACACAAGCAAGCCCTAAAAATTAAATACCAAGTACTTTCATGGATTATCTTAAAAGGAAAAAACATGCAAAGCTATACTGTTAGAAAGTGGATCAGTCATTATCAGGGATGAGAGATGGGGTAAGGAGACTGACTATAAGGGGTACAAGAGAACTTTTGGAGGTGAAGGAAATGTCCTAACAGTGATTATGGTGGTGGTTATGCAACTGAATGTATTTGTCTAAACTCATCAAATTAAAGACTTATCATTGGCAGATTATACTGTATGTAAATTATACTTCACCAAAGCTGACCCTCCAAAGAATTAAATTAAAAAACACACAATGAAGTAGTGTTTTATTGACAAAGAAACTAAAGCTGCTGTAATATAACTATTTGGCCAAGAATCAGGGGAGGGTATGCAGCAAAATCTGTAGCAAAGTTAGAGCTGAAGGGCCCTTAGAGACCAGCTGATTCAGCCCCTTCAGGTACTGATCTAGACAGCCTGCAGTGGCAGGCTCTCCCTCTCCTTTTGGTAATGGCAGCTTGATTTATGTGACCTCAGCCCATGTAGGTGACCCTGCTCCTCTGGATCCACGGGAGAACTCAAGGCACATACCATGCAGCAAAGTCCATCAGCCCAATGTCCAAGGCAGGGACTTTGCACAGTGGGAACTAATGACAGGAAGGCCTAGGACTTTTGTGCAAGAATCGTGATAAGAGCATCCTTTTCCTGAAACAGAAGCACTTGGGGATGCAGTGGAGACAAAGCCAGCATAATTTACCTGAGAATGAAGATGGCATGCAAGAATAAGGAAGTAAGAGAGCAAGAGTGCCCTGCCCTACTGCTATCTGCACTACCCAGGCATATGTCAGCTGCGAGAGCCAGACAGGCTCTTTTGGCCTGAGCCAGTTTGCTTTGTGTCTTCTGTCATGTGCACCCAAAAGGTCTTGCTCGTGTCAATGCGGGAAGTGAAGACCCTCAGAAGAAGAGCATTTTGAGCTGAATCATGTTTCTCCAAAAGATGTGAAGTTCTAACCCCAGCTACCCATGAAGATGGCCTTATTTGGAAAGAGAGTTTTGCAAGTGTAGTAAATTGAGGTCACACCAAATTAGAGGGGTGCCTAAATCCAATATGACTTTTGTCCATGTAGGGAGAGATGCAAAGACATGGACCCACACACAAGGTGAGATGGGAATGTTGCAGCTGCAAGCCCAACAATGTCAAGTATTGCCAGCAAACCACCAGAAGCTAGAGGAGGCAAGGAAGGACTTTTCCCTAGAGCCTTCAGAGGTAGGTCAGCCCTGCCAACAACTTGATTTCAGACTTTTAGCCTCCAGAACCGTGGGATAACAAGTTCCTATGTTTTCAGCCACTCATCTGTGGCACTTTGTTGTGGCAGCATTAGGACACTAACACTGATTCTGGTACCAGGAAAATGAGGTTTGCTATAACAAATACCTAACAATGTGGAAGTGGCTTTGAAATGGGGTCATGGATTGAAGTTGGAAGAATTTTGAGGTACATGATAGAAAAAGCCTGGATTGCTTTGAGGAGACTGTCGGTAAAATAAGGACATTACACACAATTCCAGGAAGGGCTCAGAAAGAAGAGAGAGCTACAGGAAAGCTCCATTCATCTTCATGAATACATATATCATTAGAAACAGAACGTGCTGGAAATAGGAATGGTGGAAGTTCTCTGGTGAGGCCTTAAAAGGAAATTATGAACATGTTATGGACAGTGGAGGAAAGGTGATTCTTATATACACAGTGGCAGAAAACTTGGCTGAGTTATGTTCTGCTGTGAGGTGGAAAGTAGAGCTTGTGAATGATGAACTTGGATTATTTTGTTGAAGAGACTTCAAAGCAAAGTATGGAAGTTGTGGCCTGGTTTCTCCTTGCTGCTTATAGCCAAATTTGAGAGGAAAGAGATAAATTGAAAGCAGAATTGTTAAAAAAAAAAAAAAAAGAAAAGAAAAGAAAGAAAGAAAGAAAAAGAACCAGTACTTGGTGATTTGGATAATTTTTTGCCTATCCAGATAACAAAAAATGAGCAAGTGGGCTCTGGAAAGAATACTACAAGTGTGTGGATGAGCCAATTCTGGCTAGAGAGATTAGATGTGTGACTCCCAGATCCAATCAACCATCTCTGCAGGAGCAAGGAATAGAGATGGGATCATCCAGGAAAAATCTGTAGAATACCCTCCAGATTATTGACACAGATCTCCCTAACATTCATGGAAGACTGTTATATAAGCAGAAACACTGTCAGCCTGGCCTGGAAGAGACAGAGGTGAGATGAAAGGAAGGAAGGATGACTCTGAGGGCAGAGCCACAGATTCAGAGGCCAAAGGAAGTGGGATGCAAAGGATGGGGTTGCTACCCGGGGCCCAGATAGTGGTGCCTGGAGTCACAGAAGATTATTCTCAAGCCTTGAACCTAATAGAACTTGTCCTGTTGGGGACCGTCTCTTCAATAAATGGTGCTGGGAAAATTGGACAGCCACCTGCAGAAGAATGGAACTAGACCACTCTCTTACACCATACACAAAGATAAACTCAAAATGGATGACAGACCTAAATATGAGACAAGAATCCATCAAAATCCTAGAGGAGAACACAGGCAACACCCTTTTTGAACTTGGCCACAGCAACTTCTTGAAAGAAACATTTATGAAGGCAAGGGAAATAAAAGCAAAAATGAACTATTGGGACTTCATCAAGATAAAAAGCTTCTGCACAGCAAAAGAAACAGACAACAAAACTAAAAGACAACCTACGGAATGGGAGAAGATACTTGCAAATGACATATCAGATAAAGGGCTAGTATCCCAGATCTGTAAAGAAATTATTAAACTCAACATCAAAGAAACAAACAATCCAATGAAATGGACAAAAGACATGAACAGAAATTTTTACCAAAGAAGACAGACATGGCCAACAAGCACATGAGAAAATGCTCCACATCACTTGCCATCAGGGAAATACAAATCAAAACCACAATAAGATACCACCTCATACCAGTGAGAATGGGGAAAATTAACAAGACAGGAAACAACAAATGTTGGAGAGGATGCGGAGAAAAGGGAACCCTCTTGCACTGTGGGTGGGGATGTGAACTGGTGCAACCCCTCTGGAAAACTGTGTGGAGGTTCCTCAAAGAGTTAGAGCTACCCTACGACCCAGCAATTGCACTGCTGGGGATTTACCCCAAAGATACAGATGCAGTGAAACGCCGGGACACCTGCATCCCGATGTTTCTAGCAGCAATGTCCACAATAGCCAAACTGTGGAAGGAGCCCCCGTGTCCACTGAAAGATGAATGGATAAAGAAGATGTGGTCTATGTATACAATGGAATATTACTCAGCCATTAGAAACGACAAATACCCACAATTTGCTTCAACATGGAGGGAACTGGAGGGTATTATGCTGAGTGAAGTAAGTCAATTGGAGGACAAACATTATATGGTCTCATTCATTCAGGGAATATAAAAAATAGTGAAAGGGATTAAAGGGGAAAGGAGAGAAAATGAGTGGGAAATATCAGTCAGGGTGATAGAACATGAGAGACTCCTAACTCTGGGAAACAAACAAGGGGTGGTGGAAGGGGAGGTGGGCGGGGGGTTGGGGTGACTGGGTGATGGGTGCTGAGGGGGGAACTTGATGGGATGAACGCTGGGTGTTATGCTATATGTCGGCAAATTGAACTCCAATAAAAAAAAATATACCAAAAAAAAAAAAAAAAAAAAGAACTTGTCCTGCTGGATTGCAAACTTGCTTGGGATTCCTGACCCCTTTATACCTTGCAATTTCTCCTAACTAATGTAGATAGACTTACCTAGCTCCCCAGAGCCAATCAGTGGCAAACCTGTACACGGTGGCCCTGATTTATACACTGATTTGGCTTACAAAGAAAACAACAAAATTGCCTAAGTAAATACTTTAATAACCGTTTCTGCCATAAACAACTAGTTGTTACAATTATTGCATTTATAGATAGGATTCTCAAAGAAGAAACAAATAGTAGTAGAGCTTGTGGGTGTATATTTATTTAGATACAGAGTGATGTAAAATTGGCACTGAGTTTATTACTTTCCTTAATATAAAGAAAAGCAAACTTGAAACAAAACTTAAAAGGCCAAATTAGCACATCTTTTTCATCAAAAACATGAACACACTATGTTCATTAAATGGAATGAATTTGAATTGCCCTATATATTCAGCCACATGTAGAGACAAATTTCTGTATTTAGCCAATTCTTCAATATTAGCCAACGAGAGCAATTCTTTTCCTTTCTACTATGTATGCCAGGAGAAGCCAGAGCTCTCACTCTCTCCTGAGTTTTGTACAATCCACTCTCTAAGAAGTATTAACTGAGTGTGATTAATAACAGAACACATACTGATTCTTGGATCCAGCTACGTCGTTCCATGTTATTCCAACGTAGCATGCGGAATGGAAGGATTCAAAAATACAGTTCAACTATCACATTAAAAGTAGTTTGCTTTTTCTTGTATTTCACTGAAAGGCTGATTGAGTGATATTGACTACTCTAAAATAAATAAGTATAAGATAAAGTCTCCTATGGTTCCAAAGTACCTATGATTAAATTCATCTTGAGTCAAACTGAGACGTGAGGAGCCGCGAAATAGCTAAAGATGAACGAATCTCTGCAGAGATGATGTATGGCTCCCCTGACAAATAGAAGAACGTAGCTCTCCTTGCACTTGGGAAGTTAAGATGCCGTTAAGGATGAAATAATGCAGAAGTGAAACACCTGTCATGAAGCCCTGCGTTCTGGACAACAGAAACAGCTGAATCCATCTGCTCCACAAGCACACTGGAAGTCTGGGGTGGTTTGATACACGGTTCAGTGGTGACCGACGAGGTGCAGACAGACGGCACTGGTGAGAACATGAGGTCCCGCTTGCTCATTTTTCCTCTGGTTAGCTTGCTGGCACTTCCCTGCAAGGTGTGGGTCTTTCAGCAGCCCTGCTCTACCTCTTATTTCATCCTCGAGGTTTTTAATAGAACCAGACCTCTCCTACTTTTGACCTAGCAAGGACATAACTTATCCGGGAGTGAAGACAACCCACAGGGAGAAGAAACTGAGAGATGGTTCCTGATGACATTGTTTGAATCCCTGGATGGAACATGGTCTAGACTCTGAGCCTAGAGAAGATGGTTCCTCTTGCTCCAGGGGAGAGGTCCCTGACCCAGGCCTCAACAACCAGTGCTCAATGGAAAACTCAGAGCTGGGTATGTGACATGGGCTAAATTTGTCAAGCCAATTAGAGGCAATGAGCTTCAGTTCTGAGCTTCTTATGTTGAGCTTCCAGGGAAGCAGTTTCTTCTTTTCCACTTGGCTTTGGGCCTGGAAAATAAAGCTAGTGCTGTGGGTACCTCAGCCTGCTTGAGAATGAA
The DNA here is from genome assembly GCF_018345385.1 of Vulpes lagopus. NCBI lineage: Eukaryota > Metazoa > Chordata > Mammalia > Carnivora > Canidae > Vulpes > Vulpes lagopus. The sequence goes on along the minus strand of NC_054830.1, from coordinate 22,566,117 downwards.
CTAGCCCAGGAATGTGTGGGACTAAAGTATGAACACAGGATTCGGGTGTTCTTATGACCTATTCTGAGACCCTGTATGCATCCTCCCTGGAGCCACATATCCCTTTGAACATTTTTGTAAATTTCTTTGTTGCTGTGCTACTTTGGGTTGAGTTTTCTATTTCATACAATCAATAAATAAGGCCTTGCCTACTGTTAAATTCAGCGTGAGCTGGCCATTTCTGGAACCTTCTCCCAGAGCTATTACTGAAGGACCTGAATTCTATTACCTTGGTAATGAACCCATTGCCAAGGACTCCAAGGCCAAGATTAGAATTCTTCCTCTTGGAATGATCAGAAGTGTCATCTAAAATAGCTGAAAGGTAGGATGCCTGGGTGGCTCAGTTGGTTAAGTGTCCAACTCTTGATTTCAGCTCAGATCATGATCTCAGGGTTATGATATCAAACTCCATGTCAGGGTCGGCACTGGGGGTGGAGCCTGGTTAGGATTCTCTCTCTCTCTCTTTCCTTCTCCCTCTGCCCACTCCACCTCCCTCTCTAAAAAACATGCCCCCCCCCAAAAAAAAGAAAAAATAGCTCAAAAGCCAGTTCTCAGTGACATATGCCATTCATTATAAGAAAGACTAATCCTCATAGCTTTCTTCCACCCTTGCCAAAGCATCATTGTCAAAAGAATAAGGAAGCTGGACTCTCTGGCCCATAATCTGATGTATAACTGTGACTTAGTAAGAACCAAGCAGTGTGCTGGTGCCGACTGTCAGCAGAAGCAACAGATGGGTGCCCTCCTGTCATTGTTCAAGGCCAAAGAGAATCTAAACAAACAAAAGCGCTGCATGGCTCCCAGGCCACAGAGGCCCCACCACACCACATGAGATATCGAGTCTTCACTTCTGTGGTCTGGCTTACCAGCCTGTGTATTCTACATTTGACTGACATGAAAACAAAACACTGGAAATAGTTCATTTTCTGGAAACTTCCTCTCATAGCCACTTGAGGTTCTTGATTTGAACCAGCCTCAGTACCCTTCCATTTTGAAATAACCTTTGAAACTACTGAGGTTCTCCCCAGAAAAGTTGCTTTTCCAGGATTCCTCTTTTACTCTCCTTCCATACTTTCCCCATATTAATCATCTTGGCAAGGAATTCATCATTAATACTTTCACCCAGCATAACAGAATTTCTCGGATTTTTCCCCCTCAGATAGACAATTTTTAAGAAAAACAAAAACCTGCAGTTGCCATTCATGTGGCACTTTTAATCTATTTTGAATTGGAACAGATTAGCACTCAGAGAGGTTGTGTAACATGGATCAAAGGAAAAATGAGCTTGGGACGTCTGGTTCACAACATTTGCAAACAAGGACAGTCCTGTTGGCTGAAAGAAGTGCCTATTGTGTAATTAACTGAGATGTCAGCATTCGGCTGGAAAAACGTTCCTCCTGAGGGGCCCTTTTTTCCCAGATCCCACCTTGAAGAATCTGGAATGTGGAAGGAGCCTCATCTGCGGAGCATTCCATTCCAGGGGAGTCAAAGGTGCAGAGAACACTGTCAGGGGCTGGCTTGAGCATGCTGGGGCAGCCACGCCAGACCCCACACAGCGCAGGCGCCCCAGCACGGCGGCGGGAAGGATGAGAACGTCGTTCTCGGCCTGGATTCAGGGATGGCTTAGCTCCATGATGCCTCCTAAGATATCATCATTTAGGAATCCAGTTGTTTGGAAAATACCACAAATATGATTTGATCAAGAAGATGTCATACTTCTTAAGGAAAAGAGACAAAAGGATACCCAAAAAAGGAAAAATGACCAATGGTGAATACCTATTAATTCTGGGGGTAATCCAGGTGTTTATCACATTATTCACTATCCTCTTCTGAAAGTTTTTAAAGAAAAGGCAACAACACAGTGTGGAAGAGGCCTGACCTGTGAGCCCAAAGACCTGGCTTCTAGCATCTTCCTCTCCTTACTACCTGTGGGGTTTCACCTGAATCAGGTCCTTCTGGAGGCCTCCTCATTCCCATCTCTGCAGAGAGTCTTTCTTCTCTCTGTGCTCCATGGATGTCCCCCCATGACAGTTCTTGACCAAACTGGCCAAAGTTTGGGAACAGAGATCCCGAACAGGTAAGGGCACATACATATACATATAGCCTATACATACTCTTCTGCTCTTTGCTTAGAAAGTTGGTTTTTTCCTATGAATTAATATAGTTCAGGCCTTGTTATCTAAGGGTATAAAGTTCTTGAGACCTCAGGCTAGGATCAGTCTGAAGGTATGTTCTGTTTGGTCCAAGCAGTGAGGTCTATACAGTGTTTTATTTTGTTTTATTTTTTTTTATTTATTTATGATAGGCACACAGTGAGAGAGAGAGAGGCAGAGACACAGGCAGAGGGAGAAGCAGGCTCCATGCACCGGGAGCCCGACATGGGACTCGATCCCGGGTCTCCAGGATCGCGCCCTGGGCCAAAGACAGGCGCTAAACCGCTGTGCCACCCAGGGATCCCCTCTACAGTGTTTTAAATTTCAATCCATTGCCAACACTTTTTTTAATGGGATGGTTCACTTTAAAATATGAATTTCCAACTCTGACAACAGGGGATCTTCCTTTGCATATGGCAGCACTGGCTGGAGATGAGCAGTGGTGGTCTATCTCAGAGGAGACATGGGCTTGTCCCAGTCCCTTGCCCCTGCCATCACATTCCTCACCTGAAGCTCAGAATCACCACTGTTCATCATCAGACACCTGCCCAGCTCGGATGGATTCTGAGCTTTATATCCTATGGCACATAGAGCTCTGACTTCTTTACAGTAGGGAGAGGCTCGTTTCTCAGGGCAAGGATAGGAGTGAAGAGGAGATGATTTCATGGAGGATGCAGAATTTTAGCTGCACTTGGAGAGGTAGACTCGTCTTCAAGAAAAAAGAAAATATCTATTTCTAAAGCAATAGTAAACAGAATTGTTATTTTTAATATGGAAATCCTAAAAGCAGTACTGGGTAATGAGCCAAGTTCTGAGTAAGGATTCGTTAGCCCCTATGAATAGCCATGCTGTTCAAAAATATATAGCTCGAGGATCTCAAAATTCAGAACAACCACTAACTTAAAGCCAACAAAACTGAGAGCTGTATGCTGCTCTGAGTGCCCCCTGGGGAGGAGAGGTTTAGCTCTAAAGGGCTGCAACTCATGTTACATGGTCCTTTTGATTTGTTTACCATCTCAGGAGGTAGTTGTCTATGGACAAAAGGAGATAGAAATGTGCAAGAACTATTGGGTATTTACCCCCAAAGACATAGATGCAGTGAAACACCAGGACACCTGCACCCCAATGTTTATACCAGCAATGTCCACAATAGCCAAACTGTGGAAGGAGCTTCAGTGTCCATCGACAGATGAATGGATAGAGAAGATGTGGTCTATATATACAATGGAATATTACTCAGCCATTAGAAACGACAAAATCCTACCCCATTACCATTTGCTTCAACGTGGATGGAATTGGAGGGTATTATGCTGAGTGAAGTAAGTCAGTCGGAGAAAGACAGTCATTATATGGTTCCACTCATACGGGGAATATAAGAAATAGTGAAAGGGACTATAGGGGAAAGGAGGAAAAATGAGTGGGAAAACTTAGAGAGGGTGACAAAACATGAGAGACTCCTAACTCTGGGAAACAAACAAGGGGTAGTAGAAGGGGAGGCGGGCAGGGGGATGGAGTGACTGGGTGATGAGCACTGAGGAGGACACTTGATAGGATGAGCACTGGGTGTTATACTATATGGTGGCAAATCAAACTTCAATAAAATATATGTTTTTATATATATATATAAAGAAATGTGCAAGAAAAGGAATCGGCTAGTTTATGAAAGGCATCAGACAGGGTTCTTTTGCTAGCAAGCAAAAGACACTCACTATAGCAACCGAAATCAAGATGGAATGTTTTGAAAGTATACAGGACCTCACAGAATCAACAGGAAGACTGGAGTATAAGATCTGAGAAAGAAGGAATGACAGATACCATGGATTTCCAAATGGCAAGAATTGGTCACATTATGGTCAGGAAAATGACAAAGAGAGTATCTGGGACATTCTGCTTAAACTGAAGTCCTGGAAGAGTCTGATGGGCCATGACTGGGTCGGGGGCTTCTCTCTGACTAAGGAAAAGCTAAGAAGCTGGCTAAAGTCTTCAACCAAGGACATTCATTGAGGAAGCATCCAAAAGAACTGGGCATCACCTGGTGGTTTCACCAGGTTTTCACCAGGCTTCACCTTCATCATTGAACAGCACAATGAGGAAGTCCAGAAGCAAAGAGAAGTGGAGTATATAAAAACGAAATCTTCAGCCTTCTCTCCCCAACAAAATGAAACAGCAGCATGTTTTAGAACTCTATAAGGCAAAGATGACTTTGTGGCCACTTTGATCTGTGACCCATGACTCAGATCAAAGGAAGAAACCGTGAAAGTCATTTTCCTGCCCAATCTCTTCTATCTGCCTGTATTAAAGACAAAACACAGCAAGAAACAAACAAGAAGGCTGAACACAATGTGACCAACCCTGCGAGGAAAATCCCTGTCAGCCGGCTGCAGATGGAGAGCAGAGTCCAGTGCCGGGTGGTCTATGGAAGCTCTGTCTCTTCCCAGCACGTCAGGTGAGGGGACGAGAGCATCCCAGTGAGGTCTTTCCCCTCCCACCTTCCTAATTTCTCCTAGCAAAGAAGCCTTAAAGAATTAACAATCATAGACAGAGCTACCTTATATGGAGATCCAATATACAGAAACTGGAGCCTGCCAAGTTATGAGTTTTGCAACAAAATTACCACAACCTAAGACACTGCCTAAAATGAACTGTGCCTCATGACCATGTCCGCCTGGCCGCCTCCCCACCACACACAGACACGCATATACTTAGACGACAAAACTAAACAACCCGGGAAAAGGCAGACAGCTGGTGGTACAGAAGAATTCCTGGTCTAGCCTGAATTCCCCGGAGACTGGTTCTGGCACAGAAAGCTGCCTCTTCTTATCCCTCCTCTTATGCCCATGTATCCCCCTACTGTAAGTAGTCTCTTCCACCAATAAAATAAAAGAAGTTGAAACCGAAGTTCATTAACACTTTCCCTTTGGCTTCTTCCCTACTGACTCTCATTCAGTACCTGTGTGGTAGGCCAGGACATACATAACACCTTGAAACGTTCAACGCAGCCCTGCCCTACAGGTACGTACTGAGAGCCGTGTCTACAGACAAGGCAGGCTCAGGGAGATGTGAATCATGTCCAAGTTCCCAAGCAGCTAACATATAGGGGGATGGTTCCACCATGCACTAGAAGCCCAAGCTCCTTCTCCACCAGGTCTCTGACCTTCATCTGTGGCTGGCCACAAGTAAGACAGGAATCCCGCTTCTCAGAGGACCCGGCCCAGTGCTGCATACACAGCAGGCCCCTGCTCTGTTCACATATACTGAATGGACATACAGATGGTTGCCTGGATTGATGGATGAATTAATGATGATTTAGGGAGCAAATGAATTAAGTTAGATTAACCAGGCGGCATGATTCTTATGACTCTTCAGCTGAAGAACTGATGATGCTGTGTGGATTAAAATCCAAGGATTCAATTGCAAGGAACAATTGCCACCCAACAATAACTTATAATAGGTGAGTGCTTTGCTTTTTTTCATGAATAAAAATGTCCGGAAGTGGGCAGTGAAGGGCAGGTGCAGCTGCTCAAGAATACCACTGAGGCACCAGCTTCTCTTATCTTCTTGGTCTACCACCCTTAGCCTATGGCTTTCATCTTCATGGTAGTAGAATGGCTACTGCATCTCCAGGCATAGGATCTGTCTGTGTTCCAGGCAGGAAGGAGGGAGAAGGGGAAAAGCCGTCTCTTTACAAATCTTTATGCTGTCAAGTGGTGGGAGAAACCTTCTCTAGGAGCATCTGTCAATTCACCACTGGTCAGAACTAGGTCACCGGGCCATTCACAGGTGCACAATAGGCTGAGAGATCGCGGAGAAGACAAGGAGAAGGGGATGGAAATTGACTCTGTGAGTCATGATATAGAGTCTACCATGATGGGCCATATCAATAATTTAAGCAAATTCAAGCAAAGGGAACAATTCTTTGCGGCTTTCTTCGTTCAAGAACCAATATAAAACCATGCATAATTAGAGACTTGAAAGTAAAAGTTTTTGTGCTGCTACAATGCCAATCAAATATATCATCCTTCATAATTTATTCACTCCATGAGCCCTTGTTGGGTCAAGGATAATTTTTTCAGTGAATGATATCTGGCACTTAAAAGGCACTTCAAAATGTTTATTGAGTTGAACTAGATCATGTTTATCTAATAATGAAGAAGAAGCATTTCCTGAGTGCTGGGTACAATGATTCAAAAGAAACAGATGACATCATTGCTACCTGTAAAGAGTTTGTAAACCCAGCAAGAGGGCTCAGGAACACAAGTATATACTATAAAACAGTCACTTGCTATACTATGGTAATGAGATAGGCAGCTTGAAGGTAGGAAAGAGAAGTATGTTTAGGGTGGGGTTTGATCTGGACCCAACAGAAAAACACCTACCACTGCTGACGTCACTCCTAACACCACCGTCAGCCCCAAAAGAGGAAGCTTCAGTGCCCGCTGCTTTTCATACCAATACTTCAAGTCGGTATGACCCTCTACACACACTCTCCAGATGCTTAAACCCAGTTCTATCTGGGTTGAGCTGGATCTCCAGAAATGGAGAGAAGAGAGGTTGGAGGCACCTCAAAGAAAAAGCAAAGCAGTAACACAGGTCTGGAGTATGAGTAAGGAGAGGGTGGGTCACAAGCCTGCTGGGTGTTACAAAGGTTCAGAAGGAAGTAAAACAGAATCTGGTCAGACAAGGTCAGAGAGCCATCCGAATGCAAGAGGAGGTCTGGACTTGTGGGTATCAGAGTATCAGAAAGAACCTAGTTATTGTGACAGTGATATGAGGTCACTGTGGACACTGGAAAAGTGTATCAGATAGCTATGTGGCAGGAAGGAGAGGAGGGGCAGATGGGAGAGGAGGAAACTAGTGAGAGCTGGCTCCAGCTTCCCAATGCAGGAGGGTGAGAACTTAGTTTCCTATGGCAAGCAAAGTGTATAACCCAAGCAGACTTACTTGGGTGCTTTGCCAGCTACCAGCCTTCTCTGCATGTTTTGTGACAGAACCAGTCCCCTGGCCACAGCCCACTGAAACAGGGCTTATTGAACCACAACATGATAAAAATACAGCCACAGTCTCTCCCTCCTAGGAATCTGGGGTGGAAGTCAAACCTTCACTACCAGCACTGGCCTCAGAAAGGCAGGTGAGTTCAGGGCTGGGACCTGTGTTCCTGGCAAAGCCCAGAAAGCCATGCTGCAAAGAGGTTGAAAAGAGAAGCAACAGTTGCTAGTGGGCAGGAAAGAGTGCCTTGGTTTCTAAGAACTACCCTTATCCTGCCACAGCCCCTCAGGAGACCTTGTTATTCTACTGCTCTTGGTTCCGTAAATTAACTCTCTATCCTCTCTATCTGTAGAAGCTAGCTTGAGTGGGTTTCTTTCATTTGTAAGCATAGTGACCCCAGTAGAGACAAAGATATTTCAAAGTAAGACACAAGAGGGGCTGGATAAAGGTGACTCCAGGCTGCTAGCCGTGATGTCCAATAGATGGGAAGGTGGTACCTTCAACTGCCATAAGGCCAGCATGATGGGGCCCAGGGGGAGAGTAATGCTGTTGATCTTTGGACAATGGTGAGGTTTCTCATCCATGACAGGTGGAAATATGGAGCCAGTCAACCAATGCCACCAACCCATACCTGATCAACAATTGGCTACTGGTATGCCCATGTGTCTTGCACAAAGTTATAACACAAACACTAAATTTATGTTTGTTCATTCATTCCAATATTTAATTCTTTTTTTTTAAAAAAAGTTATTTATTTATTCATTAGAGACAGAGAGAAGTAGAGACATAGGGAGAGGGAGAAGCAGGCTCCTTGCAGGGAGCCCAATGCAGGATTTGATCCCAGAACCCTGGGCTCATGCCCTGAGCCAAAGGCAGAGGCTTAATCACTGAGCCACCCAGGTACCCTCCCAATATTCAATTCTTAACAGAAGCTACCAGAAAATGGAAACAAAATGTGTATTTTATCAAAGTAAAAATGGCAGATTAATCTTTTTGGTATTATATAAAGCTTAGATCAAGTACATCATTTGTAAAAATGATCACCTATCTACTAGTGCCTCCCTTAATGATTGTTAAATTACCCCTTTAATAGATAATTAATGCATTTAATGCCTCTCACTCTAATGATTACTTTTATGCAAATTTGACTGATAATAGCTGGCAAACACAATACCCCCTTTATCATGATTTAGCCATCTTAATGCCCTTACTACAAAAGACAGGTCACCTTAAATGCTTTTAATAATAATCCAGTTCAGCTTTTCCTCTAAACAAAGAAATATGCATTAATTATACATTGATTTCTCAAAGAGTTTTTCCACCTCCCAGAGAGTTGCTCTGAAACTCTGCAATGAGGTCATCCTAATTTCCCAAGGATAGATTTTATTTAGAAAAATTACTTAGAACATTTACTTAGAAAAATTTTCACAACTTAAAATTAGTTGTAAAAGTCTTCAAGCCCCTGATGTGGGAGCTGATAAAGGCAAATCACCCATCTTAAGGCATATCATGAAACACAAATTAGGAACTAAAATCCCCTACAAGTCTGCTTTCAAATTATTTTGCTATCATATTTAAGAAGTAACCCACAAGGAAGTTAAAAGTTTTCACTGAGAAACCAATAGATTTTCCTGATGTAAAGGGCATTATGATCATAAAGGAGTGACTGTCCCACTTTCTATCTCCTTCCCATGGAGTTAACAAAGCCCTTCTTATCCTCAGAAAAATTTTAGTTAGCCATTCAATCATCACTAATTTATTATACTTCTTTTTGTCTCTAACATTTTCCTGAATACAACCACTACAAAACTGACATACACACTATGTGTACAATTTACACCTATGTTTCCTCTCTCCATACTACCAATGAGTCATGGGGTATCCATACTGTCTGTCCACTTGTGGCCAGTGAGTGATGGTGTACCAACCTGCAAACATTCTCAGTCACAGATTGTTTCTCTTGCTACCTGCATGCAGTGTTGGCACCCCTGGCTGCCATTCATTTGGCTTATTGACTAGCAAGTTTAACCATCTTGGCTGACGAGAGAGCTACAAGGGTCATGTCCACCCATGCTGTAAGGAATCAAGAAAATAATTCATAGTGTCCCTAGGAATCCTCAAGGAAATGGACTTTTAGGCAATCAGGGATCCTTGGACATAATGAAAAGATTTCTTGAACATCTCTGCAGTCTGGGAGAAGCAACCAGCAAGGTCTGAACCTCTTGGCTGAAGGCCTACTGTGATGCAGGCACATATCTTCTGATTCTCTTACAGCTTGCATTTCCAGGAATGCTACCCCTTGCAAAATGGAATCTGCAAGAATCTAACTTAGCACATGTGCCAGAGTGAGCCAAGCAAACAACACATGAGAAAATACCCAAGGGGCTTTATTTCAATTAGAAAAATTCAGAAACAAACACACACACATGGACTCATAGAGCCCCCAACAAGCATGCCCATTATGCATTGCTTGTAATGGTCAAACTGAAAAAATAAAAAAGTCTTGAAAATCATCTCTCAATAAAGAAACAGAAAAATAAAGTGATGCATCCATACCTAGAACAGTAGTTATGAGGATTCATTGTAAAAAAAAAAAAACATACTGAATAACAACCAAAAAAGCAAATTGCAAAATATCATAAAGAATATGGAACCAATTATAGAAAATCCTCTTTAGCCAACACTGTGCATTTTATAAGGTACATGCACAAGTGTATAATCATGTTTTGAAAAATGTCAGAAAGGAGAGTGACCAATTTGAAATAGTCATTGTTCCAGGTATTACAATATGGATACATGATTTATCAGCATCTACTAGCAGAGATGTTTCTAGTGACGTGTGGAACGTACTTGCATTTAGCACTTAGGGCCCTCTACCCCCCCTCCCACCTTTAAGTTTAACTGTCTTATTATGCCTCCATATACACTGAGTACCACATTAGGGTTTATAACTTTTGCTTCAACCATAAAACATCATTTAAGGAAGGACAGTCTATTATATTCACACCTGTTTTTACCCATCCCAACATTCTTTCCTTTGTGAATTCAAACCCTTCTTCTCCTACTATTTCTTTTCATTTAGAGAACTTTCTTCAGCCATTCTTTAAAGGTAGACCTGATAGCAATGAATTCTCTCAGTATTTCTTAGTCTAAGAATCCTTGTACCTTTGCCTCATTCCTGAAGGATATTCTTGCTATAACTGACAACCTTTTTCTTTTAGTATATGAAGAGTATTACACCACTTCTTCTGGCCTCCTTGGTTTCAGATGAGAAACCTTCAGTGATTCAAATAGGTGATCCCCCTAGAAGTAATGTCAATTTTTTCTTTGCCTTTAGTGTTCAGAAGTTTAATTTCGATGAGCCTTCATGTGAATTTCTTTCCGTTTATCCTATCCGGGGTTTACTCAGCTTCAACTCCTTAGATCTGTAGGTTTATGTCTCTCACCAAATTTAAGAATTTTTCAGCCATTATTTCTTTGAATACTTTTTCAGTATCAGTCTCTCCTCTCCTTCTTGGTCTGTGTTGATATAAATGTTATTATATTCATAACATTCTGTATTATATTATGTTCTTCTGTTATTGTCCCACAGACACTCCCTACCCCCAGGTTCTAGTCTTCTTTTCCTCAATCTATTTCTCTCTGCTTTACAGACTGGGTAAATTCCTGGATGATTCCTACTGATCTGTTTTCAAGCTCACCAATTCTTTCCTCTGTCATTTCTACTGGACTACTGAGTCCATCCAGCAAGGGTGTGTATGTGTGTTAAAGAGAGAGGCTATATTTTTCAGCTCTATGATTTCCATTTGGTTCTCTTCTTATAACTTCTACTTCTTGGGTGAGTTTTTCTAATTGTCATTTGTTTTAAGAGAATTTGTAATTGCTTTTTTTTTTTTTTTTAGTATTTTAACATCCTTGTTAGATAATTCCAACATCCAATTCATTCTTGATTCATGTACTGCCTTTTCTCATTTAAGTTGTAATTTTTCCTGGTTCTTGGTACAGTGAGTGATTTCCACTATGTCCTAGACATCCTAGTTATTATATTATGAGACTCTGGCTCCTATTTAATCTTCCATTTAGCAGTCATCCCCCTGTTGAGGTTCAGAGGTTTAGAGTGTGTTAGCTTCTCACTGGGCCCTGTTAACACTATCTCAGCAAAAGTGACATGCTGAGTCATGTTCTTTTATTGCACTCTGGTGAGATGGCAGTTCAGCTTTCCTCTCAGCCCTGATGACATCTTTCTTGTGAAAATGAGACTCAGCTCACCTCACCTTGTTGCCTATGAGTAGGCATGTCCTGAGTAGAACAGCTCCCTGTTGGACCCTATGGCCCTTGGAGGAGTGAAGGACTGAGAGAGAAATGGTATAGAATGGACATGGACACTCAGCTGCCAGCTGGGCCTCACTTACACTAGGGCTGGAAACTCTGGAGTACTGACAGGACAGCCACACCTCATACCACCTTGATCAGTGTCACTGGTGCCATGCAGGACTCAGCCAATACTAGTAGGGGATGGAGGCGGGCCAAAGCAGAGTGCCAAGTAGCTCTGCTTCACATCATCTCATTCAGTCTCATTGCTGCTGCATAGTTGTGGAGGATGGAGGCTCAGTTTCACACTGGAGTGGCAGAAAGGAGAAGGCTAACAACCCTCAATTTGTACTGCCTCATTTAGTCTTGATGCCAGGCTTGGGTGGAGGTTCAGCTCACTCTGGACCACAGCACCAAGCAGAAGATGAAAGGCCACGTCCCTGCTCAGCTACCCAACCAGTGAGAGAAGCTGACACATTAGGCAAAGAATTAGAGATTAGCTCCTTGCTCAGTTCCTCCAACACCACCAGGTAGGGGGACTGAAGCACTGCTGCTTGATTCTGCTGGTTAGGAGCATGGAAAGGGGCAGGTATGAGGGAGGACTGGCTCTCTGTTTGGTTCTATAAAACGATAGGGAGGTGAGGGATTATTTTTGCCATTGTATCTGACTGGCATAGAGTGAATATTGCCAAAAAGGTTTTCTATTAGGCCATCCTTTTCCTGGTCCTCTGTCTAGAGGAAACTGACTTTTCTTATATTCTGTGTTTATTGGAGGTCCAGGTGGGAAGCTTTTGGAGTGTTCTGTACATGATGTATGACAAGTAATAAGGAAACCCAGGGGACCCACAGCTATGTGGTTCCTCATGTGTGAAGGTCCTTAAGCCATCTGTCTTCTTCTTTCTACCCTTCAAAGTCTTCCTATGATCATTTTTTAAATGATTTCTAGAGTCTTTTAGTTTTAAAAGGGAGGACCTGAGTGTAATGAGGCTATTTCATCTTTGCTGGAAATGGATGGATCAGTAACATTTTAAAATTTCTTAAGGAGGATGGATTCTAAGGTGTTACTTTGCACAATTCAAAGTCTAATTTTTCAAAGACTGAAGAACATTTTATCAAAGGAAAACTAACTCCTGGCAAAAATATCTAAAGACGACAATACCTCCATTTCCAGAATATATTCATTCAGTATTTATTTACTGAACATCTACTAAGTTGCAGACACTAGCTAGTTCCCAGAGTTACAACAATAAAGAACATAACAGACACTGTCTCCATTCGCATACAGCTTATGTATCCAGAAAGAGAGTTAGACACTGACCAAGTACATAAACACCTACCTACTCATAACAATGGTTAACTGTCCCATTGAGCTATATCCCTTTCTCCTCTCCCCAACCTCCAATGTCAAATTAAGCTCAACACAGAGTCATTTTATTATCGATTTCATAAGTGGATTTGTGTGCATTTTTTGCTTTGAAACAAAGCATCAGCTCCATAATATTCTGATTAAAAATGTGTTAGCCGACCCAAATTAAAACCTTTTGATTTTTTTTTAAAGAATTCCTCCACTTAATTATTTTAGCCCAAGCAAAGGCATGGTGAAAAGGCTATGACATCAAGCAAGACCCACTAATCCTTGGTCTCCATTTACAATTGGAACGCAGAAGACACAATGCAGACAGCCTGTTCAGAGAACTTCCCAAAGTGTCAACCTTTTACTTCTTTCTCATTTTATATTTTAATTAAAATAAATTGAATCCAGGCAGGCTTTCTTAAAATTAATGCCTGAAGTGATTTAGAAAAAAAACCATAATAAACAGCAACAGCAATACGTGTATGCCAAAAGCCTCACATTCCTAATAACTTTGTAATGTTTCGATAAAACCTTAACAGAATCCTAACCAAGCCTGGATGGAAAGAAACACACAAAGTGGGTCTACTAACACAGAAAGCTTAGGGAAAGTGATTTCAATGCTATTGTTTTCAAGGGAAAACTCACAGCTTGTTAGGAAAAGAGCAAGGTTTACTTCCTCCTTTTCGAAATGAAATTACAGTATTTTGGAGATGACACTGTATTCTAGAATTCACTTTGGTAGAGAATTGCACCTGCATTTTTTTTGCTTTAGTTCTATTTTGATATCAGTCTCAAACACAGTGAATTAAAAGATGTAAAACGAATACCACATTTGTTTATCCCCAACAGAAAAGAATTTCCTATTTATTTTCCGATAATGAAAATAATATAATTTCATCATAAAAATTAGAAGGCATAGAAGGATCAAAAACATATAAGTAGCTATATTTCCACTACTCTACTGACATATAGTCTTTTGGATGTGTATCTATGAATACACACATTTATAAAAATGGAACAACAGTACAGGGCATTTTGCAGTTTTTATTTTATTTTGTTTTGCCTGAGCATGTAGCATGGCTGTCTTTCCACATTAATGAATATAGACCTTCATCACAGTTTTTATGGCTGTAATTTATCTGAATCCCTTATGGATGAACATTAGGTTTGAACAACCTGCTTTATTAATCCATTTTACAAGCACGTATTTTGATAAAGCTACAAGGTTAGGTTTATTTCAAGGACATACATTTAAATTATAATATTTTAGGGACATCTGGGTGGCTCAGCAGTTGAGCATCTACCTTTGGCTCAGGGCGTGATCCTGGAGTCCCAGGATCGAGTTCTAATCAGGCTTCCTGCGAGGAGACTATTTCTCCCTCTGCCTGTGTCTCTGTCTCTCTCTCTCTCTGTGTCTCTCACAAATAAATAAAATCTTTAAAAATTGTAATATTTTAGAGAGTGACATTGAATTCTAGAATTCATTTATTCCAGAAATGCATCTGCACTTATACATATATGTTATTGTATGAAAGAAATAGTTCTCAAATTTCCACAATATTCAAATAAATGTAGAGAAGATCTCCACTAACAGAGTCTTCATAGATTTAAGGTATTCACTGTAGTCTGAAAGTGTTGGTCTTGCCAAAGTCATTACAAATCTGGAGGATACTCAAGGGTCTGGCTGGTTTGGGAACTTCCTGCCACATGGACCCTGGGCACATCTGAGAAACCCAGAATACCCAAGACCCATCAAGAAACCAGACCATATTCAAGACTAGGTCAACTTCTGAGTATGTTAAATAGGAAGAGAAGCTTTAATCAAAGACATAAAAAATGGTTACTTGCTAGTTTAAATTCCAAATGTTGCCTTTGGGGACAAAGTTATAAATTACAAAAGTCAAACGATTCACGGGGGATCTTTGTAATAGACGCACAAATAATTCTAAATGAGCCCAACAACTTGATCAAAGTTGTATTGTTGACCCAACCCCACTACTTTTAACACTTTGATTGAAGGGGAGAGAAAATATCAGTAATTTTTCTGAAAGTGAAAAATAGCGACACTATATCTTGGTAAATCCGCAGAGAATAATTTGTATCGAAAGGGACACATAGCAAATAACAAATTCACATGTACAAGCTCATTTTAAAACTTGCTTGGGGCTTGGAAATGTTTTCACATTTTCCCACAATTTACACAGGAAGTTGTTGTGTAGCAAGGACATAATTAGTATTAAATATGATTAATTCATACTGTGGGGAAACTCAGGAAGTGTTTTGTGTTTTGATACTGTGTTGCGGCTTCTTTTTCCCCAATCTCTGTCCACAGTGCAGTTGAGGAGACATTTATAGGGCATTCATTCCCTGAAACTCTAAACAGAATGTCAGATTATAATCAGGGAATTTGGGCTTTTCTCTTCCAGTGACTGGGAAATCTAACCCTCTTATGATTACATTATTCTTATTTCATGGATGTTAAATTTTCTGCAATAATGAAATCCATAGAAGACTATGTAAAAATTAACCCAAGCAAGTATTTCATTCCATCATCCAAATAAAGTTCCTGGCAAAAGCTAACTACTTCACATTTTAAGGGGCTTCATATTGCTGAGAACCAAGGTAGGCAGAGGAGATGAACAACAGAGGTTAGCACAGTGCCACTCACTACACAGCTGTCCATGAAGCACCACCAGCATAACCCCCAGGAGATGTCCTAGTCCCTTTCAACTATTAAATCCCAGCTACAGCTAAGGAGTGGCAGTCAGGCTTCTCTTACAGAAGGTACTACAACAGCAGGGCTCTCTTGTAAAGACAGGATCTAGATCAATTCCTAATCTAATAGAGAGTTGTAACATCCCCCTCCAATCAGGTGGTATGCTGTTTAAAAGAGAGGAGACTTCTCTTTAACAAAACAAAAAAGGAAGGGGGGGGGACTGCTTGCCATTATAATAGTTAAAAAAGAACTTTCCATGGGTCTCAAGCTTTTCTGAAAATTAGTTTTATGATTTTTTTTTTTTTTTGGTTGATTAAAGCTAACCTTACTCACTTTTAACATTCCTTTTTTAAATTTGAGGATCCCATTCCATATTAGCCATGCTCTGGGGGAAAAATGTAGCTCATTAGGAGTGGAAATCTATAGCAGCTGCCAATCTTTCTGCTTTTGTTGTTGCCCAGCCTAGAACTTGCTCTGCATACTAGAGGGACTGGCTTCATAACCCCTACAGCCAATCATCTCATCTGCCTCCAGGAGCATCCATCCCTCCAGCCGTAGTCTTTAAGCCAGAATGGCTGACCCAGAGATTCACCCTCTTTGGACAACAAGAGGCATCTGATCCCTCCTATTATCAGGGGCAAATCCCCAAAGACAAAGACATATTTTTCCTTTCTCAAACAAAATCAAGCATAGCATAGATCTATAAACGGAAAATCAGCTTCACTGGTGTAGGAAACATGCATTAACTAGATATGTTGCATGAATACACACTAACCAAACTGAGGAAGCTCACAAAAGTTTGAAAAAAGCAACATACACAAAGAGCAAGATGGTTTCAATAAGACAGCCTTTCTTATGCTCTTAACTTGATTTTTTGCTAAATTCAGAAAGGTAGAAAGAGATCACAGAAAAGACAAAGTAGGTTCATTGGGATGAACACAAAAACGATATTAAAAAGTCAAAGGTAAAAAAAGGAAAAAAGAAAAAAAAAGGAATACTTGAAAGTTCCATATTTTTAATTCCGGCTTGCCATTTTTAAGGACTTTTTTTAACATCCATAAATGGGCTCACAGTGGCACTGGTGTGAATCGTCAGCGACATCTAGTGGATCGTAATGTTATGGTGTGCAGCTGCAGCTTCGATACAGATCAGATCTTGGACCTCAGTGCCTCACCCCCTACCTTAACATTTTCTTTTTGCAGAAAAAAAATAGTAATCAGTGACCTTGATTTAGCTTAATTCAATAAGTCTGTCTGAGTTTAGTCTGAAGATAAGAACACGAAAGAAACCGTTAAGTTGCTTAGTCAACCTGGCGAGGAACATGGTTGGGAAGAATCGGAGAAAAACCTAACTGTTGGACGTGCCGAGGCCCAGGTTTTATGAAGCTGCATGGTTGCTCAGACTGAGTTAAATAATCCAAGTGCAAGAAGAAAGGGCCGCACCGTAAGCAAACACCAAGGTAGTAATTACGCGATGATGGCCAATGCTATTTCACCCCTGTCAAGCATATTATGCTTCAGACATTTTTCAAAATGACTTGACATTTTTTCTGCGTGACATGTTTTGGGTTTGATACAGTGAAAACAGCTGGTTGCCTCCTGCTGCCTAAAAAAATCCAGCAGCAGAGAAGTGATGATGAAGGCTCTTCACTTTCCTGCAGGATCTCTTTAAAACCCTGCAAAAGGAGCTCACTGCTGTCACATGCTGGTCAGGAGGCAGGAGGGTACAGTGGAAGGGCAAAAGCTTTGGTAGGTAGCTGCCTCTGAGGTCCTGGTCCTCATTCCCTACACTGCACGCCCAGGTCCTAATGTCTGACCTTGGGGATGGTATTAACCCGCCAATCCTCCACTGCTGAGCTGGGAGGTGGATGAGCACCATCCACCTCCCAGCATTATCATGACAGGTGAAGTAATCAGCATAGTGCCCGAGGTCAAGTCTGGAGTTAGGATCACTAGACTGTAAACTCTGTGCTGGCAGTGAGCAGGTCTCAGGCATTTATGAGTACAAATAGGGCTGCCAGCATAACAAAAACAAAGGACGCCCAGTTGAAGTTAAATTCCAAATTTAACCGGGTGTCCTATATTTTACCTGGCAACCCTACCATTTGCCCAGGCTAGTCCAAAACTCATTATCAATAGCTCCTCTTTCACTTTAAAAAGTATCTTGATTTGGAGATAACTACTTTTGGACTCCTAACTCCAAGCCCATGCCAAGCACTGGCCAAAAATGGAAGAGGCCCTCCACCGTGCATCTATATGACTGAACAAACGGCTCTTTTCTGGATGGGAGACTCAAGGGAAGTACACGTGTCTGAGATGGTGGCTAATTTGAAAACCACCCTCTATTACACACTTTGGAAACTCTGTTTTATGAGAAATTTTACTTGTTAGTAGATATGTATTGATGACCCACACATGCAGGATTTTCGGGCACTCTTCAATGCCAGATGACAAGGCAGGAAGCATTTCCCCTTCATCCTGAGCTGAGTACAGTCTACACATAAACAATCAGTCTCAGTGCTGACTTCTGATAACACACTCCAAAGTAAATAAAGAGGACAAGAGACCATAAAGAAAGAAAGGGAAGAGGGAGGGAGAGAGGGAGGGGGGAAAGGAGGGAATAAACAATAAAGAATTGAGGAAGGAAGAGAGAGGATAGAAAAAAAATAACAACTGAAGAGTAAAGGAAGACAAAGAGGTAGACAGTACAACCAGACATAAATAAGGAGCTACATGGCATAATATGTTTGAATCAAAAAAGGATTTTCTGATTTAACAGAATGGAAAGAAACCAAAGGACAAAATTTTGCAAACAGACATCGCAGCCAACTGTGGTTACAGATTATTTTGTAAAATGAAAAAAAAAATCAAAGAATGCATTTTTTTCACAAAGAAAGCCATTAAGAATTCAGATTTGACAGTTGACAAATTCAGTTGTTCCTCAGGGACAGACACAGCACCTACTCTCTATTTGCGGCACATACATTTCACTCCTCAACCGATCTCACTTCTGCACACTAATTGGGGCTGGTATTTATGATGGGTTAATGACAGAGCCAGTCAGGAATGCCAAAACACTATCGTTAATATCACCAGGGAAGAATAGCTCAGCGGGGATGTGCATCATAATTAATGTCACCTAAGAAATTATTTTCAATATTCAAAATATTTAAGTGAAGAATTGGTGGTTATTTAATGTGAGAAACAAAGAACCGCGTAATTGATTCCAAAATATCCCAACCCATTAAAAGGAGTGGAAAGGCAAATATTATGACAGACACATAAAGTACAGTTTATAACAAAGATGGAAGGCTGAAAAAGATCAAAATAATTTGGAGCTATAAAAATTATTGCTGTTTTATAGCATTCTTGAAAAATAAGTATATTTTAAATAAGACTTTGGGGTCTAACATAAAGTTTGCAGACATCCTATATCTTTAGAATACAAATAAAAATGTGTCTACTGGCTCTCTCCTTCCACCAAACTGATAACACAGTTTACCCTTCTCTTGCTTACTGTAAGTCAGAGATCGGCATCTGCCTGGAAAGTCATCCAAGATACACACACTCGGTTTATAGTCATTAAAGTCTAACTCTCTGACCAAGAGGACCAACTCAACTCTCATTTAAACCAACCAACCTCCAATATGCCCTGTGATGGCCAATGTCTTCATGGCTAAGAATATGCTGACTGTAACTGCTCTGCTGCTTTAGAGACCACATGTCCATCATCAATCTCGGTCTGTGGAAGGGCAGCAAGATCATTCATTGAAGCACGTCTCCCAGTCTGTACTCTGTGAGGGTTAACAAGGCAGAGCTATGAGATGCTCAAGGGCTGGGGACTGGCCCCTGCCTCTACCCCCAGTGACTGACCTGGGGTCTGGGGCCTCAGAGCTGCTTGTACCTTAGGGCTTATTCACTGAAACCAAAGGGAATATATGATAGTGGAGGAGAGTTAAGTAAGTACATTGATTTTTCTACATTTTTAGAGGAAAATTCAGACTTCCTCTGCCTGGATCATCTCTGAGCCTGGTGTCCTTCTCACCTAATCCTTCATTTGTAGCTCAGAGGAGTTAAAAGGACTCGCCCAAGAACTCACCCAGCTATTAAATGCTATACTGGGCTTTGAAATTAGATCTGTCTTACTCCTAGATTCCTTCAATAGTTGAGGCTGCTTCAAGGAGGAGAAGCAACTCTGGGTACTGCTCATCTGCTCCTCCTGCATCCCCTTTTTCAGCTCTATCAACAAGGCAGATGTGACAGAGGAATGCAAAGGATGCCAGGATGGGGGAATGTCGTGATACAGGGATGTGGGCATGCAGAAATGTGGATGTGTGGGGATGCAGAGATATGGGGGAGCAGGGATGCAGAGGTGCAGGGGTGTGGGTATGCAGATATGGGGGTGTAGAGATGCAGATAGGCAGGCATGTGGGGATACAGACACACAGAACTATAGGGATACAGAGATATGGGGGTGTGGAGATACAGAGTCAGGATTGTGGGAGATGCAGGGTTGTGGAGACATAGAGACATAGAAGTATGCAATGAAGAAATGTGGGGGCGTGGGGCTGCAGGGGTGTGGGAGATGCAGGGATGTAGGAATGTGGGGAGAGGATGCAAATGGTAAGCAGAGGCAGAATGGAGAAATCCAAGTGCAGTGGACCACAGCAGTCCAGAAGCTGCTGGGCATGTGGCAGAGGCAGCCTCCTGGCTGCTTGCCCCATCACCAGAGTGCAGAGCCCACCAGAGGTCCTGGATCCATCTACAGCTAAGGAGTAAAATGCAAAACAGAGTCCTCCACTGGCGGGATGAGGACTCATCATCAGTCATGTAGTAAAGCCTTCCTTCAAAGAGGAGCAGGCTCATCAGGAACAGTGGTCATCTAATACGCTTTCAGGCACAAAGGGAGAAAGTGGTTGTTGCCCTCAGGGTGAAAACACAAACAGATTCCACAGTGTCCTTGAGAAACATGAAAGTCCAGGCTGTCATAAAGAGTTCCTTTTGTTGCTTCAACATCAGAGCTGTCTGCTTTTTCTGGGGCCATGAGCCAGAAGCTTCTCTTCTCTTCTAACCATCCAGAGTTTTCATCAGCTGTGCTCACTGCTTGGCCAGGGGTAGGCACCATAAGTCACTCTAGCCATGACTGAATACCTAATTTATAAGGTCCAGTACAAATGAAAATGCATGGTCCCTTGTTCAAAAATTATTAAGACTTTCAAGACATCACTAAGACAGTGACAAAGGTTTTTCCTGGCTTTGCTCCCTCTCATGAGAACAGGTAACTTGTACTCAAGAACACATGAGAGAAATCCAGAAGCAGAGGTGAGGAGGAAGCACCCTTTGTACCACAGAGACCAAGACAGATAGCAGTGGGGTAAGAGAAGCAGCAACCTGCTGTTTGGTGACACCCCGCCACCTCCCACCCCTGCCAGAGGCACCACTTCCTCCAGCCAGAAAAGAGAGCCCCACAGTGGCAACCGGCCTTCCCAGCATTGTGCAGCACTTTGTGGAGCCCCTCCTCTGACCTCACACCACTGTGATTGCAGGGGACTCTTTGGGGCCCAGCCCCTGGGAATCTGACTGTGATGAAGAAGGGGCAGGGGCTTGCAAGGACCAGCACTGGGTCTTGGCAGACTGAGTTCATGCCTGTGGTGCCCAACTAGCAACCCCAACCAGCAGCTTTGCTCCTCCGCAGAACCACCTGGATGGGTGCACTCTGACCTGAGAACTTGGTGCGGTGCGGCTCTGCCCTGGAGGCCAGTTTGCCCACACTCAGACAGGTTGCTGAGTCACACCCCCACCTGCTGCGGAGGGTGCCTCCTGGCCCCATCTTACCAGACGGCTGGCCCCAGCTCCTGGAAGCTGGGCTCAAGAGGCAGGATGGCCGAGCTGCTCCCCCCAGGGCAAAGCCAGGACTGGGTGTGCAGGCCCCCCAGGCTGTGCACAGGCAAGAAGACTGATTCATAGCTAAGGCTGAGGGCAGCTCCCGGCCCCTCCTACCCTGAGAGCCTATTTGGGAAGGTAAGAGTAGTCTGGATGGTCCCCCCCACCTCCTGCCCAGGCAAGGGGCTGAGACCTAGCCCCCACCCAGCTGCAGGCCCAGCTGACCAGGGGGTTGTTCACAGCTCCTGAAAACCCTGTGGCCCAGTGGCACTGGAGCCCAGACAAGGGCCGGCAGAGCAAAGCCAGTGGCCCTGGTCAGCAGGGGACTGGGGCTGCAGGTGGGCTGGACTCACGACAACAGAGAGCTTGACTGGTTGCAGAGCTGCTTCTCCCACTGCGTTCTGGCAGGGAATCTGCTTTGTAGCTGCGACCATTGCTGGTGACAGTCTCCAGCCTGTCCGACCAGGGAGCCCACAGAGCACAGGGGACGCTGTGGCGCCCGTTCAGCAGCCCTACCTACACTAGCGCTCTGCACAGAGAGCATAGCCTGTGGCTTCTCCTGCATGTACAGAGCAAAACTGGTGGCCTCCCCTGACCTGGGAACTGCGTGCACCCCCAGGCCTGACCCGGGTTCCCGAACAATGAGCTGTACAAGCTCTGGGCTGTGGTCTGATCCCCTGCCAGGGCTTGGGAAGCTAATTCATAGAACCCCCACCACCACTGAATAGAGCACCAGGTCCCAGTCATCCTGTAAGGCCAGTTGGAGAACCCAGGCCGCTGAGGAGGCCATCCTGCAGCCTCACGTGGGCGGGGAGCCAAGGCAGGGGTCCTGCCCATCTGTTCTCAGCCAGGCACACCCCTGTCTCGGTCCTCAGAGTTGCCTTGCCTAAAAATAGACCAAAATAGCAGGTCCCACCTGCCCAAACACATTACCAGTAGACACACCCAGAAACCCAAACTGGGCTGACTAGTGAAGAGCTGTGTCTGCCAAGGCAAATCTACAAACTCTGGAAGAGGAGCCCTACTAGTCAAATGCACAGATACCAATGTAAGAAATCAAGAATCATGAAAAATCCAATCAATGTTAGCTGAACCTATTGTCCTAATCATTTTACAATATATGTAACTTAAACCATCATGCTATTTGCCGCAAACCAATACAGTGAAGTATGTAAATTATTTGTCAATAAAACCAAAGAAAAATGCAAGTTGTAACATATTTGCCAAAGTACATAATTTAATATTTTCAGTATATTTCTACATAAGTCTCCATATCTTATTTCTGTCTTTTATCCAATGTATAACTTATATACAATAAAGTAAATCAATGTCAAATGTACAGTTAACAAAAAGAATGTGCTGTGGGCTCAAAATTAAATTAATTATTTAATTTAAAAGAATAATTTCAATATGGCAATAGAAGAGCATTAAACTAAGCTTGGGGCCCTGTGTGCCCACATAGGATGCAGGCCCAAGAATTCAGGCCTGGCTCTAATACTCCCCAGCAGGTCAGAGAGGAGCCTTAGGCCAGGGGGACTAGAAGCTGCTTTATTACATAGACTAAGAGACATTCTGCTCAGGAAAGCAAGTGAAGGTTTATGTAAACCCAGGGCCTGTGTACAGAGTACATGCTACAGAATCAGAAGCCAGGATACCTCTGATGGTAAGGCAGATGGCAACAATCTATCAGCAGTTCCAGGTCTGCAGCCACAGTCAACAAAGCACCCCACATCAGATCTCCATGTTCAATGCCAATCCAAAATGTGATTATCCAGTGCCAGCCTCATGCCAGGCCTCATGCTCAGGGCCCAGAATGAAGGGGAGCACAAGAGGCACACAAGACTCACTTGATTTTCACCAGAGCCCCTCAGGACAGTGGGATCCTGAGGCCTAATAAGAGAATGAAAAGGTGTGGCCTGATGTTGGAGGCTCTGAATCTCTGGCTTCCTTGGGATGCAACTGTAAGGCAAGCAGCAGAGCTAATGGATATTTACCACCAATCCATCTCTTTTTTCTCTCTTAAGAGAAAACTTTTAAAAACTAAATTTTGGGATCTTTGGGTGGCGCCGTGGTTTGGCGCCTGCCTTTGGCCCAGGGCGCGATCCTGAAGACCCGGGATTGAATCCCATGTTGAGTTCCCGGTGCATGGAGCCTGCTTCTCCCTCTGCCTGTGTCTCTGCCTCTCTCTCTCTCTCTCTCTGTGACTATCATAAATAAAAAAAAATTATTAAAAAATAAATAAATAAAAACTAAATTTTGATTATCCCAGATAATTTTTTTATAATAATCTAAAAAGCATCCCAGAAAAGACTCACATCTCCTTTGACCCCACTGCTAATAACAGGCCCTTCCCCAGATGCTACCAACAGACCTTTCCATCTGTAATAACAGACATACATAAACACTCACTAGTTGTATGATCTTTGTGTGTGTGTGTGTGATGAACATCTTGACTTTATTTTTTTTACTATTTTATTTATTCATGAGAGACACAGAGAGAGAGAGAGGCAGAGACATAGGCAGAGGGAGAAGCAGGCTCCCTGTGGGGAGCCCAAAGCAGGACTCCATCCCGGAACTCCGGGATTATGCCCTGAGCAGAAGGCAGAAGCTCAACCAGTGAGCCACCCAGGCATCCCTATCTGTATGATCTCTTTAATCTAAGTTATTTTACATTGTACACATAATTCTTAACCCTGCCTTTAATTTTTAAAGTTAGTATATGTTCTGGGCACCATCCTTGCAATCACCTGTACATTTGCTTTATTCCTTTTAGCTAGTACTTAGAATCCCATTCCATGCATATGCCACAGTCTCAATCAGTCTCTCCCATACAAGTAGGCATCATAGTGCTTCTACAGGCAGATGAAAGATGTGGGGTAGATGGTTCATAGGGTCTGTGCATTTTTAGTTTTATAAACTTTTGCAAACCTGACCTGCAGTGTGGCTGTCCCAGCAGAGTCCCATTTCCCCACACCTCACCAACATCTGATATCACCACCACCACTACCACCTTCATCATTATCATCAACAACCATCATTGCCATTATTTTGCCAACTGGTCAGTAAAAATGGTATTTCACTGCTTTAATTTGTTTTCCCTTGATTATTAATGAAATTGAGCATCTTTTCTTTGTCCGTGCAATTCTACTCCTGTCAACTGACTGTTCATGTCTGTTGCCTATTTTTCTACTGCTTCTTTGTGGTGGATTGATATGAAGGAGTTTTTATTACGGTATCTTTGTTATTGGCACAAGGAGTTCTGTTTCTATCCTAGATACTAGTCCTTTGTTGCCTGTATTGCAAACATTTCTTTAAACATTTCCAAATTGAAAACATTCTCTTCAGATGTCCCTAGCACCAGAAACTGTACAAACCCAGAAAAGGGTACAAACATCATAGCACTTAGGGATCTTTAGGGCACAAACTCCAATTTGCTGTTTCCTTTGGAAAATCCTCAGTGTCACAAGGATGCTGGAAACCACCATGAGGGATGATGCACAGGGACCAGCACAACCCCAGGGGATTTCTGACAGTAATCGTTACCAGGTTCAATTATCTGCTTTACAAAAGCAGGGCTCATTCTCTCTCTCTAGCCAGTGAACCCTGACATGCAGACACTACAATTAGAAGCAAAGAATAAATTAAAAGCACATCTTCTCTGCCATGGGGAATAATGAGCATGAGGGCAGGCCTAATCATATGTTTTAAAGCTGTAAGTGAATTAAAAAAACAAAGACAATGGACAAAACCAAGAGGTGATTCACAAAGCTCTCAGTGATGTGGACTACCTATCTGCTGTTGAAAACATGGATGACAATGTATCTCTCACCCCAAGGCTCCTCGCATATTTTTTCTTCCATGATCATCTGAAATTTACTCCCCTAAATATCTCACCATCCTGAAATGAGAAGTGGCCTAGGGCAACATGCTGCTCAGTGGCCTGAATCTCTTCTTCTCATATGTATTCATTAAATCCTTATCGCCAGCGTGCCCTGGTTCCCAACCCTCAACATGATAACTGTGCAGCAGGAAATAGTTACCTCTCCCAGAAAAGCAAATACGACAACAGCTCTCCCCCCACGGAGTCTAGGTGAACTTTGCAAATCAGATCTGGATTCTGGCACAGTGGAAGGACTTTCATCAGTAACTTGAATCCCATCAGCAGACACTCCCAAGGGACCCCTGAGGACCTCCTGCTCAAGAGCAGGAGTCACCTGCTCTGTCTTTTCCCCATTTTTAGTCTATTAAACTTAAAGACAAGAGAAAAAGGCAAGGGAAAGAAACAAACAGCACAGCACACCTGACTCACTGTATCAGGCACCTCAAATTGCTGCTGGCTTCCGGCTTGCTCTCACAAGGTTAAGGGAAATATTCTAAAATCTTTTCTTTGCAGGTAAATCTAAGAAAATAATGAATGAACGAAGAAATGAATGAGTGAATGAATGAATGAATGCATACTCAGGGCCCTTGGTATAGAAATGATGCAGATTACAAATGTCTCCAAACACTGCCAACAAGCTTACTGCAGGATCATCTCTCAGAAGGTGCCTCTTGCTTCATCTAAGAGCACAGCCCCTTATCCCTGGGAAGAGCATCCTGTGGATGGTAAAGGGTGACTTCAGAAAATGTAGGAGCAATAGCATTAAACACTGCAGAGACAATGCTGTAGCCCCATGGAGCAAGAAAATAAAAACAAAAGAAAAGAAAAGAAAAGAAAAGAAAAGAAAAGAAAAGAAAAGAAAAGAAAAGAAAAGAAAAGAAAAGAAAAGAAAAGAAAAGAAAAGAAAAGAAAAGAAAAGAAAAGAAAAGAAAAGAAAAGAAAAGAAAAGAAAAGAAAAGAAAAGAAAAGAAAAATAAATAAATAAATAAATAAATAAATAAATAAATAAATAAATACAACACCTACCGACTCTACTGAGTTCAACCTATATCTTTGACAGTCTGCTTTCCATATTCACTACAAATTCCAATCACTCATTAACACCAGTTCTAAGAAAGACTCGGGAAATAAACACCTATAAACAAAGGATGCTTTCTGGAAAGTGTAATATTTAAGTCCTGTTCATAGAATCAAAACCAGATCATTTGTGGCCTTAGGTCCACCACGTGGTCCTGTGTAACTCTGGGTAGTTTAGCTAACTTTCTAAACATCCATTATCACTCCTGAAGTGGGAGCAATAATAATACCTACCTCCGCCAGAATGGTGTGAGGATTAAATGTGATAGTGATAAACCCCAACTGCTACCTCACCTGACAGTCTAAAGTATAAGGCACATCTTATGATTCTAAGTCAAGATCCTACAACCCCTCTCAAATGATATCCTGAGGCAGGATATGGACCTGGCAGGGGTATGATTGAGATTCAAGGTTAAAACCTGCAGTTGGGGGTATGGCCTAAGAGACCTGTAAAGTCTATTTAGGTGGCTCCAAATCAAAGAGAATTTTGCTGAGTTTAACCTGATAGTTAATGTTGTCTCTGGAGTAGAACACACAAAGCCAGAGACTCCAGACATCTGTCCCTGCTAAAACATTTTTAAGAGCACGGTGGTGCTCCTGAAAATTTAAATGGGAAGGCATGCTCCCAGAAACCACCTGCTCTACAGTTCAATGTCGTTATTTACTTAGAAGGACACAGAAAAATTTGGCACAGAGAGTCAAAAAATAAGTGTAGAATATAATAAATGCCTGGTATTTAATAAGGAAGACAATACTTAAGGCAATTTTAAGAGAGATTTCCGTTGGAGCCATTAATGAAAAACTGGAAAAGGAATAGAAAATATGTCCTAGCAGCAGTCTCCTGTTTGTGTTTCTTGTCTGACACATAAAGAAACCTGTTTAAACAAACAACAAAACCAAACTGAACAACTAGCCTAGTGCTCCAAAACTGGCTGATGATTATGAAGGGAAATTGTTCCAGGTCTTTTGCTCTCTCTCTGCCTACTCTGATGAGGGGCCTCTGACTGTCTGCCATGCATACCCAGGAGGGTACAGGTGTTGCCCAAGGTGGTTTTGAGTTCAGCCCTTCTGTGGACATGCAACACCCAATCCTGTAGCCCACCAGGTTCCAAAAGAGGCTTGAAATGGCTCAGATGCCAAGTCTGGGCAACCCCCGCACTGAAAAAGAATTCTAGAATTCCAATTCCAGGGACGCCTGGGTGGCTCAGTGCTTAAGCATCTGCCTTTGGCTTGGCATGATCCTGGAGTCCCGGGATTGGGTCCCACATCAGGCTTCCCATGCTTCTACCTTTGCCTATGTCTCTGTCTCTCTCTCTCTCTCTGTCTCTCATGAATAAATAAATAAAATCTTAAAAAACAAAAAAGAATCCCAATTCCAGAAGCATCACGTATCTTCTCTTTGGCAAATTATGCTTCTTAACCTCCTTTTGCATGGGTATCTGACTCTTGAGATGATCCTTCATTTCCTCCACTCCAGTCATTCAGTCCTTCTTCAGATATTTATTGAGTGCCAGCCGTGTGCCTAAGCCCCAATCACAATGTTGAAAAATGGATGTGGTGTCTGCCTCACAGAGCTCACAGTCTGCAAAGGAGGCAGAGACTGAATATGCAATTACAAGTATAATCAACATCTCTGCATTGCAAGAGTATTGGTTAAAATAATAATCACAATGGTGACAATGGTTACCCCAAACTGGGATCAGTGTGCTGAACTCCATGTGGTTAAAAACCCCATGGAAGCTTGACATCCTTATGGGAGAGTATCACCAACCTAACTATACAGAAGAAACTGGGACTCCAATAGGCTAAGAAATTTGCCCTGCATCTTACCACTAGTAAGGAAAAAAGCCAAGATTCAAATCAGGGTCTTTTGGCCTTCAGAAGACATTCTCTGGACAGCTAATATCTCCTCATCCAGAATGTTAATCAGCAGATATAATGAATCCTCTTTCACTTCCTCATAATAAAAAAAAAAAAAAAGCATTTTGACCAGACTAAAGCTGGTCGTAGTTCATCATGCTCTTGACCTGAGTTTCAGAAAATATTGCTATGAAGCTATAAATCCTTCTCCTCTCTATTCTTGATTCTTTTAATCAGAACCACCTCTACATTTCAGCCAATTTCATGTAGAATGAGAAGACAAAAGGCTTTCAACCTAGAAAAAAAATTTTCATGGTGTTGTATATTCTCAGCCACCTGAAACCTCTTAGGAAGAAACATATATTATTAATATGTTCATATGTGCAACATAATCACTTCCAAGTAAGTCAAAGCAAAGGTTTGATTTGGTTCTGAATTTGTTTAACTATACAGCAAACTAAGGTTTAGAGTGAAGCAAGTCATTTCAGTTCCAAAGTTAAGTTCTTAAAATCACACAGACACACATAGACAAATACATACACACACACACTCATACACACGCATACATGTACAGGTACATGTGCACCCACACTCATACACAAAGTTCCTTCTATGTTATTCATAAGAATCTCTTTAAACATAAAAAAAAAAAAAGAGGGATCCCTGGGTGGCGCAGCGGTTTGGCGCCTGCCTTTGGCCCAGGGCGCGATCCTGGAGACCCGGGATCGAATCCCACATCGGGCTCCCGGTGCATGGAGCCTGCTTCTCCGCTCCGCCTGTGTCTCTGCCTCTCTCTCTCTCTGTGACTATCATAAATAAATAAAAATTTAAAAAAAAAAAAAAAAGAATCTCTTTAAACATAAATAATAAAATTATTTATGGGGTGTCTGAAAATGATCCAACCAAGCAATCTTTTCTTGAAATTTACCTTTTTCAAGTTTAAAGTAGGGAGTATATATCTATTTAGAAGGAGGGGGAAAAAGAGAGAGAATTTTTTTCTCAGAAATGTTTCCCTCAGGACAAAGCTTTGCTGTAGAAGTAGCTGGATTTCCCATAAGAATGAGCATGCAACCTACAGAGAAATGACTGCTATCCATACCATGTGAAATGTCCCAACCTCACCAACTTAAGTAGTTCTGATCAGGAAGGAAAATCAAGCCAGGTCCCCTCACCCCACTCCCCTGTGACCTGAAGTAACTTGAAGTCTGACAGGTCATGTGACTTTCCCAAGGTAACACAGTTGATTAGCAAAACTTCCAGGCCCCTGGCTACCTAATGAAATACTTCAAGGAAGATAATTATCTTTCCCCCATTAATGACTACCAGCATAAGAAAGGTTGTTTTGTTTTCAATGTTGTTTATTTTTTTGTGTGTGGTTGTTTGATTTTGCTATACAAGTGCAATGTAAGATCTAGGATTTTCCATGAGGGGCTGGCTGACTGTTAAAGCTTTTAAAGGTATTCTAAGGGGATGACATCGTTAGAAGTTCACTTTTTGGTAGACACAAAGTTCAGATGACTTCCAATCACAACCATTTTTGCTGTTGAACAGTCACTCTTAGAAACTGATTATGTCTCCCTCAAAATTCCTACTTATACTTTAAGTATACAGTGTCCCTACCACAGACATACTGTGCCTGTAGCTCTGATTTTGCAAAATAGGAAGGTAGGTGGGAACCTGCCCAAAAGAGGAATCAAGTTCTAAGTGCATGTTTCCCTAATTTTTCTCCTTTCCAATTTTAAACATATTTTCTCTACAACTACATATCTGTTTAATGAAATAACTTGATAAATACTCATTTAATATTAATTAAATATAATTAGTTTAAAATTAATTAATATATTCATATATTTGTAACTACACATTGAATGGCAGAAAAATATTATTTGGATGAGTAAAATTAGCAAATTCATTAATTTATTAACAAGTGACACCAAAAGCCAACTTTTTAATAAAAGGCTGCCATTGATATATGAAAACATCTTTAAATATTACAGCAAATACTGAATTACGTCTGGCCAAGCCATTAGTATTTATTTGAAGGAAGGATCAGATTTTTTTCCAATTAAAATAAACAGATGACAACTTCATGAATTACTGACAATGCATTATAGTGATCATCAGTCAACCAGGGCTTTTAATAATCACATTGCTATTATGAATTTCAGTTAATTCTCGAAAGCATCTGTCAACCAACGTCAGGTGCCTGCCTGCATGGAGCTTATTTTTGCGGGAGGAGATAGAAAAATAACAACGAAAGCCTACTAGTGTGCTCAATGAACAGAAGAAAGTGAGTCAGGAAGTAGAGCAGACACAAAGACAGTTGGAGGTAGCTGTTAATCCACATCTTGGGCAGGCTGTACAGTACTCTGAGGGAACATTTTTTATTCTAAGTATGAGCAAAGTGTAAGTGCAAGCAATTACATAACCTGACCCTATTTACATTTTAAAATGTCACACCAGTTACTATGGAGAGGATAGATCTGATTTCCAAACAAGGAAGGGTCTCCCTTATGCATGTGTTTCTAATAATATCAGTCAAGCTGTGTTTTATCATTTTTATCAAGCACTTATATCTTATTAACAGATATTTTTCAGGGCATCTGGCTGGCTTAATCAGTAGAGTATGCAAGAGTATGCAACTCTTGATCTCTCAGTTGTGGGTTCAAGCCCCATGTTGGGTGTAGAGATTACTTAAAAATAAAATCTTTAAAAAGAGAGAGAGAGAATGAGAGAGAGATTTTTTTTTTTTATTTCATAGGTTTCTGAGTCAGAATTTATCACTTTAAAGAATTTCTTCTTGAAAAATTTGGTAGGCCTTTTCAATAATTGGTAACTTTCATCTTAAATTTATTTCCTTACAAGATTTTATCTGGTGTAAATTAGGGTCAATATTACAACTTGTGGCTCCATGACCCAACATAATTTATTGGTCTGTGGAGCCATCAGACTTGAATATGAATTCTGGCTCATCCACCCACTATTGTAAAACCCTGGGCACATCACGTGGTCTCTTAATCTTGTCTCTCCATATGTAAAACAGAGATAATAATAGTATCTATCTCCCAGGATCATGAAGAGGAAAATAAATGAAATAATGTCTGTTAAGCACTTGAGTCACTGCTTACACTTAATACATATTTCATAATGGTGTCTATTTTTCTTATCATTGTTACTATTCATATTAATTAACCAGCAAAGAGAAATATCCTAAGGTTGTTAGTCATGAAAGAAGTTCTAATTTGAAGAGTTAGGATTACCATATCAAAGGCATATTGTAGGCATTATGAAAACCTACATCACAAACTAACCTGAAAATATAAAAGGTCAGGATTAATTCATTTGAGAACATATTAGGTGCTTTATCAGCAGGCTTAAGTGAGATTGAAAAATTTCTGTTGAGTTGTCTACTTTCTGGATTGCCACCAAGTCCAAGTTTTACTTAAAAAAATCAACAGCAAAAAAAAAAAAAAAAAAAAAAAAATCAACAGCAGTTGCCAAATCCCTAGACCACAAAGATCCTTGGTGAAAAATCAGCAACCTAAGGATATTGCCACTGCTGCCAAAGAATTTTCTGGAGAAAGATCCAAGGTAATTTCCGGAGTCTGTCAATGACCTCTGCAGTTAGCTATCTTAATGAAAGACACTAAGGTTTCTGGAAATGTACTGTGGGACTCTGAATATTATGATTAAGGAACCACTAAGTGTTTACCTAACATTACTGTAGATATAGCAAGGTGGCCCTGGTGTCCCAAAATGTCTTTAGCCAAAGTGGCTGATGTTCAAAATGTCACAAGCACACTGTGCATATGCAAACAATGAAACTAAATTTTAAAAGGATTTGTTAATTGGAATGTTCAATAAAGTTTAAACTGGTAATGTTTCATTGTGTTTAAAATATATTATTTAAAACAAATGTGTTTTAAACAAATATTTATTTTAAATAAATATTCCCAGCTTTGAGAAAGCCCAATTGAGAAAACCCGTAAGTTAAAAGAATCACAAAAGAACCAATGATTTTGGTAGGAAAGAAAGTGCTATCAAAAGTAATAACTCAGACTTCTATAACCACTATTATCTACAAATTAATATATACATGGTCATAACAGAAAAAAGAATACTGTAGCAAGAAAACTAGGACAGTGAGGAAAACACACAGGCATTTTACTAGAGTGTATTTGTTAATGAAATTAGATAAAGGATTCAGAGTTTCTAAACACAAAAGTAGCAAAGAAAAAAGAGGGTTTCTAATAATATGGAAATGTACAGGCAAATAAAAAATAACTTTGAAAGGAGCAAATAATACAATTTTTCCCTTCGATCTATAAAGTAAGATGACTGGTCAAACAAAACCAAATCAATTATTCTTGCTATTAAGTTGCATTTTTTTGTTTTTAAGTTTGTTAATAGAAACACCTTTATTTGAATTTAGAAGACATAATGGCACTAATATGATTAAGCTGTAAAAATGATATGTTTTTGAGAAAGTGTTTATATCTTAAGGTTATCAACAAAAATGTACTTTTTTCTGCCTTTTGGCTAGAAAATGGCCTCATATGGTACTTTTGAAACAAAGAAGTCAATGTTGTACTCACAGTTTATGTGATGTTAGAACGCAGAAAATCAAATCTCTGTTGGCTGTCCTGCTATATATGATATATCATTTCTGTCTCTTCATCTCTTTAGTAATGTTTCCTACTACCAATGTAACCAAATTCAATAAACTTGGCATTTTTAGAACATCTATCACAGGGATGGAACTATATTAAGTTACAATGAGGAAAAAAAGAGAAAAAATATTGATATCTGTTAAAGATCTGAAACAAATGCAATAAAACTAAAACACCTGTCACTTTCCTAAAAAAAATTTTTTTTAAAGTTACAATGAGGAAATTTATAAAAATTAGTCAGCTATAAACATGATGCCCAACATACAATAAAAAATCACTAGACACATGCATGAATAAGAAAAATAAAAAGTCGTTTTAAAAGAAAAATAGAGTCAACAGAAACAGAAATTACCCAGGTGCTGGGTCAGAAATTATCAGAAAAGAAATTTAAAACAGCTTTGTAGCTGTGTTTGAGAACAAAACAGCAACACGACTATAATCAGTTCACAGATAAGGAATTTCAGGAGGAAATAGAAATTATAAAAAAGATTAAATGAAAATTCTCAAACTAAAAGTATAATTTATAAAACAAACCATTCACTAAATAAGATTAGCAACAGATTAGAGACTAAAGAAAGAATGGGTTAGTGAACCTGGAGATGAATTAAGAGAACATATATTGGAAACAAACAAAAGAGCCACAGTGAACTGTGGGACAAGATAAAGCAATCTAACATAGATGTGACTTAAGTTCTAGGAGGAAATGTAAAAAGAATGGTGTAGATAGAATTTTGAAGAAATCATTGTCAAAAATTTTTCAAAGATGTTGAGAATATTCAACAGTCTCTGCATACTCCAAGTAGAATAAATAAAAAGAAAATCACATCTAGAGACATCCTTTACTTATCACACTATACTGTATACTGAAAATCAAAGATAAGGAGAAAAGTCATGAAAGTAGCAAAGAAAAATGACTTACTGTATACAGAGGAAGAAAGATAAAAATGATGGCTGACATCTCATCAGCAACATTAAAGATCAGAAGAAAATGGGATTATATCTTCAAGGTGTTAAAAAAATAATAAACTGTCAAGTTAAATTCTATATCCAGTAAAATTACCCTTCAAAAATGAGGGTGAAATAAAGATATTTTTAGATAAACAAAAGCTGAGAGAAGTTGTGGCTCCAAGATCTGCAATGTAAAAATAAAATAAAATAAAAATGCCAAAACAGGTTCTTCAGGCTGAAGAGAAATGATAATAGATGGAAACTTAAATCCATTGGAAGGAATGCAGAGTGCCAGAAATGACAAATGTGTGGGTAAATATGTTGCTGTCTTTTTTCTTATTTGATTTTTAGAAAATAGTTGATTAAACCAAAAATAAAGCCAAATAAATTTAACATTTATTATGGTATTTTAACATATATGTAAGTACAATATATTATAATACCACAAAGGATGGTGGTAGGTAGAATTACACTGTTGAAAAGTTCTCGTTCCACATGAAGTGGTACTTCATGCACTAAATTAAGTCTACATACACTGTGTACTTAAGGATGCTCACCTTAATCCTTAAAGCAACTAATATATATATATATATTTTAAAAGGTAGATTAGAACTTTCCTGGTGGATAGGGATCACCTCAGTTTGTAGAAGTCCCACAACCTAGAACAGGGTCTAAATATACTGAGTCCTGGATAAATGTTGAATTAAAGAATAAATAGAGATATGTAAATGAAATGAACAGGATTGAAAATGGTAAGCATCAGAAAAGAGGCAAAAATAAAGTATCATTAGAGTTCAGAAGAATTATTATATGGAAAGCAGATAAAATAATCTTAATTTTGCACTTATAGAAAATAAAGATATTATGGGTTCTGTGTGTCTGAGGACATTTCTTCTAGCTGTGACGGAGGTGAACTCTAGAATTTCCACTCAATGAAGACTCACTATAGAGGGCTTTGCTCCAGAGTCCCTTGAACTCCCAGACTACGTGAGGTCTGCTAGTTGTGCATTGTGATAGTGCCCTGTACTTCTCTTTCATGTCGTTTATCATGAGTAAAATGTAGTAATTGTTTATGTCATCATGGCTTTAATAAACATCACTGCTGTTGGATGGTGTGCTTTGTGAGAAAAAGGACAGCATCAACTTAGCTTGTGGTTGTGGCCATATCCACAGCACAGTGCCTGACACAGAGGAGGTTAGAGAAAGCTACTTGTTGAATTATCACAGCACGTAAGAGGTGGATGAAATCTCAGAAATCATCTAGATAGGACAAGGGTGTCATTTCATGGATAAGCAATGAGACTACAGCAGCTGATCTTTGAGCACATAAATGGTCCAAGTGGGACAAGAGCTACCAGAGTCTACATTTCTAGACCTCCAGGCCAGGGCTCTCTATGTTGGGTCAAGCTGAGGCTCCACCTGCCACCCCTTCTTCCACTTTCACGTGACCAATAGTCAGGGTCCTATGCATAACATGTGGACACAAGACAACTGATCAACACAAAGCTCAGTCATGCGTTGACCTTATGAAAAGTTACAACATTCTAGCCAAATGAACAAAAAACATAGCATGCCTTCACAGTGTGTGTGTGTGTGTGTGTGACAATGCAGAAATGACTTTAATTTTTAATGTTTGCACCTGAAGACTCTGGGGAAGTTATTTTCACATCAGTCTTGTGCATAAATGACTTATGGCCCCTAACTAAGAAATATCCAATGTAATATCTTAAAATACAGAAGACTAACTGTGACCCCCTGCCAAGCTGATAAAAAATAAGAAAAGAAATAGGCATGTTCTCATAAGTTAGATCAGAAAGGGAGGGGGGGGTTATTTTAATAGAAAGAATGAAAATTTCCTTTTCTTTTCATCTACTTTCCTATAGATGTGACCCCTTTGTTCCTTGTTTATGCACAAAAAGTCAATTCACTACTTCCATGAAAAGCACCATTTCTAATTCTGGGGTCTGGGTCTTCTATGCTCCCTCCCTCTGAATGAACAGAACTCCTCACTCAGGCAAAGAGGACAAGGATGGATTGTGGCTTGAAAGGAATACATAAAAAAGCCCATAAGGATCGTGATTTCCTCTGCTCAGAAAGAACTTCTACTAAACCCATCTTTTGCTCACATCCACAAGGTGCAGGTTTCCCCAGGGCAAAGCCTCACTGGCCAGCAGGGAAATGCTGCCAGGGAAAAGGAGAGCTCTGCTGCTTGCTGCTCCACTGCCCTTTCTAATCCTTTCCAGGAAAGCCCAGTGAATGGTGATATAGGTGTCCTACAGTGGAGGACCCCAGAGGTCCTGAGTCACTCCCTCTCTTCACCTGGTCTCCCTCAGCAGGGACTTCCCACAGTCACAGGTATGGCCAGGAGGCAGCAGTGGGAAGCTTCTCCTGGGAGTATGGCGTACCACCAGCTGTCCCACTTGGAGATTTCCCATCACGGTCTCTGCATCCTTCCCACTCTGAACCCCTCATCCCAGCATTGCAATTAGGCCATTGCATTTGCAAGGTAGATGTCTGTGGCTTGAAGATGACCAGGAGGGGACGTTCAAGACACTCCATTCCCCAGCTCCTTCCCACTCATACTTTTGTTATCCTTCTGCATGTCACCGGGCTTTTTATTTTCCTATTACTTACAAAATAACAAAGAAAATTTATTATAGAAAATTTTGCAATGGAAAACGCTTCTGCAAGATACACAATTCAAAACCACATTTTTTTCTGCTGTGCACCAGCTCTGTGCAATTGGCACTTATTGGAGACAGCTTTCAAAGAAAATATGTTTGCGGTTCAAAGATAAGCAGGTTTTTAGTAAACTGTCAAAAGGACTTTTTTTCATCTTCTCCACTGCCAATGGAAAAACCCAAAAAGAAAGAGTAAGTAAGAAGGGGAAAGCATTCTCTCCAAATTATATTACATCTGTAGACCTGGTTTTCTGGAAATTCATCAATGGATAGGGTAATCGGGGCTAGGGTCCACTCCCATCACTCCACCCTCATCTTGAGTTGGGTTTGACATCAGAATAATGAGGGCAAAACACTAAAATAACCCTGTTATAATTAAGACACAGGGTTTTTTCTCAACTGTTTTCATTACAATTATCAATTTCATATGAGCTTTACATAAAAAAAACCTATGTTAATTCAAAGCACAAAATAAAAAAACAAAGATGCCATTTTAACAAGGCCTCTGTTCATATCAATTATAACTGTAAATTGCCCAAATGAAGAGATATCAGAGAGTAAAAAACAAAACCAAGAGAAGACCCATCTAGAACCCACAGGCCATCCATAGAGAGGGACAAGCGAGAGAGAGGGCTGAACAATAAAGTCTTTCAGCCAATAAAGACGACCAGGCAGTTCTGGTTTCCATGGAGGGCGCTGTATTATAGGTTGTTTGCCCACACTACCCTTCCAAAAGCTGCAGTTTGCCTGTTGCCCCAATATAGCTCTTGTTAAGAATAAGCTAATACCATGTTAGAGAACCTTCCAAAGGTGACTGCTGATGTCAAGGCCATAAACCCATGAGAAAAATGTCAACCTCTGGAAAGATTGTCAACCTCTGGAGAGATAAAGACAAAATTTAATTGAAAAACAAAACCCTGATAATAAAGGAGGCATGACTTTCTTCTGATAACAAGTAATAATTATACCAGTGGAAAGTAAATTCTTCACTTTCAAAGCACATGAATGGTACAATGAAGCAAAGGCTCCAACCTAAATGGAAAGAAGAGGTAGACCCACCTTTTCTTTTCGATTTTGGGAACAGGGGAGCTAAGACTCAAAGCCACAAAGTTTAGGAAATTTTTACAAAAGCACTTTTTTTTTCTGTAGGAAAAGACTCCCAGCTCCCTCTGAACTAATAGCACAGGGGCATCCTCAGCATTATTTCACTGTGAGCAGATGGTAGTCTGAAATTTTTTTGATAAAAACAATCCACTGGCAAGGGTTGCCAAGAGGTCAGTGGAACCCAGATTAACAATTGATCAGCTCTAATGGACTGTTGTAGCAATAAACCCAGAGCCCGTGTGCAGACCTGCTACCCCAGTGATAGCAATGGGGCTGGCATCCAAGCTGTTAAGACTTGCACTTAATGGCATCGAGGCTTCACAGCTTCAAAACCTTCATCTAAGAAGACGTGCATTCTTCCATGCACATCCATTTTCTCCAAGGCTTCTCTTTTATAGGTTCTCACAAAAGCACACATGGTTTACTCAGACCCAGAGAAGATTTCACCAAGGTCTGAGGTCCAGGCAGTAAATGACATTCCGTAATATTGACAGATTATTTCAACCTCTACTCTAGTTCAGACCACAACAGTATTCCCTGATGTTTCCCTTGTACTTAGAGAAAACAGATCACTGGAGGAGGAAAAACTGGGCTCCCCTTCTTTGTTCCCAAGAGAACAAAAACTGTAACAATCCAAAGACTCATTTTCTCAGTCCAGACACACACACACAGAGAGAGAGAGAGAGAGGGAGGGAGGGAGGGAGGGTTAGAGATGTTAAAGCTGCATTTATGCCTACAGCACCACATTTGACAAGGGAATCATCTGTGCTACATAAGAATTCCACTGTAAAGCTTCAATAATAGGAAGTCAGAGCACTCTTGAAGGTAACACTAGCTTCCCAGGGACAAAAAAAGAGTGGCTCTAGGTTAGTTGAGTTAAACCACAGAACATCTGTCCTTTACTAAAGGATAAATAATCCCTTCAAGTCATTAAATCATCCCCTCCCTTACCCACTCATGTGTTGTAGACAACTGATCTCAGAATAAAATTGACTGTATGAGCCATAAACACCACCAGATTTTCCAAAATAGTTCTGACTTCCAATAATTCTTTACTCTCCTATAAACTCACTTCTTCCTGTTGAACCAATGAATGCAAATGTTTGGTCCAGAAAAACCCAAGAACAAGGATATTCTCTTCCACAAGCACCATACAAGGAAACCAGGAAATTTAATATTTATGCATCATTATTATCTATTGCAGAGTCCATTTTCAAATCCTTGCTTTTGGTTCTGGATCCAGTTTAGAATCAAGCATTGCATTTTTCTTCGTTACGTGTCTTTGTGTCCTTTAGTCTGGAACAGGTCCTCAATGTTTCTTTGTCTTTCTTGACCTTGGAATGTTTGAAGAGGAGTCAGCCAGTTACTTTGTACAACATTCCTTCATACAGAATTGTCTGATGTTTTATCCTGGTTAGATTCAGGTTACACATTCTGGGCAAGAATTCTACATATGGATGTTGTCCTAAAGCTCAACACACATCTGGAGGCACGTGACGTCACTTTGTCTCCTCTATGGTGATACTAACTTTGATTACCTGTTTAATATGGTATCTGCCAGGTTTCTCCATGGTAAAGTTTCTATACTCCCATTTGTAATTAATAAGTAATTTGTGGGCAGAAACTTTGAAACTCTCAATGTCCTGTTCTTCATCAAACTCTTTCCTACTAGTTTTAGCATCCATTGAAGATTCTTGCCTGGAATTATTACGATAATCTTCTATCCACCCCCCCCAAATCTCTTCTATATTTATTAGTTGGCATTCTACTGTAAGAGCTTTTCCTTCTGTCACTTTTTTAAAGTAGGCTCCATGCCCAGCGTGGAGCCCAGTGCAGGCCTTGACCTTACAATCCTGAGATCAAGACTTGAGCTGAGATCAAAAGTCGGACACTTAACCAACTGAGCCAGCCCGATGCCCCAAGCTTTCCCTTCTCTTTTCTGCATATATGTATCTATCATCTATTTGTACATTAGAGTGGACTTGGGGATTCTTATTTTATTCAATGTTATAATCTCACTTGAGTTGAGCTTCAGTAATTTATAACCAGAATATTCCCCAGGAGAAGGAGATAGTTTCTACTGACAACACATTTAAAAGATCCCTACAATCCTCATAGTTACAAAGTTGCTTCATGATGCTTCCATTCAACCTCTGTGGCCCACTCTTAAGAATTCCAAACCCTCTGAAAAGGAGGCACTTTGAAAATAAATGTGGCTAGTAAACAGCCTCTGGACCTTCCTACAGCCACCATGTACGTGTGGCTATAGGAAGCAAGGTACTTCTTGCTATATTCTAACTCCTCTGCCCCTTCCCTTGCAGCTCTGCCCTCTTCTGATGTTTATAGTCCTTGGCCCTTCTCCACCACCGCCCCCGTCCCCACAACCTCTTTCGCTTGGCTAAAGTCCTGGTTCTATTTGTTCTGTATGTTGGTGTTATGCCTGAAAATGACCACCATATGGCAGGCTTGATAGTTTCTCTTTCCCCTCCAGACCTATTCCTCATCCTTCTACACCTAGTTCAATTTCAGAAGACTGAACTACATCAACCACGCCAGTAGTTGGATTCAGCCAACAGTGGGTCAGCAAGACATCAGAAGGCCAGACACTGTTATTGGAATATTATTCCCCCAAATCTCATCCTTCTAGCTCACCATGATTGGCTACATATCTCTAACAAATACTCTTTCCACATAGCTATTCTCCTTGGGTTCTGGAAACCACTCCTCCTTCTTGCTACTCAGGCCAGGAATGTGGCTTGCCCTGCGGATAACATCATTGCCTGTTAGTTTCTCTAACCACACCTTTGAAAATACTCCCTTTATTAGACTTGCCTCAATTACTCCATTTGAGTGTGCATTCTTTCACCCATAAGGCAAAAAATATAGATGGGGAGGGATGAGAAGAGGTTCATCATGGAAGGAAGACACCAAAGGCTATTTTGGTATCACCATTTTTTTTTCTGCTTGAATATTCATGTCTACTTTTATCATTTCCAATAAATGAAAACACAGCAAAATAAACACTACTTCCTAATTGTGACCACATGCCACTAGAAGAGATACATTCTAGCAAAGCACAAAATTTAGGATTAAGATTCACTCCTGTTTACCTAGCAATGAGAAAATATCACAGAACTCAAAATGACAATACAGATAATATTTCCATCAAGAGGAAGAGGGACTCAAAGGAACCTCCAGGTATTATTCAATTCACTTGTTGCCTTTTACTATGTTTTCTATATACATGGCAACATCAAAATCCTTCTCAGCCAAACACAGGCATAGCCATAGTTGGATATAAGATCTACTACAAGAAGTTTATTAAGCAGATGTTCAAATCTGACATCAGTGAATGATTTAATTTTTAGATACAATTAATAGTCAATCCAAGATTACATCATAACAATTTTGCTTCCAATCACCTAAAATGTAGCCACAGAAGTGGGATTAACAAATATTCTGCTGTCTATCTTATCAATATACCATTAGGAGTTCTGGTGATTGTTGTTAGTTGACTGATTACAGCCTCCAGAACTGGAGAGGAGTTCATCAAAATCTGGTTTTGTGCATATGCATGAGTATGTGTTATCACTCACTGTAACTATCCTGGTGGAAACTGGTTGAGGATCACCACCCCGCCCCATCGAGAAATAAGCACATTTATTTCAACTCTGTGCCATCCTCCTGAAAGCCCTTTTCTCCCATCCACTGAAAGCAGGTGTGTTTCTGTTTCTCTTACCATTTCTTGTTTGGCAGCCAACACACAAAAAAGCTTAACTCAAACTATAATCAGTTACCTGCAAGTCTGCATCAAATTCATGTTTCAGATGTGCCTCTTCTGCAGCCTCCACAAGACGCTGAAAAGACAGAAGGCAAAATGAAAGATCAGAAATGTGGCCCAGACCTTATCCCAACAATGTGAAAAGACTGATGTTTCCCCATTGCCCCAAAATGACAGATTATAACATGTGCATTATGACCTGGAGCCATTGCTCCCATGAAATTGAAAAGAGCAACATCAGCGTAAAATCTGCTTTTTGTCTTCATCATTCAATCACAGTTTTTTCAGCACATATTTATTGTTACATGTGCATAAATGCACACAAGTTTTGCATTCATTTTCATTGCAATTTGTAACAATTCTAACACTGGCCCTGAAGGCCCAACATGGATGCCAAAACCTACCTAGACTAGTGTGTTCCTTAGATACAGAAGGCTCTTGGTCAAGATTTATTAAATTGAGTCCAACACTAAGTGGGCTAACTTTCTTCCCCTTTGGCTTGAGAAACACTACTTATTTTAATTCCCTCCGTCATTCAAAGCAACTCTTCTTGCATCCAGTTCTAGTATATAATTATGAGGTGACAATTATTTGAATTTATGGTACATCAATGCCATTTTGGCAGTCTGCATCCCAATAAGAAAATAACTGAAATTAAATCAATAGGCAGTACCATAAATACACAACTCTTCTTATTCTTCTTAGCCAACTAAATTCAATCAATCCATATTCTTATAAAAGCAATTTCATGAAATTCCATTTAAAGGCAATTGGTCAACCTTCAAAATTATTTATATTTTAATTGGAATTTGCCAACATTAAATTGACAACATAGACTAGAGACTATTGCAGAAAACTCATTTAGTAAAATAATAGTTCACTGAAATTTCATCGGACTAAAAGCAAAATCTTCAGATCTAGGTACAAATTCAGCCATTTCTATTTTTCTCCTGGTTACTCTTG
This sequence comes from Vulpes lagopus, assembly GCF_018345385.1. Taxonomy (NCBI): domain Eukaryota; kingdom Metazoa; phylum Chordata; class Mammalia; order Carnivora; family Canidae; genus Vulpes; species Vulpes lagopus. Next base: position 22,523,712 of record NC_054830.1, on the reverse strand, counting down.
TAGCCTAGGCTGTCTTTAACCTGTTTTTAATTGATATAATACAGACCTGAGTTTAATAGGCCATGTTTGAAACTTGGTGACATGGGTATTAATCTCTAAATGATTACAAATCAACAAACAAATGTTCCATGAATAATTATTAAATTGGATATGGAAATGAGGAGTTTGAAATATATGGGATAACATGAGGTACCAATATAGACCACTAAGGCATCTCTTCCCACAGAACATACAAAGAACGAGGTAGGCCAGCCAGAGACATTGTTGCCCACAGACAGGAATCCAGGAGGGGTGGCAAATCTGCCTTCCCATACTTCTTCCGGATGGTCAAGAAGGGATTTCCCCTTCTCTGGTCAATCAAAGAACAGACCCCAGGAGAATATTACAGGGCCAGAGCCAGAAGGCTCAGTTCTAATTCTAGGCTAGATGCAATCCACTTCATCTTTTAAGCTGAGCCCTTCTCCTCTCAGGCCTCGGTTTCTTCATCTGAAACCCCTGAAACAGTGACCCTAGTGTAGTGCTTCTCCAAGGGCAGAAGCAAAGGCAAGCAGCGTCAGTTTCACCTGCAAACATGTTAAAAATGCATGTTCTCACGCCCCATCCCAACTTGGAGAATCAGAAGCTCTAGGGGTGGGGCCGGCAATCTGCTTTAACAAGCCCTCTAGGGAATTTGGAAGCCGCTAAAATTTGAGAACCAGTGGCAAAAAACAGCACTCCTCCTAGAGCTGAACTCATCCCTGCTGCCTTGATTAATGATACCAACCAGCCCTTCAAGGTTTTTCAACTTTCATTTGTCTTTTTAAAATCCGTGTATTTTCACTATAAGACATTAAATGCTTTCTAGAAGAGCAGCATAAAATGGAGAGGATGAGAAACAGAGAAAAAGAAAAATAAGGAGAGACACTATATGTAGATTGGATCCATTGGCCCCAAGCTTTTGCTAGGTCACAGTCTTCCTAGAATCATCCTAGATAATGAAGCTTGTCAGCCTCCTGGGATCACATGACCCAATCTGCAAATGCATCCAGGTGGACCCTGACAAATGAGTGACAGTGGTACAAGGAATCTATGTATTTGTGAGAGCTTGTTCTTTTAATTTTTGTAACAGATTTAGAATATCTATGCATGTATCATGAAATCAGTTACATACTGAGATTTATAGAACGGTTATAAATAATTTGCATGTCTGGACACTTACATTATCAAAACAGTCATGCACTTTGATTATGTATTTATCTAAACACAAAAAAAGTTGCTGTTTCATGGTGTCTAAGTACTCTGAGAACCCAGAGTAGAAATGTGGATGACATGTACAAATGATCAAAAGAACAAAATAAAATTTCATGATGACCAGGACAGATAATATTGAAAGAAGTGAACAACTGGAAATGAAGAAAACAATAAAGCAGTATAACAGCAACAAATAAGAGAACAAGATGGAAATAACAGGTAGTTGAAATATCACAAAATAATACAGCACAAAATATATTACATGTATCTAGAAAAATACATTTCATTTGCCTTTGTGTGTATATATGTATATCCATATCATAAATACCATATAACATTCATATATAACCTAACATGTAATGTATTTCAACCACTGCAATACATGTCATGGTATTAGGAGTTAGTTGGGGGCAGCCCCAGTGGCGCAGTGGTTTAGCGCCGCCTTGCAGCCTAGGGTGTGATCCTGGAGACCTGGGATCGAGTCCTGCATCAGGCTCCCTGAATGGAGCCTGCTTCTCTCTCTGCCTGTGTCTGCCTCTCCCCCTCTCTATGAATAAATAAATAAAATCTTTAAAAAAAAAAAGAGTTAGTTGGACAGTTAGGTAGTCAGGGCCAGGGTCCCCAATGAGAAAATATGGAGTCAGGACAGCTAAAATAAAACAGCAGTGACCTCCTCTTTTGCAGCTTAGAAAGGACCCCACTGACATTCTGCTTTGCAGCCTTTGCAAAATGTCCTAAAATAAGACAATTAACCACAAAAGCATATGTCAACATCACCGCAAGGAACAGTTAAGACATAAGCCCCCAGATGTCTTTTATAGACCATCAGCATGTGGACATTAACCTAACAGGTGACCAAAGCCCCAATTGCCATGATTCAGCACACCCTGATTGCTTGAGAAACTCTGCAAAAGAGCCCCCTAAACTTAGAAACTCTGAGGGCAACCCAATCACGTCACCCTCGGTCTCTGCGAGCTTTGTACTCTTCCTCACTAAACTTCACTTTGCTGCCCACCATGTCTTCATTTTTTGAAGAGGCCGGACCCAGGACCTGAGCATTGAGAGGACACAGATCTTATAACAGTGGGTCACAAGAAGGCAATATATTGGAAATAATTCAATACTATCCTACTAAGTACTAAGTAAGATCAGCCTGAGCACCGTTCTCTGTGTGGAGCCGTGAGCGCGCTTCTAGCCTGTGTTTATGTTCATTCTCAAGTTAAATTTGCCACATGCTTTTTTTTTTTTTTTGAACTTAATTTAATTCATGTATTTTTGGTTTCCATGAAGATATTTTCCCAGCAAGCTCACTACAAAGCCTTAAGAAATAAGATTCAAAAGAAGATGATCGGGATCCCTGGGTGGCGCAGTGGTTTGGCACCTGCCTTTGGCCCGGGGCGCGATCCTGGAGATCCGGGATCGAATCCCACGTTGGGCTTCCGGTGCATGGAGCCTGCTTCTCCCTCTGCCTGTGTCTCTGCCTCTCTCTCTCTGTGACTATCATAAATTAAAAAAAAAAAAAAAAAAAAGAAGATGATCCCCTGGCAGTGACACATAATAAGTATCTTATGTAAAGCAAGAAAGTATGTTGGAAGGGCTCTTTGAAAGGATACACGCTCCATGCAGTGAACCATGAGGTTATCCCAATCTGCCCTGTGATGCTACTGGAAGAGAGGCCTATGTTTTATGGCAAAATTCAGGGGGAAATCCCCAAGAACAAGCATATCTGTTGTGCACAATGCTAATGACAAACGGCACGTCAAGAACTATACACCTTTTGGAAAGAACAAAGGATAGTTGATCTTTCTTCTGAAATAGTCTTAAGATACATCAGTTAAAAGAAATGTTATTTAAGAAGAATATCATGTGCCATAAATTTTACCTAAAACAGAGTCCTGAGGACAGAAGTTTCTACTGTTAATGAAATTAACAGAAATTGAATCACCATTTTAAAAAGTCAAGGCCATTCAACTTCCACCTCTGACGTTTGCCTGCAGAAAAGAGCAGCCTCTCATGTTTCTTTCCTGAGCAAATGCCTTTATCATCTAAATCGAATTAAGTATGTTTTAAAAATAAGTTTGATTACCACTTGCAGGTAAGGAAAATCAATTAAAATTTGCTAATATTTTAGTTATTATATAAGGAACCACTGAGCCCGAGGGAAACCATTACTCTATTATACCTATTGGAAAGGCAGTGTGCTTTTAATAATAATAAGTTAATTTTCTCTTGTATGAATTCCCCTTTTGGATCCGCAGATGGGATTATAGAATTGTGAATGTGGTTTTTAATTAAAACTGAACACTGGAAATAAAAATTGCTTTGAAGACTAGTATTCAAAACTGAGCTCTGAGGCAAGGGAAACAGCAGTGTTGTCCACGGATCCTCCCCACTTTAATGCCAAAGCAATCCCTCACTCAACAAAAATGATAACAATATACTGGAATATACATGCTGGCCTTGGAACAAAGCATCTACAAGCCAAAAAGTTGTAATTCATGAGTTGATGTATGTTTCGGCAACTTTTTATATTTCTAAATAACTCTTCCCTTTTAGTGAAATAAATACAAACAAAAGCTATCTTTATAAATAAGAAATGCTAGAAGCCATGAACCATGGACATGGACTATTTATAGCCATGGTGAAGGCAAAACTGCCAAGGGGAATAGTGGGATATTAAAGCATTTCATTTAAAATCACATCTTATTTCTTGTTACAACGACCACACATATAATCAGTACGATGATACAGAATGAAGTCTCCCGTCTCCTCCCCCAAAACACTTAAATCAAGACTATATAGCTCAAGACATCACAGAGGTCAAGCTATTTCCGTCATGGTTCAGGAGGGGGAAAACAGGACACCAAGTCACAGTAAAAATTGGATCAGAAAAAGAAAATGATTTCATTTGTTCTACTTGTATTTTATTATTATTATCATTTTTTTATTGCTGGTCATCTTGGCTTAACGAGAGAAAAGATAGAACAGTGCAGTGGGGGGTGAGGGGAACAGAAAATGTGATATACAACAAAGTAACCTACTACTAGACTCCCACTGATTCTATCAGAATGAACAAATTATGTACAAATGAAAAAACGTTTTTTAATAAGAAAAGGGGAAGGCGGGGGAGGGAGCAATTATAGATGAAAATCCTTAAAGCAAAACAGAAATATAGAAACCATATGGAGTAGCAAAGAAAAACGTTATTTTTATTTCTCATGTTAAAACTAAAAAGCTTTGGCTTGTAAATGCTGTTATAATGGGATATTGGAATTTAACAAAGATTTCAAAGCACTTAATACATTTTGTGGCTTTCATTTAACATTTTGCAACAACACATTTAATAATCAGACCAGTGTTTTTATTGCTTTTTTTTTTTTTTCTGGAATGAACACATAATTCTTTCTCAAAAAAAAAAAAAAGAGTTAAAGTCAACTGAGGGGATTCTAAGGAAAATCTATAACTATTAATATGGCTTTGGGCTGTGCCAAGGGTTCGCTTGGACCTAAGGATTGAGTTGTGGAGACTACCAGAGTTAGAGACCATGTGAGTCTTCCTTCAAATCCAACAAGCACTAAACTTAGTGTTAGAAGAACAAACAGAACCATCAAGAAGACATGATAATTCCAGGGACAATCATACCAAGTGTGGCACGGTTCATCTTTTCCTTACACTAGATTCAGCCACTTTTGCTTTAAGGGCCACAGTTTAATGAAGTTACTCCTTTTGCCCATCAGTGTGTTCCTAGCACCATATCATGTGGCAGGGCTTAAACTCAACAGGTTGACCATCTACATCTGTGAGGACAGAGAAGACCCTGGTCCTTTCTGCATCACAGATTTCAAACTCGATTGATCCAGGAATAAAATGAAAAATCTCTATCCTCATTAAAATGTTGTCAGCACATGAAAAGATATCTCTGGGAATCTGGACAAAATGAGAATGATTTGTTCCCAGAGCTAATTTCAAACACTCCTTTCTTGAGTGAAGGGTCAGAAACCAACAGTTTAAGAACCATTAAGTTGGGGAGGGGGTGAGTGAAAAAAAAGAGTAGATGTTCAAATTTACATTTTCATTCCTTCTGGCCTGGAAATCCCTTCCCTTTTGCTCTCAAGATGGAATTTTTACTACTCTGTAACAGCGCAGATTCACCTTTGCTACTTTTGTAGCTGGACTAGTCAGATCACTATTTCCTAAAGTGCTGGGCTCGTAGCACCAGTGAGCCATGAAACAACACAAGGCGCTTTAAAGAAGGGTGAGGGCCACACACAAGGAAAATAGGATTTCCGTACAAAGGGACAAGTGACAAAGAATGCTGCCAGTGGGCTAGGAAGCTTCCCGGAGGAAGTAACATCAGAGCTGTGCTCTAAAGGAGAACAGGAGGCTCTTCCAGAACAAAGAAAGGTGCTGAATCAGGGTTCCAGCCCAAGGGAACATTGCAAACAAAGTTCTGGAGGCAAGAAAATGTGTTAAGAAACAAAGAAGATGTGGTTTATGTCTACAATGGAATATTACTCAGCCATTAGAAACGACAAATACCCACCATTTGCTTCAACGTGGATGGAACTGGAGGGTATTATGCTGAGTGAAGTAAGTCAATCGGAGAAGGACAAACATTATATGGTCTCATTCATTTGGGGAATATAAATAATAGTGAAAGGGAATATAAAGGAAGGGAGAAGAAATGTGTGGGAAATATCAGGAAGGGAGACAGAACATAAAGACTCCTAACTCGGGGAAATGAACTAGGGGTGGTGGAAGGGGAGGAGGACGGGGGGTGGGGGTGAATGGGTGACGGGCACTGAGGGGGACACTTGATGGGATGAGCACTGGGTGTTATTCTGTATGTTGGTAAATTGAACACCAATAAAAATTAATTTATTAAAAAAAAAAGAAACAACCAGATCTCAGAGACCTCAGGGCAAAAGTACACAACCTGGAAGGATGGACACAAGTAAACAAGAACTCTTTCCGTCCTACCGTAGGAGGCTGAATCCACCTGAGAGCCTCCTAATATTTGGTAATCCTTATTGATAGAAATGTTTTTACTTTTCAATTCCAATAGAAATGACACATATAAATCACCAACTATCAAGATGATCGTTTCTCTAGAGAAAAACAACTTTTAAGGAGCCTTCATTATTTCTTTGTTCCTGTAGAAGAAATAAGCTTTGTTGCACACGAATGAATATTTTGTATAAAATGACCTTCTGCCTGAAAGCTGTGAAGATTGCTTCTGCTTTAAAAACGGCAAACATTTCAAAGTGGATTATAAAAGCTAATCTATAAAGTTTCCAGAGAAAGCAGGTGACGGAACAAAAGAGCACACGCATCCAGCATGTACCTGGTGCTTTCTCTTCCTTTCCTCCGCTCCTCCCCCTCCACCCCTTCCTGGCTCCTTCGGATTACATAAACTCACACCAGACTTTTAGAAGACAAAATAAGCCCAGAGCTCACATCAGAAGACAGGATCACAATCAATCACAAACTATCTTTGTTTCTACAATAGATACCTGTTATCAATTTGGAGCTGATTAAATTAATGCCTGTTATCAACATGATTGGCCAATCTCCAATGCAAAGCCACCTCATTCTCCAGTGAAGGCTGCATTTGCCCAAGCTCAACTTGTGCAAAGCTACTGCAGATAAGAACCACCAAACTTTGCTCGAGGGGCTGCCCAAGGGCCATGGCCGCAGGGAGGAGTTAGGAAGAGAAGGCAAGTAATTCTTCCAGATGATCTGGCATTTTATGGAACGGCCTTCCACTGATGGAGCCTTCTAGGGAATGGCTTAGTTGAATATCAAAATCAAGTCTACTTAACCATAAACCTTGAAAAGTTCCCCCCAGGACTCTTCAGTTGAGGGATAACTGGGCTATTTCCTTTGTGGGCAATGGAACTGTCATTAATTTCCTGAGGGGGGCAGTTCAGGAGAAACGGGATTGTGAAATAGCTGTTGGCACCAGTGAGAAAATCTGTCCTCCAGAGTTTCTATTCGGAGTAGTTCACTTCTGTTCAACTTGGTTTAATAAGTATTTGATGGGAACCCATTAAGTAACCAGAATGGCACCAAGAACTGAGAGGGACACCAAGTTCAGGACGCCATGACTTAGTCCTGACCCACGAGAAACTTTTGGTCCTGTAGAATGAGAACAGGTCTCAGAGCCCAAGGACAAGGATTTGAATCCAGATCACCCTACTCACTAGCTGCCTGACCTGGGAAAATCTTAACTGCTCTGAGTCTCGGTTTTCTTATCTGAGGCACCGAAATAATACCATCTTTGCTCTCTACTTGAACGTGTGAATTTGATGAGAATGTAGTCACAAAACATTTCCTAAAGGATTCCGCACAAGTGCAAGAAATTATTGTGATGGGGCAGGGGAAGAGACAAGATGTTCAGGCATAACACAGCTTGATTGTAACAAGGAAGGCTCACAGAGTCTATGCCTCCCACGGTTGGCGCTCAGATGGGGAGAACTTGGAACAACTCTTCAAGTTCACAGTTACATGGAGGTTATGTGAACGTTAATTCTGCTGCCAAGGAAAGGACTCCAAACTTTGTGTTCACAAACACAAGGCTGTGCACCTGCTCCTTGAGGACTGGTTTTCAGAAGCCAGTCTTTTCCAGCTTCAGCAGCACAATCCGTGATCAGTGAGGCTGAAAATGGAATGAGGCCAGGGCCTTTATTGAAAGGTTTGACTGATGTCCTCAGAATGGCACAAACACAGAAATTAAGCTGTTTGCCAAAGCAACCTCCTTCTCCAGGTGGCACCTGAGATGTGGAGTAGGCCAGCAAGCATGGCAGGCAGCTAGCTCCTGGCCCCTGGGCTCTGACAATGGCCAGGGGAGGAAAATTCTCTTTCTCCTTAAAAGTGGAAAATCACAGAACAGTTTCCATGTCCATTCAGACTTTACCATCTCAAGATGGACTTTTACATGAATTTTATTCATGAAAATGAATCAATCATTCCTTTTTTTTCTGTCCTTCTATCCACCCAACCAACTGTTTACCAGGCAACTTCAGGAGGGGGTCAGGAGGCAACATATTTTGGACCAGAGAGCAGGATCTGGAGTCAGACAACCTGACTTTGAAATCTGGCTCTAGGTACTTCATGAGAGTACTCTGGACAAAAGTTCTGGTACACAGTAAATGTCCATTCATGCTAGCTCTTATCTTTGCTGATGATGGTGCCAATGGCAACAATGATGATGATGAAGCATATCAGAAGAATTATGCCAGGGCTTGAGCCATGAAGACAACTGGCATATCTGTCATCTAGGTAGGAGGAGAAGCCAGTAGTCAGACAGTGCGGTGTGGGCTGTCATAGGAGGACCACACAGGTGACAAGAGCAAACAGCTATTGAGTTCTACACCTCCTGTCCCCATGTGTGAAGCTCCTCTAAGTGTTCAAGTCAATTAATCCAGCTATTCCTCACAACCATCCCATGAAAGAAAGCACAGATATTATCCTAACTCTACATGTAGGGAAAACAAAGGCATAGAAAGAGTAAAGTGTAATGAAACCTCAAAGCAGGGAGCAGACAACCCTGCCAGGGTACAGGAAACCATGGGGAAGGTTTCATAAACGATGTGACCATGAGCCTGGGTTAAAAGATGAATGTGAGTTAGCCACACGGCCAAGAGAAAGGATAGGGAGGAAGCAACAAAGGCTCAAAGGTAGGAGCCCATGTGTCTGGCAGAGCTGCAGGAGTTCTGGAATGGGGCAGATAAAGGCAAGGAGGGTGCCAAAAGGCAGGCAGGTAGGATTCAGGTAAGCATGGGCAATGAGCTAGGCAAAGGAATCCTGTGTCCTGTGCACCACAGGGGCAGGGTGCTGAAGAGGTCTGACTGGGCAGCAGAGCGATGTGATCACTTCTGGACATTAAGTCATCTTTATATTAATCTGGAAGCAGTGTTGAAAAAATAAAGTAGAAGGGGATAAATCTGAAACAAGGAAAGACTGATGCAGGGAAACTGCTCAATTTAATGCCACTGACTGCACAAATATCTCGACCCATCAGCAAGTCCTATGTATGCCTCATGTTTACCATCATGATCATCATCTTCCTGCAGAGCCTACTCAAAGCCACAAAGTTGAAGTCCCTAGACACCTAGCCTCCTAACAGGACCCCAGCTTCTACTCCAAGCCCTACCATCCACACAGATGGTAGGGCTTGGAGAATAATTTTGATGTCATCCCTCTCTATTGAAACCCTCCGATGACTTCCCATCACTCATGACCATGACTCAGAGGCTCTTAATGATCTGGCCCTATACCCTGAGTGGCCCCCTCTTGCCCTGGTCCTAGACTCCCAGCCACCTTTCTGGCCCTAAACCACCACACACTCACCTCTGCCACCTTTCCTGTTTTCATAGGTAAGAATGTTCTCCTAGATCCTCAGATGTTTGCCCCCTCTTCCTCATCATTCATTCTGCAGCTCCAAAGACCCCTCCTCAGGGATACCGTCATCATCCCACCTCCTACAAAATGGTGACCTGCTTTGTTCTTAAAACAGCACTGGGCATATGGCCAGCAGTCAAAATACAGCCACTGCACAAATTAAAGACAATTATTCACCCTACTATATGCCAGGTACTGTGTTTGGGAATATAGAATTTATAAGATGCATCCCCTTCTTTTGAGGACATTACAGTCTAAGGATGGAGACAGAGAAATAGGCAACCACACTCAACATGATAAAGTCTTGACAAGAAAAAAGCCCACTGAGGGATCAGCTAGACCAGATTTAAGGGATACAAGGTGGCTTCTCATCTATGTTGAGACCTGAAGGACTAATTAGCCCAGACAACAGGAAGGTCCTTCCAAGATGAGAAAACTGCATGTACAAAGACCCTAAGGCAAAAGAGAACATGATCCATTCAGGCCATTGCAAGGAGTTCAGTATATCGGTGTACCCAGAGGTGGGATTGCATGGAGGGAGGTAGCACAAAAGGAAGGTGGAGGGTTAAAAGCAACTAAATATTATTGAAGTTATCTAGATTTTTAACATTCCCTGCAAGTGATCCAAGGCAATAGTGAGAAAGACTGTAGAGAAAAGACATGTTAAAGCAAATCTGCCAAATTCAGAGACCAACAGGATAGAGAGAACAAAGAAATGGACAGAGTAATAGTAACTAGCTGGGTACCATTAACCATTATCTAGTGCCACAAAGGCGTGGTCAGAGAGGGAGTTGGAACTCAGGAGGAACATAAGAGGAAAGAAGGGTGGTGGGTGTTGTAAAAGATCACAGTAACACCAAAGAATGTAATGATACAAAATCTGTCGATTCAGGGTACCTGTTAGATGGTCCCTGCTGGTACTCAATATCACCTAAGCTACCCCTTCTATGGCAGGGTCCAGAAGCCTAAAAACCACATGTTCTAGAATCCCTTACCAGCAGGGCTTCAGATTAGATCCTGGAGAGACCAGCGAGGCAAAGACAGGAGATACCAATATTCTCCAACTGAAGCCACGGGCAAGTGTGTGGGCATCAGCCCATGGCACTTATCTTTTGCTGGTGTCACCCAGATGCCTTCTTGAGAACTACCCACTGAGTCTACAGAGGCTAAGGCCATTGGGGGTGGTTCCCTGTGACCGTGGCACTTCCTGAATCTATACACACTTAGCAGCTTCCCTGAACCTCATGCCCCCATTTCTTCCATTTATCAAGTGAGCTTTTAATTACCTGTATTAATCCTTGCCTACTTGGAATACATAAAAGATTTTTGGCTTTTCTGACCAAACTTGACTGAGTGCACTACAGGGTGACTGTGTAAGAACCATTTCAAAGCAAGGAAGGGGCAGGGGCCAATGTGCAGAAAAGTTAGAGGAGGGACTGGAGTTTGAGAGAAATCCAGACTCTTGTATCAAATTACTAGGAAGGAAAAAAGGGAGGATGGAAGGGAGGGAGGGAGGGAGGGAGGGAGGGAGGGAGAGGAGGGAGGGAGAGAGAAAGGAAGGGAGGGAGGGAGGGAGGGAGGGAGGGAGGGAGGGAGGGAATGGGGGGGGAAGGATGGTGGGAGGGAAGGAGGAGAGATTTGGGCCATAGCAGGAAGGGAATGCAGGGTGAAGGAAGGCTTTAGGATGAAAACATGCTTATAGCAATAAAAAGAAATAAGAACTGTCCTGGGAAGCTCTCTGAAGACCCAACTCAGGGTAGCTCTAGGATCCTTTCCAGGGACCAGCCATTGGGCTCAGGCCTCCAATTCAAAGATCCTTAAACTTAGACTTTTCACTTTACCTCCTAAGGAGAGGACAAGTGGAGTCACAGAAAAACCACTGCTCTGGAAGGCGAAGCTGTTTCTGCACCATTCCCTTCCTGGACCACACAGTCTATGGTACATTACAACTTTTTTTTACTGTATCTTTTATTTTCTTGGGAAAAGCTCAACTATACTATACTATATAGGTACTCTTTGTTAAAAAGCAGTAACTTGTTTAATATAAATATTTAAAATAAACCACGATTTGAACTATGCTTCATATGAACTTCATAACATACTGGGAGCCTTGGGGGAAAAAAAGAATCCGAATAGTTTGGGTCATTTGTGACTTTTGAAGGACCTTGAGAAATAGGGCCAAGCTGGCTTTTACTCCTCCTCTACAGTAAAGTAAACCACATGTACTTATGTGTGAAGTTTATTCCAAATGAAATCAAGAATGAATAATGAAAAATAAGACGAATCCCATGATCCTAGTCTCTAAACATTTTACACAAGCCCACTGCCCTACATCAATGTCCTCAGGAAAGGCCCTCCTCCCACAATGCAGAAATAAAATCCTGATGCCAATACTCTTAACTTTTTTTTTTTTTCAATACTCTGAACCTTGACCAATACTTTCAAGAAGATGACAGCTCCAACTCAACACGTGGGGTGTGGCAAGAGACCCGGCCCCGGTGGCATGACACTATGTGCATTGGGAACTGAACAAACCAAGGCGTAGGTTCGGCACAAAGTGTATAGATCTTAAGTTCATTTTCTGTTATTTTTCCCTTCTAATTCTCATATGTTTCTTTGTATTCAAGAAATGACATTTTTACCCTCTGGAACCAAACTTCACATTTTTAAATTTCCAAGGATGAGATGCTAGCTTAAAAGATAAGCTGGCTCTCCCCTTTTTAATGCCCAGGTAATGAACTGAAATTACACATAAGGTTTGAATTTTTATGGGAAGTTAGTCTTATGCTTTATTCTCTACAATTCTGTCAACCCTTAATTTTAACTTTATTTCAAAATGGCAATAAAACAAGCAGATATAAGAACACATGGTAGGGGTGCAAGATTGGAGGATTTTATTTTCATGAAGAAAAGACAGAGCCCCTGAAGGCCTAAGTCCATTTTACATAAAAGTAAATTAGGACCAAAACCTCAAATCCCCTCGATGTTTCTGCAATGCCTCATTTGTAAACCATGCTTGCTCTTGACATTCATCATGCTTTGCTCATGCACACAGCCCTCCTCAGCCCCTCATACCCCATGGCTCAGACTCTTGTAATTCTTACAATGCTCTTACAGGACCAAATAGAATGGAGTCTTCAGCACAAAGCATTGAGCATGCCGACACTCCTTGTTCAGCTTTCTGCTGCCCGCTCCCCTTCTTTTACTGTGAAGGAGACACAGAGAGACCTACGAAGTTTGACCAAACCAAATTTCCACTTTGTGAATCAAAAGGAGTTAGGATCAGCAGTTCTACATAGTTTAAGCAAATTCACAAAATATATTCGAGCTTCAGTGGTTTTTAATTTCCCATTGATATTCAGAAGGAGTGAAATGATTTTGAGCAAATCAAGCAATCCTAGGGAGATGCTAAAGAAGGGAATGGACATGATCAAGGCTATTCTCTGTGCCAAAATTTACAAGTGTTTGTCTATTTAAGCTTTCCTATTAGCCCTCAGAGAGCGATGACCTCCCCATTGCACCAATTAGAAATGGTCTCAGAGGGATGAAGAGACTATCCCATGGAACCATGGACAGGGGCAGCTATCTCAACTGGTCCCTCAGCAAAGACATTTAAATTTAATAGGCAAATAAACTGAGGCCAGGATGTCTTGACTGGACCTTGACTTTCATGAGCATTTTGCTTTAAAACCAGGTATAAATAGAGGAGCAAAGAGCTAGAACAGAGGAAATTACACATTCTGTTATGTTGTGCATTATATCAGAAAGCATGCCTGTCATCTATCTGACCAGAGAAGAGCAGACTAACTTTGGTCACAACTTTCTTCCTCATCCAAAAACATGGATGAAAATCTAGTTTGGAAGAAGCAAAGAAGATAATCTGAAGGCTGATGATTGTCTAGTATCTCTTGGTGCTGAGTGGTCCTCCCTTTTGGGCCTGGAAACCACTCAAAGAACTTCCTGTCTCCATCTCTACAGTGACAGAAGGTTGGCACAAGAGCGAAGACCAAATGTTTAGTTTTTGATGCACTGGGAGAGGCAGAAGCCGTAGGTAGCAGCTCCCCACCAGCATTCGTTAGGTCAAAACCAGCTTTCTCTCCATGGGTGAGCCAAGCAGAATTGGCTCAGTAACAGCCATCATGCCAGCAGGGACAGGCTGCAGGAGGCAGGAGGTGTAGTCCTCACACTGCGCTGCTCAGGGCCTTGTCAGCAGCATCTCAGTGAATCAACACCTTTTAAGGGGCTTATGTCAGAAGAGACACAGATAGCAAACAAGGGAACAAAAGTGTTAGGATCCTAGGATCCCTGGGTGGCTCAGCGGTTGAGCATCTGCCTTCAGCTCAGGGCGTGATCCTGGGGTGCTGGGATAGAGTCCCACATCAGGCTCCCTGGACAGAGCCTGCCTCTCTCTGTGTCTCTCATGAATAAAGAGATAAAAATCTTTTAAAAAAAAAGTGTTAGGTTGTATCAGGTGAGGATAAGTATTCTAAAGATTATAAGACGAGGCAATGCAGTAGGGGGTGATAGCAGTACAAATGTCTGGGGTGGTCAGGAAAGGAATCTCTACAAAATTGATACCTGAATAACAAGAAGGAGCCCAAAGGATATGTGAAGGAAGAACTTTCCAGGAAGAAGAACAGCAGCACAGCAAGTGCAAAGGCTCTGAGGTGCTGGTTGCTAAACCAAAAATAGGTCCAAGAGACCACATCTAAAACTGTTGGGGCCAGGTATGCTATGCTAGTTCAGTTTATTTGGATTTTTGAAAGAAAATGACACATATTTATTATCCATATTTATCATAAGTCTTCAGTGAGACCTGGAGCAGCACCTCATTATCAAATATTAATATTTCTTAAGACATGATTATTCACATTAAATAGAAGAAATAAATATTAAATATATCCATTTGTCAGTTCAGATCAAGCTTCTCCATCAAATGAGTTACGAAAAATTCTCAATTTTCAGACTTTCTGGGTTTCAAAATTGCAGTATGAGATTGTGAACCGACTCAGACTTAAAAAATAAAATTAAGTTGATATGAGTCTCAGTTTTATGTTGTTAGTCATGAAGTTTTCCGAGCCCTTTCACTTAGCTACCACTTGTGCCAGAAAATCACAACATTAAATGAGTAAGGACAGATCAAATAAATGACAATGGGAAGAGAGGTCTTACTGCTGTGATGAAATGCCCAGACAATGTGATGTGTGTCAATTACCACATTATGATACAGGCACAACTTGGCAAATCTACTAAAGTCACTGAATCGCACACTTAAAATGGGCGAATCATACTGGATGTCAATTATACCTCAATAAAATTGTTAGAAAAAAAATATCAATGGGAGAAACTCAGAAATGTGAACTAATGCACTATTTTGCAAATGTAAAAACCCCCTAACATATTACTTGATCATATTTTCTCAGATTAAACATGTTCCAAGTAATGTAAAATGATAGTTACTTTGGGAAACAATCTGGCAGTTCTCCAGAAAGGTTAAACACACACTTGCCATATGACCCAGTAAATTCCCTCCTATGTACACACTCTAGAAATGTAAAATACTATATCCACACAAAAACTTATACACAAATGTTCATAGCTTTGCTCTTCATTAATAGCCAAAAATGTGGGCAGCCCAGGTGGCTCAGCGGTTTAGCACCACCTTCAGCCCAGGGCCTGATCCTGGAGACCCAGGATCGAGTCCCACGTTGGGCTCCCTGCATGGAGCCTGCTTCTCCCTCTGCCTGTGCCTCTGTCTCTCACTCTCTCATTAATAAATAAAATCTTTTTAAAAAATAGCCAAAAATGTGGAAACAAGCCAAATGTTCATCGAGCAATGAATGGATAACTGTGGTATATCCATGTGATGAACATTATTTAGCAATAAAAATGGATGAAATACTGATTCATGCCACTACACAGATAAACCTTGGAAACATGCTAAGTAACATAAAGCGAGTCAGTCACAAAAGACTGCATATTGTATGGATAAAGATATTGGGTTTCTTTATGGGGTGATGAAAATGTTCTAAAACTGATAGTGGTGATGGTTGTACAACTGTAAATAGGCTACAGTCTATGGAATTGTACACTTCATAAATGGGTAAACTCTACGGAATGTGAATTATATTTCAATAAAACTGTCACCCCCCCACAAAAAGGTGTTTTTAGTATACTAGGGTGGAATTAAATATGTATTGTTGTCTGATATTCTTCAAAGCATACAACGATGACTCCTTGGTACTTGCCCCGTTAGCGAGTACAACCTGCCGATCACCACCAAGAGAGGGAAAGTTCTCATCCTGGGCCAGTCTGTGGAGAGATTTAATCTCCTTTAAAGACTCACTTACTTATTTACTAGGTTCTTAATTCAGATCTTTTATGTGTCTTTGGCACAACAACCCATTTTAGATGAACTAGCTAAATTACTATCACTTGCAATAAATGTGACAAGAGACACTAAATAAATATTACACAGATAAAAGTAAGTTAAATATATTAAAATGATCCTTAGAAGTGTGCTATATTTTGAACATTCAACCACTGCAGTCTAAGAATTACAGCTTCATGGCATCTAGCTCAATTCTAAGGTTGATCCAGAGCTAATATACAAATAGCGCTAATTAAAAATTTTCTCACTTCTTGGGAAAGAAAACACCAAATGGAGGAAGAGATCATAGGTTAGCAATAACATTTTGGAAGGCTTATAATAACTTATTACTGTTTATTTATATCCCACCTCATTCCAAAAAGATTTCCCTATTGTTTGTGTGCTCCATTAAGGGGGGGAAACGCCTCTATTATTAAATTAATTAAGAACAGCTCATCTTAAGGGACATGAAACCATCAACAAATATTTGCTTATTTATTTATTTATTTAGTCAACAAATATTTATTAAGTGACTACTACATACAAAGAACCAGACAGTGGCCGGGCACTGAAGGGAGCTAAAAAAAGTACTTGTGACAGTCTCCGCACCCCAGGAATTTATCGTCATAGCTGGCAACGATAAATAATTACCCCTGATGCTATCTGCAGATCTCAAATTCAAGAGGTGGAAGAGTTGAGGGCAGGAGTGTCGAATCCCACGACTCAGGCCAGGAAGGCAGAGCTGATGGATTTTGATCTCATGTTACAAGATGTTTAGGAAGTACACAGGTTCAGAGAAAAGAAGACAGATGGGCTTCAGGAACAGAGGGCATGCTGGTCTGGGGCAGAGAGCAGGAGAGAGCAGGGCAGACAGCAGAGCAGGGGCCAGTGTGGGGGCAATGCCTGGGCCCTCGGTGTAAGGACTGAACTTCATCCTACGTGAGTTCAGAAAGGTGCTGGAGGAGAAGTATCCCAGGACAGTGAGAGGCCAGGGTGCCCTGGCCATGGTGGCTGGATAAGGTGAAGGAGATTCAGAGGAAAGCACAAGCCCTTGGCCTGTCCCACAGCACCTGGGGTGGTGTGTGCAACCCTGAACAACACGCAGATGGCTCCCCAGCACAGCTGTGGCTCTCTGTGACACCCACCAACAGACTGAATTTATTCCTATTCTAAACTGCTTTTTTTTTAAAAAAAAAAAAGTTTGTGTCATGAAATTATATTAGAGGGTTGTTGTTTTTTGTTTGTTTTTTGTTTTTAAAGAACAATGCTCCGGGACACCTGGGTGGCTCAGTGGTTGAACATCTGCCTTTGGCTCAGGGCGTGATCCTGGGGTCCTGGGATGGATTCCCCTATCAGGCTCCTTGCAGGGAGCCTGCTTCTCCCTCTGCCTATGTCTCTGCCTCTCTGTGTGTCTCTCATGTATAAATAAATGAATAAATAATTTTTTAAAAGATTTTAAAAATAAGAAAGGAAAGAAAGAAAGAAAGAAAGAAAGAAAGAAAGAAAGAAAGAAAGAAAGAAAGAAAGAAAGAAAGAAAGAAAGAAAGAAAAAGAAGAAAGAAAGAACAAACGAATAATGTTCCTTCATAAAGTCTCAGGCCTGGGTGGAGAAAAAAGACAACACTTTCAGTGAACTAGGATAGCCGTGAGATACTGATATTATGGATATACTATCTGTGATTATTTCTATAATGTTGATCTAGCTGTCACTATTTGGGGAGGATGGAAGCAGGATGAGTAACATAGCAAGTAAGCTTATAAAGGGAACCACACCCCCAGATATTAGTTTGCTTCAGGACATATACACTAATGATTAAACTGATGATACGATACAAGCTGGTTACATGCTGAAAATTAAGGTTTACACAAACCAGAAGAGACCAGTGACTTTCCTGGGTTCTGTCTGTCTCCCCCTCTCTCCTATTCCCTGACTCTCAAAAGAAGTTAACTTCCACCATTATCTATTAAGTAAAGACCAATAAGACACCGTCCTATCTCTTGAAGAATGTTATTGCACAAAATTGTAAAGGAAATAAGTATCTAACCAAATAACTACTATTGGATAGGATGAATGCTACAGGTAACATTCATACATGGTGGCTTTATAAACATTAAAATAATAATAACTGTTAATAAAATAAGTTCAAACAAGAATACCAAGTCTTGGGATCCCTGGGTGGCGCAGCGGTTTGGCGCCTGCCTTTGGCCCAGGGCACGATCCTGGAGACCCGGGATCGAATCCCACATCAGGCTCCCGGTGCATGGAGCCTGCTTCTCCCTCCGCCTGTGTCTCTGCCTCTCTCTCTCTCTCTCTGTGACTATCATAAATAAATAAAAAATTAAAAAAAAAAAAGAATACCAAGTCTTACAAAGCCAAGGACAAGGAAAGAGGGAAACAGTGTTATAAAGCCCCAAAAGGCCAGAGGGAATATAACCCAGAACAGTCTGGGAAGACATGATGCTGAAGTAAGATCCTGGCCCCGGCAAGATAAGTTTATGCAAAAAGGCAAGCTGGCATGGTTTAAAAAGGAACTAAGAGAGGGATGCCTGGGTGGCTCAGCAGTTAAGCATCTGCCTTTGGCTCAGGGCATGATCCCGGAATCCCCAGATGGAGTCCCACATCAGGCTCCTGCATGGAGCCTGCTTCTCCCTCTGCCTGTGTCTCTGCTTCTCTTTTTGTCTCTCATGAATAAATGAATAAAATCTTTAAAAAGGTGGAGGGAACTAAGAGACTAGAAGGAGCTCTTCCAGGTACTGAGTTAGGGGGTAAGGGATACGGTCAGGGCTCTCTTGCCCTAATCCCCTGGGATGATGTTTTTAGGTACGCTGAGGGATAGCATTTCCCATGATGCCTGCACTCCCTCTTTACCAGGAACTTGGATAGCTACGTCTCGTGATCAGGTTAGGGGTAGTCAGAACTACACACTGCAGCTCCTGTCTTTATAGATGGCAGCTGTCAGGAAGGCCACTCGGGGCTGACAACAACATCCCTGGAGACAATAAGGTGGGAGCACCTGGCACAAGGTAGGGGCACATGAGTGCCCGATGGGCAGAGAACCCCCAGTACCCACAGCAGGCTGAGGACAGAACCAATACTCACCAGAGAGAATCTGCTCTTCGGTAATTTCATTGATTTTAAAGAAATATTGTCTTTGATGAAGGATCAAGGAAGTGAGTTCACTGAACACAATTTAGTGTGCAGAAATATTGGTTTAGTCCATAATTGAAAAAACAAACAACTCTAAGCAATATTACTGGACAGCTATTAGAGGACAAGATTATTGGAATAGGTGAGCTGGTACTAAGAGAATTGGACTTGGCAGTTTATCAAGTGTGAACAGGGGAGGATGCATGAATTCTAAGTCAATAAGCATTTCATCACTCCCGAGGACTTCCACCTGGCAGGTGCCTGGATTCCTGCCACCACATTTGCTTTGTCTCCCTGTTTTCTCTGCTCTTCGCTTTGGATGTAGAGCACCCTTCCATTGGGAGGTGACTTTTCGCTTTATAAGCATGGTAGCCTCTTCTAAGAACCTTAACCATGATTGTGAGAACATCTTTAATAATGCAAATATGCACCAAGTTAGACAGCTGCCTTTTTCTCATCAAGAGGCATCCTGGGAAAGAAGGATACCGAAGGAAAGCTAAGGAAAGCTGAGTGCAAAATCCAGGGTCCGTGTCTACTGAATGGTTAAGCTGGTGGCTTCCAGAGTAAAATGCTTAGGCCTTCCTCAGAGTTTCCTCTCCTGATTTTGCAGTTACATCAAGAAGCCTTACTCTATGGGCAAAAAGCCTGTATCATTTCAAAAAAAAAATCATAATAATAATCTAATACATATGTGGAGTTGGCATATCTCCTGTGAATCCAATTTAAGCCCCTCGTCTTTGTGCCCTAATAGGTTTACATATTTTCTGATGAGGGGGAAAAATGTGTTTATATCTGCTTTCCAAGTTTCAGGGCTGAGTATTCTGCAGCCCTAGGGTTACTAATTCTCAAAAGGAAAGCCTAACTCCTCTTTCACTTTGATAGGTTTTCTAAATAAAGTGCAGAGTAGGGGAAGAAGGATGTCTCATGTTGTAATCATTGAACGCTACGTGCTATCCAAACTCGTAACAAGCAGGTGTGTCTTTTCTAGAGGTGGTGCCTCTGGCTAGACTCCTCTCATCCCTGCCCAGAAAGCTCCTATTCCTCCCTCAATACCTTCATCAAATACCAACCGCTCACCACTCTGTGAAACCTTCATTAAACCCTCCAAAGCAGAATGAATAGCTCCTTACTCTAAGGCCCCAGAACCCTTTCAATGGAATATCTGACAAATCTGTACTGAGCTGAGAGACACGCTTCATCTATATTGAACTGAAAACATGGCCACAGAGCTGACCCATCCCTCCTTCTATCCCTGGATACCTTGGGCTTGTCTACCACCGCATGCTCAGGGCTTAGGTGAGCAATGCCCTGCATGGTGATGTTCCAGCAGTGTCTGTTCAGCAATGAATGATTCTTCTCAACTTTCTCTAGCCCTATCCCTCTCCTTATCAGGATGATCTCTGGGATGGTAGATTATCTTGTCCACCCAGATTTTGCCAACCTCTGGCAAGTTAGTAGGGGCTGAGTGTATGAGCGAATGAATGAGTGAAAAAATATGAAAGCCTACAGTACCCAGTCTCCATGGAGCACCCAACACGTGGGTGTTGGAATGAATGGTTCCCTTCTCAGAACTTCTTTATCTGCCTATTCCTCCTGTCACTCCACATTTTCTTTCTTGTTTTATTTTAAAGATTTATGGACATACACCTTATCTCCTGGAACAAAGACCCCCTGAGGTCTAAAATTTTCCTGATTCCTCAGCGTATATAATGGAGTATACCGAACCCAGAAACCACTCACGTGTCTGTTGACTACTCCACAAAGGGTACATGGGATTGTAGCAGATTTGAGGTAGCCCTCCTTTACTCAAAGAAGTCCAACAATATGAGTTGGTAAGTTGAGCTTAGGTTTGGGAAACACAAGTTTCTCTTCTAATTACAGATCACAAAACTCAGCAACTGCTGCCAGGTCTCTTATTTCTCCATTCCTCCCCTATCAGACAGAAATAACATAAAATTTATCTTCCATCTACTATAGAAAATAATGGGGATTATGCATGAGATGGTACATATTAAGAAATTCGAATTTCTCTGACAAGGGGAGTTCAATATGTTATTAGTCAAACACAATGCTTAGTAAAGCTAAATATGATTATTTACTCAATGGTTATTCATTGATGTCAAAAATGCTACTTTTCATTCACCACCTTCCTCATTCCACTTCCCTGCACTTATTTTAGTTTAGAACAAATGCAGTCTGTGAATTATGATCTATATTGTAATAAAGAGCTGAGGAGAGTCACTGTAATCAAGCGAAAAAATAATCAATATTGGGAAATGCAATGGTCTTGCTCCAAATGCCTAAAATTGTTGTATAATTGGCTTTCTTCCATTTGCCATCCTTTTTTATTCGTGATTTTTTTAGACTGAAGGAGTAACTTGACCTACATGTGTTAAGAGGAAAAGAAATCACTTAAGTAGCAGCAAATGAGATACTATTATCACAGTTCAATATAAAATTGCCGTCCATCATTTAAACAATTTGATCTGTGGCAGGGACAGGAAATTTCCATAGACATTCTTAAAGACTACAAACATTTTTCAAGCTATCAAATTAACAGGCACAGGAATAATTAGATGTCGCCCAAGGTCTTTCTATTCTGAAGGGAGAGATTTTTCAGGAAGATAAAATTGTGTGTCCCTGTTGTTTTGATATTTGGTCTTAATGAAAACAGGACCATGTTTCAGACAATGATTGAGCTACAAAGTGTCAAAAAGGTCTTCACTAATTATTTTTTTTAGGAAGCTAATCAACATACCCTACACGGAGAGAATGTTAATATGTCCTCTTGAAGTCTACACATGGGCGGATTTAAAAGGCATTCTGCAGGGTCTGACCAGCCTGTGATTCCCATCTGAGAGCAGGTCAAACACCCTGCGGAGGGGACCCACACACCATATTGTCCTAATCAATCTTGTCTCAAGAGCAGACGTTTGCCGGAACTGGGCTCCTCAGATGCTCCTTCCTGAGAATTTGGGATTGAGGTTTGGAGATACTCATTTAACCCTGTGGGACATTAGAAGGAAAGCATGAATTTGGGAAAGGGGTTGTAGCTGTCATTGTCAACAGTGCACAGAGACCCAAAGAAAGCCAGGGTTCGGACAGGACAGTGCAGTAGGAGGCAGGGCAGCAGAGGTAAGTGACGGGGGGCAGCTGCCTCAGCTGCCTCAGCTCCTGGTCACCGCCTGACCCCAACCTCTCTCTGTAGGCTCCATCACACACCTCTGTTGCTTCACCATGAAATCCTAATTTTTACCAGTCCTGTCTCCTGTGGATTCTGGTGACCTGTCACCAAAAGAAGCTTGAGACAATCTTGTCAACCAACTCTGACCATTGGGCAGGCCAGCAAGACAGCTTTTCTATAAACTCTGAAAACAATGACACAGTAATAACCATCAGAGGGGCTTCTGAATATCCCAACTCAGAAGGCACCCTAAAACGTTGAAAAGTCAGTAGAAGTATTTTGAGGTATGGCTTAGCAAGAAGCAAGGTGCAAGAGCACTGGCCAGAAAAGTTTCAAAGATCTCAGGGGCTATTTTTAACCCAGGAAACCAAGGTGGCCCTATTGCCCAGGTGCATTCCAGAGCGAATGGCATCAGGGCCCCATTTGATGACAACAGGACCTATAAGCTGTGCTCTAACACCAAGATTTCTCATGCTATCAGGGGTTAAAGGCCAAAGTTGGGGTATTTTTGGTTTTGTTTTTATTCTGGGGTGTGTGTGTGTGTGTTCTAATGGGTTGGAGTCCAATATTCCTGTAAAGCACAAAAGTATAATGTGCTCAATGTCCCAGCAATGTCATATTGTTATAAATATGTTTAACCACTTGCTCTCAATTTCTTTATTCATTGCAGTATTAAACAGTTCCTGAACCAACACCAGCCCATCCATGGTCCACAATTTGAGGAGCTCTGGTCTATACTGCAGTTGTCTCAAGGCTCAATATGCACAGCTGTTCTGGTATCCTCACCCAGTGCTTTCTTGAAGACATTGTGACAGCCCACTTGGTATAATACGAAGGTGCAACCTGCCTGGAAGGCTATTAGTAGCTGAGTCCCTGCTTTGTAATTACCAGCTTTATGACTCTGGGCTAGGAATATAACCTCTCTGAGAGTTTCTCCCCATCTGCAGAACAGGGGTATATGACAGGCAGGAATCTAAGATGGTACCCTAAGATGCCCATTCTCTGGTCAATCCATCCTGCATAATCCCCTTCCCTTGAGTGTGAGCAACATGGTGAATGTGATGGGATAGCCACTCTCTCAAGGAGGTTACATTATACAAGATGTTTTGTAAGCAGAAATGGGAGAGACTGATTCACTACCATCTTTGAAGGAGTAAGCTGTCATACTGTGAGAAGGGCAGGTGGTTAAGGCCTAAGGGTGGTCTCCAGAAGCCAAGAACAACCCTGGCAAGAAATGGGGACTTCAGTCCTATCACTTCAAGGGACTGGGTTCTGTCCACATCCTGAATGAGCTTGGAAGAGAACCCCGAATCTCCAGTGATACTGAAATCCCTGCCAACACTTTGGTTTCAGACCGGTAAGATGCTGAGCACAGAACTCAGCCATGCTGTGCCCAGACCTGTGATCTACAGATAACATAATAAATGGTGTTTCTTTGTTATGAAGCAATAGAAAACTAATACAGAGTGCCATACCTACTAATCATAGGGTTTTTGCAAGGGTTAGAAATCATCTATGAATGGTGTTGAGCATGTCCTAATTGTCCAGTCACTGTAGCAGTTATGCCATATTGATGATTGGTTTTCATAAGCCATAAGTAGGCCTACTTACACGATGACTGGAGTGTATATATGTATAAACACACACATTCTCATACATAAGATTCTAACAGACTTTGTAAGCCTTCCCACAGAGAACAATCTGCCTAGCATTTTTAAAAACTAGCTTACATCCCTTAGATCCCTCTTGCGTCTGTCTTTCCTGATACTTGTCATAAGACTGGGAGGCCAATAAAGCAAATACTACCATTTGCATTATACCAGAGAAAAATCTGAAGCTCACTCCACCCAACCTCACAGAGCCAGTTGGCTCACAGAAGAACCAGACCACAAGCCTAGTCTTTTAAAAATAATCTACAGCAGTCTTATTTTTAAATGTAAAGATTTCTTTAGCTACAATAAGCTGCCTCCTACAGGTTTTAAAAATAAATTTTACAAACATCGTGGATGCCATTGATTATATATATATGTCTCTGTCCCTCCTGAAATCACAGAGTAAACTGTATTTTCTGGTTCTCAAATGAAAAAAAATAAAGTGGATATTCCCATAAGCAAAATCCCAAAAGCTGAATGGAGTCTAAAATCCACCATTCTTAGATAACTGCCTTTTGCCGTGAGAATTCAAAACCAGTCCAACCCTGGGGGGAATATGAAGACCTAAGCTGCTCTGCCAAACCTGTTCATGATTTCAGACCTTCTAGCCAGGTATGCGATGTTTTCAATTCATTTCACAGGCTCCGCGTCAACTTTTGCATTTCATTTATGACCACCTATTTTATAAGCTGTGGAATTCTTTGCTGGTACTTAACTTGCCATAAAAACAAATACTCAAATCAGGATTGGATGGTGAACATTTTCACTGGAATGTTTCACAGCCAAGAAATATCATATATTTTATGTTTTGTGTGCAGCTCCCTGAAAACATGGGATTTTTAAAGTACATGCTACCACAAATAAAGTGACAAATATTAGCAATTCTAATAGATCTTCTCCTTCTCCTTCTTCTTTTGCTAACTCTGATAGATTCTCAAGCACCATGGAAACAATATATTTTCAAGTTTCTGGATAGCTATATGAATGAGACAAAACAAAATAAAATATATACTGGATGTTGGGCAGCCCCTGCCTTGAATGGACCACGTCAACCTGTCTTACGGGGTTGATGGAATTGAATGGTACCATTCTACCTTTTGGAACAACACATACTCTATCATCACAAGATTTTACATTATAAATGGTCTATAAATACATGTGCCCCAAGGAATATGTATAGAAAGCTGCTCTCCAAGGGGCAGCAGGCAACATCTGCCAGCATAAACATTACGTAGAGGCAACTGGATTCAGAGGAACCAGAAACAGCAGTTGAATTCCTTCAGATTGTGATACAGCCTTTGGCACTATGACTGAGAGCTTACAGGGCTCAGCCCTCAAGGGTACAAGTGGCCTTCTGATGTCCCTGCTGCCTGGGTCCCACCAGACAAAGGATACCAAAGGCAGCCAGAGAGGAAGGCAGGTCTTTGGTTCTGAGAAAGCTTTACATTCAACATTCGAGTTAGGGCAGATTCCTAGAATGTGATATTTGGGATTCTATTTATACATATATTTTTTTTCATTCATCTGTTTGAAGAAAATGGAACTGAAAAACCCAAATAGTTCTCTTACCCTTGCAAAAACAAAACCAATCCAACCAACCACCCAGATCAGGAGTCAACAAATGTTTCCATAAAGGGCCAGATGGTCAATATTTTTGGCTTTGTAGGCTACGTGTTCTCTGCCACAGTTACTCAAAGCTGTTGTTATAATGCAAAGACCACATGTAAAGGAATAGGTGTGGCTGTGTTCCAATAGAACTTTATTTATAAAAATAGGTGGTGGATTGATCAGATTTGGCCCATGGGCCATCATTTGCTGACTCCTGATCTAGGTCTCTGAAAACATATCCAGGACACTCATAATTTTTCCATTGGCACATCTTTGGTTCACATAATGGTGTTCCAACGCATGTCATTCCTCCCACTCCATCTTCCACCTGCCACTAGATTTCTACAGCACAGATCTGAGTAGGTCCACCTTCTGTCAACTCTTATGTGTCCTCTGTGGTCTGGAGTTGCACCCCCAAATCTATGCCAGGGATACTATAGTATTAGCCCAGATAATCATGGGTGAGTTACACAGAAAAGGGTACTATCATCAATACCATGTGTTTGAGAAATGCCAGCTTCAGCTTTAGCAAAGCTAAAGACCCCTTTACTGCAGGACATCTGAGGACTTCACACTAATGGCATCATGAAGCTATCTAGGAGCTACAATCGTTTCTCAAACATGTTTGACTATAGAACTTTTCGTTCCCAGAGTATTGCTAGGAACTTGCATTCCCAGGGGGTATGCCTTGGGAAATACCCCCACATGATACATTCCGTAGCATGACATAATTTTTTTTTTTTTTTACATCTCTACACTGTAGCACACACAGAAACACAATCAGTGCCTACTAAATTCTATCCTGCAGGGACCAGTGCAATGTTTAAGCAGCCCCTCCCATTACATTTATCTCCCAGGTCTTAATGTCCAGAGAACATTGGAAATAATAACTCAATTATCCTGTATAGTGTGATTTACTCCTAACCTGATGAGAAGCAACATAATCCTGGAGGAAGCAATATGTCCCATTTGAACTTGTGACCTTAAATGACTAATTTGAGGAAAGATCTCGAATCCTTATCTATTAGTTTCTCCAATCTGGTGCAATGTATTCAATTTTACTAAGAGGTGATATCTCTGGGAGCCTGGGTGGCTCAGATGGTATAGCCTTTGGTTCAGGTCATGATCCCAGGGCCCTGGGATCATGCTCCGCCTCAGGCTCCTAACTCAGTAGGGAGCCTGCTTCTCCCTTCCCCTCTGCTTCTCCCCCTGCTTGGGCTCATTGTGAATAAATAAAATGTTTAAAAAATAGGCGATTTATCCTATAATGCATATGTTATGAATATACTAAATATACTTCCTCATCTTTCTCTCTACCCCATATTATTTCCTGGGGACTCCTCAGACAATACAAAGGGATAACTGAGTGGGAGGATATGGGGAATGTTTATGGGAGGAAGCAAGAGGGTAGGAATGAAGGAAATTATCCTAAAACACATCCAACAAATACCAAGTATAAACTATTAAAATTAAGTATCTTATTTGATGCTCCAACTTTTCCCTCTACCTTTTGACTTTAAATAACTGCATATTGGTCTTCTAGCTTGCTTCTGGTTAATACCCAACTTGCCGTGTTGTTGATTCACAGGCAATTTCACACGCTAAGTACCAGAATAGGAATGACTGCATGGCCAGGGCTGGAGAGAACAACACAGTCATTTTTCAGATAAGAAAGCCATGGGCCAGCAGGGAGGCGCCTTGCCCCAGCAGCTCTCCCATGGATGCCTCACATTTCAGGAGATTGTTCAAGGGCTGTGAGGCACCCCTCCTATCCTTCCACAGGCCTCTGATTTTAAGTATCCTCAGGCATTACTGCCCTAATTTTACAGATGATGAAACTAGAGCCAGGAGAAATTGAGTGGCCTGCCCAAGCGACACACTTGAACACTGAATGTTAATGCCAAGATGCCACAATCGATGCCTCTTACTGCCATGGCTTCAGAGAGACAACATTTCCTTTACTTAAATGAAACCACATATTCCTTTTCACAAAGAAACAATTTTATGAATTCTGGGTTCAGATAGAAGTAATATATATTTTTTTGGTAACACCAATGACAAAAAGGCATGATCAACCCTCTCCTTGCAACTCCTTATGTTTCTACAGCATTATTACTTTTTTAAAAATATACTTTATTTTTCATTTTTGTTTTTTGTTTTTTAGAGAGAGAGAGGTGGGAGGGGCAGAGGGAGAGGTAGAAAATCTTAAGTAGGTTTCTCGCTGAGCATGGGCTCAGATCCCACAATCCTAAGCCCATGCAAGGCTCGATCCTACCTCCCTGAGATCATGACCTGAATCAAAATCAAGAGCCAGACACTTAACCAACTGAGCCACTCAGACACCCCCTAGACTTTTTTTTTTTTTTGCAGTTTTAGATTCATAGAGAAATTGAGGGAAAAGTGCCAAGAACTTCCATATACCACCTCAACCTCCACGACACATAGACATGCAGACAACATCTACTAACATCTTGCATTTTGTGCTACATCTGTTGCAATTGATGAGACAATACACCATTAACTAAAGTTCATAGTTTACATTATGGTTCATCCTTTGTTTTGTACATTTTATGAATATAATAACACATACCCACCATTGTAACGTCATACAGAATAGTCTCCCTACTCCAAAAATATCCTATACTTCACCTGTTCATCCTCCCTTCTCCAAACCCCTAGCAACCAATGATCATTTTACTGTCTCCATAGTTTTGATTTTTCTAAAATGTCATAGAGCTGGAATCATTTAGTATATCGTTCTTTCTTATTGGCTTCTTCTGCTTCACATTATGTATTTAAAGTTCCTCTGTGCCTTTACATAGCTTGACAGCTCATTTTTTAAACACTCACTAATATTCCATTGTCTGAATATACCACAGTCGATCCATTCACTGCTGAACAACATCTTGGTTGCTTCCAAGTTTTGGCAATTATGAATAAAACTGTTATAAATATTCATGTGCAGCTTTTTGTGTACATATAAGTTTTTAACTCATCTACGTACTAAGGAGCACAATTTCTGGATTGTATAGTAAGAATATGTTTCCTTTTATAAGAAACCACCACACTATCTTCGAAATGACTGTACCATTCCCACCAATGAGCGTTGAATGAGCGTTCCTGTTTCTCCACATCCTCTCCATCATTTGGTGTGGAGTAGATCACATTTTTATAAAAGATGTAAACGTGACTGCCTCAATCTACAACAGCTTTTATGGAATATATCTGTTGTGTTTCAAAGGGCATGATCTGATATTTAATATACCTAAATCCATTTGTTCATTCCAGGTTTCTTCAGGGCCAAAAGTATTCATTGACTACTCAGCACTTACTTAATAAATATTCATTAAGCCCCTCCTTACACACTGGGCAATGTGGCGGCCCTAAGGATAGAGGGATTAACAAGACATATGGTTCCTGTGCTCACAGAGTTCATGGCGTGGCATAGACCAGGGAGGTGACAATCATGATCATCTCAGATCAAGGTAAACCAAAGGTAAAGGAGAAGCCCAATGTGGCTACTATTTGGGTGAGCCCTCAGCCACAACAGCCCACAAAGAAGGGGTCCTACATTCATCGCTGGGATGACAAAACAAAGGGACTACCATTCCTGCAGTTGTGTTTTTGAAAAGTTGCCAGAAAGAATTTGTTCTGCCAGAAATACCAGGGAGAAAGGTGACACAAAAGCTAAAATAAGGAAGTGCTGCTGGGAGTTTCTGAATCAAGAGTATATATCATCCCTGAAAGTGTTTTGACAACACTAATCCTCCAGAAATGTAATTTTTTTAAAAACTAATACCACTGTTAATGGACTTTTTAGACCCATATGGTCTATTTTCAATAAACGGCACTGACTAGAACACCTGTGCAGCTCAGTTGGTTAAGCATCTCCCTTTAGCTCAGGTCATGATCCCAGATCCTGGGACCGAGCCCCACATGGGGCTCTCCACTCAGTAAGGAGTCTGCTTCTCCCTCTCAATTCTTCTTCTATGCTCTCTCTCTCAAATAAATAAATACAATCTTTTAAAAAATAATAAACTGCAGTAACAAAAATTTTTTGTGGGGTGGGGGTACTCTTCAACATTCAATATTGAGTACTCCTTATACTTTAAGGCTACCATTCTTTCTCTCCTCTATTCTTTAGGAGTACTCATAGACTCTGCTGTGCTGGGAGCGTCTCTGAGCCAGTCCACATTATTTACAAATGGTTTCAACGAGACGGGAACACAGTGCCTGACAGTGACTGCCAAGGCATAACTCACCACACAGTGTCAAGGTTAGACCTCGATGCCAATAAAGATTCATTAGGTTCAAAAAACTGAATCAGCAGTGTCTTTGCAGTGACCTGAACACTCAGGTTGGCACAGAGCTCTAGAAGTTCTGAGCAAAAAGAAAAAGTAAGATGAAAAGACAGTTTTTAATTCATATAC
The DNA here is from genome assembly GCF_018345385.1 of Vulpes lagopus. Lineage (NCBI taxonomy): Eukaryota > Metazoa > Chordata > Mammalia > Carnivora > Canidae > Vulpes > Vulpes lagopus. Next base: position 22,493,687 of record NC_054830.1, on the reverse strand, counting down.
CACATGACAAAGATAGGGAACAGCCCACACAAACATGGAAAACCAAAGAAGAAGATTAAAATGATTAAAGAAACACCACCCCATTAGCTCAGCTCAGGTTCCTTCCATGAGCTCACTTTTGCATGCGGGAATGGAAACTAACCTACATTGACCCTCATCTTGTTAAGAATTGTCTAGATTACATTGAGAGAACCCCCCTCCAGGTCTGGACATTGGGGGACATTAGTAGGTGGTCATCACAAATCAGACTGGGATGATTTTAGCCAGCCCTTGCAGATCTCCAAATGTCCTGCTGACGAAGAAATGAGCAATTCCATGGTCACTGGCCCCAGCTCTCAGAGCAGTCAACAGTGTGGCCATATGTGCACTTGTACAATGGACCTTCCAGTCTAACCAGAATGAGCAAATAAAAAGTGTATGCAGTCCAACTGGGCTTCCTCCCCATTTATAGATTCTTACTGGTGACATGACTATGTTACTATAACATGCCATCTCTATGCCAATCTCCCCAAGCCTCTATCTCCAGCTTGGACTCATGCCCAGGGCCTAACCCCCTTGGAGCCAATGGCATCTTTTATCTCTCCCCTTACATGTCTAAGAGACCTCTCAAACTTAAGGGGGCCAGAGTAGAACCAAAGGCTTTAAAGTAAAATCTAGCAGTTATCATTTGCTCCTTCCCTCAACTTTCCCGTACACAGTCACTCCCCCATGGCCAATCTACGTGCAATCCCTGATGCCTCTAACTTTAAATGTACCCTGACCAGGGTACATTTCTCTCTATCTTTACTGATAAACCCTATTCCCTGATCTTTTCACTTAATGAGTGTAGATGTTAGTTTTAAACTCATTGGAAACTGACAATTCTAAGAGCCCCCTTGCTAGCTTCACTTCCACTTGCACTGGTCACAATCTGGTCCTCCCTGCATCAGCTGGAGCAACCAGAGTATAAATCACATTACATCTCTTACTGCTTGAAATCCCTCAATGGCCTCCAGTTGTACTTCAAGTAAAATCTCTACTCCTATCTCTTGCCTGCCAAGCTGTATATAACCTGACCCCTGTGCCTCCCCTCAACCTCATCCTTCATACAGATCCCAGCATCACATTGTCACTCCTGCAGAGATTGTCCCTGGTTCCCCCTCTAAAGAAAACACCACCCAGAACTCTCCCATAGCCTGTTATTTCCATTCTCTGCAGTGTTCTTACCATTTTTCCTGCACACACACACACACACACACACACACAACTATAAAGTCTGTTTATCACAGTATCTCCACTGCCCAGGACAGAGAACATCCTCAATAAATATTTTGTTGAAGGAATGGAAACTGATAAGCTGTCATTCATAAGTCCCACATATGAGTTCTCCCCTCAGCTGCTGTAAATGATTTTTGTTTTTGTTACTGCTGTTGAAAGATGTAGTAATTGGCTTACATTTGTGGACCATGTTGTACAAAAGATACATATCGTTAAATGCTGGAATCCCACTCAAGCCCAAGGAGAGACATGTGGGAACCTAGCAGCCTGAGGGGTCCAGCAGACACAGGTCTTAGATCTCACATTCTAGCCACTGAACAGAATGACAAGTGGAATTAAATTTAATATTTAAATAGTTTTGCCCTTTGTTGTTGTTGTCGTTCCTTTTGGCTGATTTTGCATGATTTAAATTGGTTTTGTTGAGAAGTAAGAGCACTGACAGAAATTTCTGAATGCACAATAAAGAGACTCAAAGACACTCAGGAGGGGCCCACGGATGGAAACCACTGGAACCCTATTAAACTTGCAGCTCACCACAGCACTGCTCGTCAGTTTTTATTACACTTGCTTTTTTTTTTTTTTTTTTGGGTTTTAGGCCTCTAAAAAAATCCTTCATATTTTATAAGCTTTAAAGTAATGGAAACACTAGTCATTGTTGACTTTTGCCCATGCCTCAAATTCAATTTAAAGAGATACCATCGGGGGGGCTGAAGGGCTCTGTGCCGTACTTAAAACAACAGTAAACTGGATCGTGTCTCCTTAATTCCCTGCGTGAGTGTGTTTGCGGCAGGCTTAGAAAGTGCACACCAATGCCAATAATTCTAAGGAGAAAAATTCCTCCACTTCCAAGACCTAATCCAAAGCAAACACTGCACAGCACGTATGGGTAGGTGTTGAAGGGCTGGGAGGCTGAGATTTATGTGCAAAAGTGAGAAGGCTTTGAATGTGTATAGCTTGGCTAAAGAGACATGATAACTGCCCTTAAATTTTTGACAGAGCAAACACCGAAGGGGAAAGAAAATACTGACCAGAGCTAGACAGAGGAGGTAATGAGGGGTAACGGGAATCTCAGGCAAAGTGGACAAAAAGTGTCCTGGTGGGAAGACCTTCTAGATGGAAAAATAGTTCTGCTGAGTCCAGAGGGGCCTCTCCTGAGGCTCCCCGACCTCGCCTAGAGCAAGCTGGCTGGCCTGACTTTCAAATCAGGACGGGGTGGCAAGAAGCCCACGTCTGCGGGGAGGTCGGCTTGGCCCAGGGCTCCCGCAGCTCATCACCCCGCCCCCCCGCCCGCCAGGCCTGCCAGCCGAGAGGAGGCTGCCCCAACGGGTCACTTCAGGTCCCGGAGTGGAGGCGGGCATTCTCGTGCATTACTCTCGCCTGCTACAGTGCTGAGGAGGATGGAGGCTGCATTACTCACCAAAGTGCCCTGCCATTTACACCACTTTTGTGTCGAGCTGTGGTTCCCAGGCTCGGCTGACAATCAAAACCACCTGGGAAGCGGGAGCAGGGTACTGGCTTTATAAAAACACCATTCCTGGACGTCCCCACACCCATGCCTGCTGCAGCAGGGCTACACAGCTGGAAGGGGGCAGAGGTGGGATCAAACCTGCTTCGGCCTGGCTGTGAGAATCTGCACCTAGCTGCTGGTCATGGATCATGAGATGGTTCTATTTCCCAAGAATTTCAAATTTCAATCCCTGTTTTTTTTTTTTCAATCCCTGTTGTTGGTGGGTTTTTTTTTTTTCCCAAGAGCTACCCAGAAATTCTGCTGCCCTAATTGTCCTGCTGTTTCTGACTCTGAAGAAGCAGCTATGTCAGTAGGTTAGCCAAGTGACTTAAATGAAGTGACTAGAAAACCCCTAGATTGTTGGCCAGAATTTATCAGGATTTAGAAACACAGCTATATCCCCAAAGTTCTAGAAGTGACTATTTCTAACATTTGTGGATACAGCCTTAGAAGAAAGTACCATTGCCTTCCTACCCACCCATAACTGAAATTGACATATTTGGAATAACCACAAATTGCTGGAGCTGCGTGCCATCCAGGATGGACTCCCCTATTGTCCCAGGAACATGAGATGTCTGATCTGGTTAGGAAAAGCCTTTAAAAGCTTTAGCGGTTGCTGCTTCCTTGTTTGTGACCTCTTCACACATGGATTATGTGCTGGTGACCTCATGAGTTCTAACTGACTACCCCCAGGTTTATGTCTATGATTGGCAATGATCAATTTGTTCATATTCAAATCACTTTACCAAGTATTTATTGAATATCTTGTATAAGTAACAGTAGTACTACCACTAGGAGTAGCAACAACAACACAACCACCAACTACTGAACCCTGAGACTCTACCTTGACAATAGTCATATGAAGTAGGTGCTACTATCATCTCTATTCCTGTAAATGGCTCAATAGTAGTTCATGAAAATTTAAAGTAGCTCGGATGCTGGGGGCAAAGAGGCAGAGCCAAAACTAGAAATCAGGTATATCTACTGTGCTCTGAATCCTGTGCTCCATGATCTTCCATGATGTCAAATTCAAGGGGTTATAAGAACAGAGAAGACTGCCCTGGCCATCCAGAGCCTGGCAGTGACTAGAGAAATAAGACAGCATATGTACCCATGTGTCAAGGCAGTACAGGTCATCAACAGCAAAGCACCAAGAGCCATAAGGACTGGGAGAAAGGAGACTTAGCTACAGTTCTGACAGTGTGGCAAAGGTGGAATTAGACTCTGAAAAGGAGGAATTCGAGACAGTGAAGGTGAAGCAGGTGAGGAGCTTGGGACCAGTCTGTGGGGCGCCAAGAGGGAGCAGAGCCAGCAATGATAGAACTGGGATGTGCTTTGGAAAAGTCATCTGGTAGCAGGGTGAGCCTTGAATGTGGGGCAGTAGGCAGGGGGGCTGGTGCTCACTTTCCAAGAACTGCCTCCACAAAAAGTAATGTACCTGGTGATGACAGTGAGTCTGAAAAGGAGGCTACCAACTGGCGTATTGAAAGAGCATCTCTCTCTGGAACACAAGGTGGAACCACATGAACTGCTGAGATCAATCACTGTTTAAAGGTATAACATCCCAACCACCCTTGGCTATCTAGAATGTTCAAACACAGAGACACAGCTCAGAACGAAAGAGTTGTACAAAGCAGAGGACGTGAATGCATGAGGGTTTTTTGACTCTCAGCCTAAACACCATTCTAAAAAAAATATAAAAAATGGCAGTGAGCATCAGCAACAAGCCACCAATGGCTATCAGACAGGAAAAAAGGAGACAGAAAATGGTGAAAAATCAATCTCAAAAACTCAAAATCCATAGCGGCCTGGAAACATTTGACCCAGAAGCAAACAAGCTCCATATGCCTTACTAAATAACTGTGTCATGATTAATGGATGTGAAGTATCATTGATGAGACTACAAAGGAAATATTAAATGATGATGCCATTCAGGTAGGCAGACCGGTAAAGAACACATTAAAAAAAAAAAGTCACACAAAACCCACACTATTTTACAAGGCTTGATGTTTCAAGTATCTGGAATGCTCTCTTCTGCACAGTGTTCACCGGGATGTAAGCAAGAAGGCACAATATGGCTAGTTGAAAGCTGAAGTGTTGAGCCAGTCATCTCGAAATTTCTAGATGCTTCTGACTGTACTCTAGTAAAGCATGCACAAAATGTGAAACTGGAAGTTATTTTAGAAGAACCTAAAATATTCCACACCTTTGCGGTGGAAGTTCTCTGTACACTAATCCTAACAAAGTCCTTAACTCTCCCAACACCCAGACCTTAAACTCAGGGAGAGATCACTCTGTCTCACTCACTTCTCCATCTCGGGGTCTGGCACGGTACCTGAAGTGTAACAGATGCTTAATAAAGGCTGCACTAACAAAAAACAGAAAAGTGATTAACCTTGATCAGTAAAATACTATACTGGGGTGCCTGGGTGGCTCAGTGGTTGAGCATCTGCCTTTGGTTTAGGTTGTAACCCTGGGATCCTGGGATTGAGTCCCACATCGGGCTCCTTGTGGGGAGCCTACTTCGCCCTCTGCCTATGTCTTTGCCTATCTCTCATGAATGAATGAATAAATGAATGAATGAATAAAATCTTTTAAAAAAGGAAAATACTATACTTACCTGAAATTTCCATTTAAATAAATAAAATGAGCACTAAAGTCAAACTGTACAACTGGAAACCCCTTTGGATTCTCTAGTAAGAGTGAAATTATTTGAACATCTTTTTTAAAAAGGTGAGGGGAGTGCCTGGGTGGTTAAGCATCTGCCTTCAGCTCAGGTCACAATCCCACAGTCCTGGCATCATCAAGCACATGTTGAGCTCCCTACTCAGCAGGGAGGCTGCTTCTCCCTCTCCCTTTACCCCTCCCCATTTGAGCTCTCTCTCACAAATCAATAAATAAAACATTAAAGACAAAACACAACAAACCAACCAAGGGCAGGAAGGCAGTCCCCTTCAATATCCCCTCACAGGGGATCCCTGGGTGGCACAGCGGTTTGGCGCCTGCCTTTGGCCCAGGGTGCAATCCTGGAGACCCGGGATCAAATCCCATGTCAGGCTCCCTGCATGGAGCCTGCTTCTCTTCTCCCTCTCCCTTTAACCCCTCCCCATTTGAGCTCTCTCTCACAAATCAATAAATAAAACATTAAAGACAAAACACAACAAACCAACCAAGGGCAGGAAGGCAGTCCCCTTCAATATCCCCTCACAGGGGATCCCTGGGTGGCACAGCGGTTTGGCGCCTGCCTTTGGCCCAGGGTGCAATCCTGGAGACCCGGGATCAAGTCCCATGTCAGGCTCCCTGCATGGAGCCTGCTTCTCTTCTCCCTCTCCCTTTAACCCCTCCCCATTTGAGCTCTCTCTCACAAATCAATAAATAAAACATTAAAGACAAAACACAACAAACCAACCAAGGGCAGGAAGGCAGTCCCCTTCAATATCCCCTCACAGGGGATCCCTGGGTGGCACAGCGGTTTGGCGCCTGCCTTTGGCCCAGGGTGCAATCCTGGAGACCCGGGATCAAGTCCCATGTCAGGCTCCCTGCATGGAGCCTGCTTCTCTTCTCCCTCTCCCTTTAACCCCTCCCCATTTGAGCTCTCTCTCACAAATCAATAAATAAAACATTAAAGACAAAACACAACAAACCAACCAAGGGCAGGAAGGCAGTCCCCTTCAATATCCCCTCACAGGGGATCCCTGGGTGGCACAGCGGTTTGGCGCCTGCCTTTGGCCCAGGGTGCAATCCTGGAGACCCGGGATCAAGTCCCATGTCAGGCTCCCTGCATGGAGCCTGCTTCTCTTCTCCCTCTCCCTTTAACCCCTCCCCATTTGAGCTCTCTCTCACAAATCAATAAATAAAACATTAAAGACAAAACACAACAAACCAACCAAGGGCAGGAAGGCAGTCCCCTTCAATATCCCCTCACAGGGGATCCCTGGGTGGCACAGCGGTTTGGCGCCTGCCTTTGGTGTGTGTGTATCATGAATAAATAAAGTTAAATTTAAAAAAAAGATGTGATTTTCTGTACACAGATCTGCTTTGAAAAGCATATAGCCCTGTACAATCACATTTACTAAATAAGCATTTGCAAGTCCCTCCAGGGTACAAGGCCCCATTAGTGTTTCTGTTCCAGGGGCTGCAGTCTGGGATAGGAAGGTGGGCCCAGACTACTCCACACATGCAAGGGGACTAAGGCTCTCTGTGCATGCACAGTGGACCCCAAGCAAGGAGGCACCTCCCCATTCTACCTAGGACAGGGAAGAGGGGAGCCTTGCATCACCTTAGTGTGTGTGTATCATGAATAAATAAGTTAAATTAAAAAAAAAAAGATGTGATTTTCTGTACACTCCGAGCTGATTTGAAAAGCATATAGCCATGTACAATCACATTACTAAATAAGCATTTGCAAGTCCTCCAGGGTACAAGGCCCCATTAGTGTTTCTGTGCCAGGGGCTGCAGTTGGGATAGGAAGGTGGGTCCAGACCACTCCACACATGCAAGGGGACTGAGGCTCTATTGTGCATGCACTGGAATCCCCAAGCAAGGAGGCACTCCTCATTTACTAGGACAGGAAGAGGGGAGCCTTGCATCACCTTATCAGATCCATGGGATCACCTGGTATACAGACTTCCAAAAAAGAGCTTTTATGAAGAAGGGATAGATTAAAAAAAAAAAAAAAACAGCCAAAACAAGTTATTTTTGATCCTGTTGCTACATAAATAATCTCATTCTTTATTCTGTGATCCCTGAAATCTCCGTCATTTAGTATAGAAATAAACAGGTTCTGTGTTCAGGGTGTTTACCACAAGACATCTATCAAATCTAATAGAAAAACAAGCAGAAGAAAGATAAGTATCAACTTATCATCTAAAGGACTTAATAAGATAGAATAAAGATCTCCATTTAGCTGGTCTCCAAGGGTGTGAGTATCACAGTCCCAATAAAGCATCTAAATGCCCTCTTCCTGGGCAGCCCCAGTAGCTCGGCGGTTTAGCGCCGCCTTTGGTCCAGGGTGTGATCCTGGGTTCCCAGGATCGAGTCCCATGTCGGGTTCCCTGCATAAAGCCTGCTTCTCCCTCTGCCTGTGTCTCTGCCTCTCTCTCTCTCTCTCTGTCTCTGTGTCTCTCATCTGTCTCTGTGTCTCTCATGAATAAGTAAATAAAATCTAAAAAAAAAAAAAAAGTCCTCTTCCTCAAGTTCTCATGCCAGAAGGAAAATGCACTTGTGAAGAGGCAGAGCTTTGGAGCTGGGCAGATAAAAACTGAATCCCAGCTTTGCCATTTATGGGCTCTGCTACTGGCCTCCCAGCCTCTTTGTCCTTGTTCGTAAGTGTGAGAGGATGTAATAACTAGTGGGATTAATGCCCTTATACGAAGAGGCCAGAGAGCTAGCTTGCTCTCTTTCTGCCACATGAGGGTACAGTGAGAAATCAACGGTCTGCAACCCAGAAGAGGGTCCTCACAGGAACCTGACCTTGCTGGCACCCTGATCTGGGACATCCAGCCCCCAGAACCATGAGGACTACACTTCTATTGTTTATAAGCCTCCTAGTTGATGGCACTTTGTTATAGCAGCCTGAACTAAGGCACTGGATAACACAGACTGAACTCTAACATAAATTACTGACTTTAGTTAAAAACAATGTATCCATGTTCACTCATCAATTTTAACAAATGTACCACACTAACACAAGACCTTGATAATAGCAGAAACTGTGCAAAACTGTGCGGGGGAAGGGGAGAAAACAGGTATATGGGAATACTCTGTACTTTCTGCTCAATTTTTCTGTAACTCTAAAACTGCTCTAAAACATTGTTTATTAATTTAAAAAGATGCATGAGAAGAATAACAGGTAGCAATTATGCCATCTCAACAAATTCACAGAGATCCCAAGTACAATTAACATCTAAATATTATGAACAGAAAACAGAAAAGTCTGGCAAGGCTATTTGGTATTCTGAAGGAGAAACAGACCCCACGCCTTGCTCCCTGATGGAGGCTATTCTGACAGCCTAAAAGGATCTCTTCAGACAGCTGTCCTCCCTGGCATTGAGCTGGACCAGACTCTGGAGGTGCATGTCACTCAGGAGGGGCCTTCTGGGTCATGCCATCTCTCTCCACTGCCATGCATTTTATGGTTATCCCAGGAAGTGACACTTACAGCAGGATCACTATAAATCAGGCCAGAACTAACAATACTTCAACTTCGAAGCAAGGTCATCAAACCTCTTGAGCCAAGATTGGCTTCCCCTTCATCAAGGATGGGAGCTTTAAAAAAAAAAAAACAAAAACAAAAAAACAAACCCTATTGCATATTCCTAGCCCGCAGCAGGAGTCTAAGGCAGGAGGTTAGCTCAGTCCATAGATATGGGACAGCACCCTATAAGTCCTGACATGGGTGGACAGATGCATGACGCAAGTGAGATCTTTCCAGTCCCCTATATTTATTTAAAGTGAAAACAGCTGTAAGACACATCTGGTTTCCCAGGAAGCTGTGATTCAAACACGGCACTTGCAGTTTTGCAAAATAAATAAATTAAAATAAATTAAAAATGGCAACAAGAGAGGCTCAGTAAACTACCCTGGAATCCTCCATGACCAGAGGCAGAGACCAGTGGGGATGCATAGATTTAAGATGCTTTGGTGGAATGCCAGTGGATAGTCACTAGCCACCCTTTTAAGTATACGTTCAGCGTACAGGGAGAAAGGTATTTCTTTCCTACTTCTGTAAGCCTTGTGATAGAGACAAGGGGAAGGAAGAGCTCCACTGGCCATTCTGGGCCTTAAATGCCTTTCCAATCTGGACTCAAGTCCCCTCTCACCATAGGCCTTGGGTTCCAAGCCCTGCAGGGCCTGCTCAAGAGCTGAGCAAAGCTGTCTGGGGTTCAGGCTACTCCCCAACTTCTTCTTCTTGTATGGCTAACTGGTTTTCTTTCAACAGAAGGGATTTAAAGCCTACTTTTAATTTAAGGGAAAAGGAAATCAATGCACAGGAAAACACCTTGTTCAACATTTCTATAGGTTCTACCCAAATAAGGCAAAAAATTATGAAGGCAAAATAGGAAGAGCTAGAGTTTGGGTGACTCCAGTTCCCATTTTTCACATTGGGGAAACTGAGACTCCCCAAAGGACAGGCAATTTCTATAAAGGCCACAACCAAGCTAGAACCCAAACCAGATCCTGTGAGTCTATGTATGTAGCCAAAGAGACATTACCTAAGGAATAGACACTTTCAAGTCAGATGGCATATGAGGAAGAAAAGAACTACATGGGGATAAATGATTCATCATTGCCAAAATGCAGTTTGCTCTTGTGGTTCCCAGCATACCAAGTACAATGAATAGAGGTTTCCCCACCTTCCCTCCCTCCTTCCTGCCTTTTCCCCTCCATCCCTCCCCGCCTCTACTTCCCCTCCCCTATCCACTTTCCCTCCTCCAGCCACCAAACACTTAGGAAGCCAGGGACTGTGGTGGGGACAAAGACACAAAGTGGAAAAAAAAAAAAAGACACGCTGGCTCTGCCCTGGAGGAATTAATAATCTAATCAGGGGTCCAGCTACCAGGTAATGAAGCCCTCCCTGCCGTAACTACAGGGAGATGGGCCCAGGGCGCTCCTGAAAACAGAAGTGAGAGAGACGCCTCACAAGCATAATTTAGCAGTGTACCGTAATAAAACATTTATTATTCGCTAATTATAAGTGAAATGTAATACTTCATTACTATTTCTTCTAATTATCTGTGACACAGTATGTCCAGTCTATTTCTGCAAGATAAATCCTAAAATCTTCCTTCAAACCACCTGCATTTTTTAAAATGTATTTTCTTATCAGCAAAAAAAAAGGTGAGCATATGCCTGCCAACAGGTACATTTATATACACATTATATAAATAACACTACAGTGTACATCATTTTAATGTACTATTGCTCTACTATGTACATTATAAAAGATAATAACACAAAAATAGGCATTTTAGAAGAGACATTCTAATATTTTCTTCCTGCACCACAGAGGAACATTTTATACACCCTCTTTTAGAAATTACTGTTTTGGGGGACGTCTGGGTGGCTCAGTGGTTGAGCGTCTGCCTTCGGCCCAGGGTGTGATCCTGGAGACCTGGGATCGAGTCCCACATCGGGCTCCCTGCATGGAGCCTGCTTCTCCCTCTGCCTGTGTCTCTGCCTTTCTCTCTCTGTGTCTCTCATGAATAAATAAATAAAATCTTTAAGACAGCAACAACAAAAAAGAAATTACTGTTTTGGCTCAGGTCTTCTTAAAATGAGACCCCATGACCTCCAAGCTGGACCCTGCCTGGGAGTTTGGAGGTAGGAGTGGCAGTGGGGATGGTATTAAAACTCCAGCGTCCCAGTCCTCCTCCTAGCTTGTGGAATCAATCCTGTGAATGGAGGCTATGAATATGCATTTTTTGAAATATTTTATTCATTTATTCATGAGACACACACACACACACAGAGAGAGAGAGAGAGAGAGAGAGAGAGAGAGAGAGGCAGACATAGGCAGAGGGAGAAGCGGGCCCCATGCAGGGAACCTGACGTGGGCCTCGATCCCAGGTCTCCAGGATTTAAGTTTTTTTTTGTTTTAAGTGTTCACTACCCAGGAACCATCACACGAACAGCAGACACAATAAATTGTTTTGATGTGTGGCAGCATCTGTCTGTAGGCAGCCACACGGGAAGTGACGCCAGGGCCCCCTCACTCCATGCTCCTCTGGGGAAGGCTGCCCGCCAAGCACCAGGCGACCAGAGAGCCTGGAAGCGGTATCTACCCTTCAAGGTGGTCCCAGCCCAGATCAGGCTTCAGTGGGCACCTCTCCACCTTCGCCGGAAGCCAATTATGCACCTTGTCAACTTCCAACCAGCCCTGGTGGGCCACCTCAGACACTCTCTTTATTGATGTCCCTTTTATCTCCTGGGACCCAAGAGCATTTTCAAAGTTTAAACTTGTCAGTAATTTGTTCAGTGCTGTTCTTATCAATGATGTGTCATCTAATCTTCTGGTCCTGGAGGAAACACAATGCTCCAAGTTCTGAAGCATCTAGCTTGACACAGGAAGACATCCTGCTCCTAAATCACTGAGCAGCCCCCCTCATGCTGCCATCCCCACCTTCCACAGCACTGCCAACCAGCCTGCCTGCACCTCTTTCCAGAGCCCTCTCCTGGTGCACAGACCAGCACTGATCACCATCTCCCGTATATTTCAACAGAATGCTATGTCTTTATCATTATACTCAGTCCCATCACCTCACAGGACACTATCTCAAGACTGTAAGCTTCTGAGGATCCTGAAACTGCCTTATTCATCTTTAAATTTCTCGAATGCCTATCATTTACCCACAAGGGTGGTTCATTAAATGGTCAGGGGGGAGCAGCCTATGATACTCGTTTACAGGCATTCCCATATAGGTTTAGGTAACACAGTAGTGTTATATGACTACTATATTATTAATATATATAATTTGTGCACATTATAAAAACAAATATTATATGGATACTGATGGGCTCAGGTTGAAACTCATTCACTTGCCGGCTGAGTGATCGTTGGCAAGTAACTTAACACCTCTGTGTGCCAGTTTCTTCATCTATAAGACAGGGAAACAGTACTACCCATCCCCTTAATATTGCTGCAAATACTAAATAAGTTTATATATGTAAAGTGATTAGAACCATGCTTCGGCATCGTCAACACTCAATAAATGTTATTTATGATTCTATTAATCTGACAATTATTGAGGATTATTATTGACTAAAGCATTATGTTATGTGCTTAGACTACAAAAAAAAAAAAAAAACAGAAACAAAACAGAACAAAAAAGACCCCACTCTAGCTTAGAAGACAGAGGGAGTGAGTGCAGCTAATTATGTACACTATGCAAGTGCCATATAAGGAACTAAGGCAACACAGAATCTATTGTAAAAATCAGCAGGTGGATGAATGGGAAAAGGTCTCAGTATCTAAGGCCTATTGATTGCTTGGAGATGCTGCAGCACCTTCAGCCTGCCAGGGTTTTGAGCTCCTTAGAGAAGGGGATGCCAGTGGCAATAATGCTGGGGTCCCTTTCCCATTCTCCACTATGTAGTGTCATCCCATGTGTGTGTACCAGCTGACAGGGTGAACCAACTCCCTGATCCCTTCAGGTCAGCAGGGGAAGCTGGGCACCACCGCTCTACTCTAGTTTGTCTCTACACCACACCTCTGTGTCTCATCCTCTCTCGGCACAACCTCCCACGAAATCTCCACTGAGTGACCTTGTTAAGAGCAAACAGGCACTACTGCTCTGACTCAGGTGTGGGCCAGGGATCTACCTGGGGCTCAGCTGTGGGGAGGCGGGATCCGCCCCCAGTGGAGTCTGAGTGCCAGGAATCCTGAAGGGCAGTGAGAATGCACAGGGAGGGAGCCTGAACAGAGGCAGCATCCTCACCTGGATCTCTTTAGTAGGAAGGAACAGAAGTCTGACCCAACAGTGCTTACAAAACACAGGGGGTGTATTAGCTCATGCAATGAAAAGGACCAGAGATGCTCTTAGTGAGGATGAGCAGGAAAAGCATCTCTAATAATTGACATTTGAACAGGGACCAGAATGAAGAGCAGGGCAAGCCAGCTGGCACTCTGGGGGAAGAACAGTCTGGGCGAGGGGGCAGCAGGCACAGAGGCTCAGAGGCAGGAGACGGAGCAGAGGGAGGGAAGGAGAAAATGGCAAGCAGTAAGATCAGGGGGTGATGGGGCCAGAGCGGCACAGACCCCATGCACCATGGCAAGCACTCTGGCAATCTGTTGACTGCACAAGCGTGGCCTCGTGTCCATGCCTGTCCACCCAAACCCTGTGGCCTGGGGGGTCAGGAGAGGGAAGATGCCCACAGAACTCAGGAAGCACAGTATCAGGAAGTAGAATAATGGGTGTTATCTAGAAAAAAAATTAGGGGAAAAAAGCCAGCATCCATTACCAGGAAATCACAGAAATCCAAAAGCCAACTTTAGCTGGAATAAAACCCCACTTTCCCAGTGACATTACATTTTACAATAACTGCACAGCCCGCTGATGACTTGAGGGTCTTGGAATCACAGCGTTAACAGAGCTCTCCCTCTATGTAATACAAATCTGAATGAACAACTCCACTGCCCCAAATAGAAAACACACACGCACACACATACACGCACAGAGTCTAACAAAAAAAAAAAAAAAAAAAAAAAACCTTGGTGAAAGACATTAATAAAACCACATAGTGATTCTTACATGCTTGTAATTACTTTGTAACCTTCTTATCTAGGACTGGAAGCAACATATATTTATGTCTGTTTCGATTTGGGCACTGTTAGTACATGATCTGATCATGGAAAGGTTCTACCCTAGAGATTAGAAAAGAAACTATGATTGTATGAGAGAGATCTAAGCCAGAGGCATCAAACAGCAAAAGGTTGGCCAAGAGTCCTGTAGCCTGGTGGTCATGATATAACCAGGAGGTATACAAGCCTTGAAGAAGTTCTAAGGCTAAGGTGGCCACGGACCTTCATGCAGGTGAGGGTCAGTCAGTGGGACCCCTAACCTTTACTGAGCTTCATGCAGTCACATCCCAGTGCTAAATCCTAAAAGCAAGAAGAGTAGAAAGGAGTCCATGGACTATTCATTCATTCAAAGCAGATTCAATTCCTGTTATGTGGAGTTTACAGTTTTATTAAGTACTGAAGAGAAAAGTACCAAGCCTGTTCTCAGGGGATTATAGTTCAAGTGGACACCAAAGGAGGAGGAATCAGAGTCTCAACACAGAAACCTATCCAAGTCTCTAAGAGGTACCCCACTGTGAAATCATAGGATGGTCTCAGATTTGGGGTTCTGTTTGTTTTTTTTTTAAGATTTTATTTATTTATACATGAAAGGCACACACAGAGAGAGAGGCAGAGACACAGGCAGAGGGAGAAGCAGGCTCCATGCAGGGAGCCTGATGTGGGACTCGATCCCGGGTCTCCAGGATCAGGCCCTGGGCTGAAGGCAGCGCTAAACCGCTGAGCCACCCGGGCTTCCCCAGGGGGTTCTGTTTTTTTTAATGAGTAGTATACAGGACATATTTAGTTGTAAGTGATAAACAGGGCAAACTGGTTCAACTAAAAAACGGGAGAGAAAAGAGGAAAATTAGCTCATAAAAGTAAAACATCCAGGCTAACGCTAGCGTCAGCCATAGCTGGATTCGGTGTGTTCAACTGTGTCACCATGCACCTCCGTGTCAGCATGTGTGAGACTACACACATGGCCTGTATCAGCTGTGGGATTTGTTCTGGGGCACGCACTACCTGTAAGAAAACAGAACAGTGGCACCTTCCAATTATATCCTAGCAGCTCGGCCACCCTGGTGAAAAAAGAGTGCCTTTGTCCTCATCTTTCTAAAACAAGGCCCTGGTGAGAATGTCTTTGGGCTGACCCAAGTCAAGCACCCATCCTGACACAAATGAGGAAGTCAGAGAAAGTATACAGACTGTCCAGGCCTGGGTCATGTGTCACACATCACCCCATCCCATACTCTAGAAGGAGGAGGGAAAGTCAGGGTGTGGCCATCTGAGTAAGAGGAATAGACACCTGGAAGTCAGAACACAGCAGATATTCATGCCAGAAGGGTCAAGTGTCCTTTGAGCTCAAATCCATGCAAAACATGCATTAAGCTGATTGTATGACTCTAACATAGAATCCTGGAGAACTCCTGGGGGTAGTGGTGGGGGACATCGGTCCAAAGCCACATAAATGATTTCACACGGCTTCCAGGCCAGACCTTCCCGCCCAGTAAACACAACCCTATGTTGCCACTACATCTCTGCCACTTCATTCCTTTGCATGCTGGAAAGATCTCCACCCCCTGGCCCCTTAAGAGACCATTTGAAAATACATGTACTTTGAAGAGGCGTCATTACATAACGTCTTCTTTTACCAGTCACTCATCCACCTGTCCAAATACATCTGCTTTGGGTCAGGGTAAATTTATTAAAGTTCAAAATGACAGAGTACAGTTCATGAATTTTAATCCCAAACATTTGTAAAAACAAAATACTATTACTTGTATCTCCAAATGACACTAGAATACTACACATAGTATATAAAAACACAATACATAAATACACAAAATGCCACACATAAATATTCTAGGTTGTATAAAACTTGTTTCTTTTTTTTTTAAAGGCTTTATTTTATTTATTTATTCATGAGAGACACACACAGAGAGAGAGAGAGAGAGAGGCAGAGACACCGGCAGAGGGAGAAGCAGGCTCCATGCAGGGACCCCGACGTGGGACTCGATCCCGGGACTCCAGGATCACGCCCTGGGCCGACGGTAGGCGCTAAGCTGCTGAGCCACCCAGGGATCCCCAACTTCTTCGTTTCTGATACAGTTCAGCAAACAAGTTTGTGCAGACTTGTTGGTCATTTGCTTGCCTCTGGATTGCAGAGGCTGGAAGCCTAGGAACTACATTTCCTCCAGGAGGGTCCAGGATATATTCAGCCAGAGAGAGGCCCTCCAGAGAGATAAGGGAGAGCTAGAGAAGTAGAGCAGATGTACTGGCTCCAGGGCAGTGAGGAGCCGGCACGTGGGCCTCAGCTGAGGGCTGCTTCCCACAGACTCCAGTGAACTGCCCACTTCAGCATCACAGACAGCTGAATTCATGAGTGGGATCCTCCCACGTCCTGGTTTCCTAAAAGCCCGAAGTAGGCTTTCCCTGGTGTTTCTTCCCTCGGTGCTCCCGCTGCAAGCCTGGAATTCTGTGTTAAAGCTCTTCCTGTCTGAAATACCTGGGGGCATTTTTTGTGCCCTTCCTCATACTATAAAAACTTCACAATTTGTCAACAGTGTATTTGTCAAAAACTGTGCCCACAATATTAACAGGTCACTTCAAACCTAAAGTTAGAGCCCAGGAAGACCCTGGGTTCTGTCTAATGGGGCTGAATATTTTACTAACTCCACTTCAAGTTTCGCATTAACAATATTAGGCTTATGTATCAGCCCAACTTCTACAAAACGTCTGTTTCTTTTTCAATGACAAATGGAATATTGAAAATGCCATCAACAAGTCTGCAATGTGCTTTGAAATGCATCAAAAATAACATGTATTAGTGGATGGATAGAGGGATGGGTAGCTGAGCAGAGACGTAACAAATCCAGTATACTTTATGTCAGTGGTAGAAAATGAGTGATGGGTATATGGATGCTTGTGGTAAAACTACTCTAGTTCACTATATGTTTGAATATTTCATAGTAGACTGTCGGGGTTAGGGAGGGGAATCCTATCAACCACACCTAAAGAAGAACACTGGTGGAAATAAGATTTCCTAAGTGTTTTCAAAAAATCAGTAGGATTGGGACACCTGGGTGGCTCAGTGGTTGAGTGTCTGCCTTTGACTCAGGCCATGGTCCCAGGGTCCTGGGATCAAGTCCCCTATATGGCTCCCTACAGGGAGCCTGCTTTTCCCTCTGCTTATGTATCTACCTCTCTGTGTGTGTCTCTCATGAATAAATAAATAAAATCTTAAAAAAATCAGTAGGATTAGCCTATCACCTAAGTTTTTGAAAATCATTTCTCTCTTGATATTGTCACTTTTCTCTGTCCTCCATCACCCTCAAGAGTGAGATAACCATGTGACTCAACACCTTTATGGAAATCTTTCCTTCCTCTAAAAAATAACCCTACAGTATCATCAAATAAACCCACGTAAAAATCATAATGAATTATTCAATAAATATTTACAGGTTGTAGCAAATTATACCATTTAAAGCCATGAGAAAATTAGGGTTTGACGATTAAATCTCATATTCCTCTCCACCCTGTAATTACCATGAGCTGGAGGTGTCATTAGTAGTTTTAGTTCTTCCCACTAGAGTGCATCTCACAACCCACCCCCAGAGAACAGTGTTGTTGAATAATGTGCTCAAAGGTTATTAATTAATGGCGGTTTATTTAAATTGCTTGAGTTTGCAATATTTCCGTGGGCAAAATATTCAGATCTGATCTCCTGCACATCAGGGAAACATCTCTTCATTCTCTCATTTGATGAAGACTTTTTGAGCACCTGTGCCACAGGAGGCGCTGTGCTAGGTGAACACATCACACACAGTCCTCTTGCTCTTGGGGCTTCGGCTCAAAAAGGTGACTGGTGAGTTCCATGAGAAAGGCATGCGGCAGCAATGGAAGAGGAATTCTTGGGTGAGGTAGCCAAGGAAAGGGAATCAGAGCTGAACCCTGAGCAACAAGGAGGAACCAGATCTTAGAAAGACAATTCCACCCAGAGAGAACACCATACACAAGGGCACTGAAGAGAGAACAGGCTGCGCACGGTCAAGGAACAGGCGGGAGGTCTGTGTGGGAGCTCAAGGCTATGGGAATATGTGTAGTGATGCTGCTCATCACTGCTGCTCCTTGACCCTAATAATGTGAGGGCGACAATTACTGGGCACCTACTATGTGTGCAGAATTGAGACACATGTTGTTTTAGGCCCTTGTGAGTGAAATAAGTCATCACTCTCATTTTACAGTTGACTATCCTGAGGCTCAGACAGAGAAATGACCATCCTTGCATCACACAGCTGTCAAGAGGCAGAATGAGGATTTGAACCTGGATTCAGGAAGCTCTAAAGTCCATCTTCTTCATGACTGAACCAAGTGGCCCATAACATACAAGCCCTTCAGGATGGCATACTGGGGAACTTAAGAAAGATGGCATCTGTAAGCTGGTGATCACTGGTACAGGCATTGTTCTCTGGTTCATTTTATCTTAGCTCATCAAGCCTGAGCAGACATCACACACACACACACACACACACACACACACACATGCGTGTATGCTCAGGGATGGGGATGGACATAAGGATAAAAGTCAAACATAGCTGTAAGTTGTCTTCTAGTCAAGTTTATCTTCTTTTCCAGTGGCAACATCAATGCGCTCACAACCTGCTTGGTTCATAAAAGAAAAAGAGAGCACCCACCTTGCAGTGCCTATAGCTCATATCTTCCCTTCTGGCCTATGGTAAACAAGTGACAGTGTACCCATCACCCAAGCCATGGGAGAAAAACATTGTTCCCAAATGTTTTCTTACTGCAGCGCCTTTGTGCAATGATGATTGCAGTAATTTAACCTCCATAATAAAACAGAATCATCCCTGGATGACAATTTATAGCACAGTTTCAGAGCTGTTTACCTCTTCCATTGTGCTCCATTTGTGATTACGATTTATGGGCGTTGTCTGCCCCTGGGAGCACTCACAGAGCCCTGCCAACAGCCATCAGGCCAGACCAGCCGCTCACTTAAGGCACCCAAATGCTTTGGATGCATGAGCCAGACTACATCCACATGACCAGGAGTGGCTCCATGGCTTGATCTACTCGTGTGAACAGTAAAATAAACCATAAAGCATTCCGGGTGATTCAACTGTCTACCGTAGAAGTCATGCATCTTCCTGGTAAATCATTTTGAAGATACACACGTGGAAGCCCAATGTTATATACTTACCTGCTTAAAGCAGTGAACTTAAAGATGCTATTTGGAGTGAGGCCATTTGCCTGGCTGGCTCATGGCTGGGGAGGGCGGGGGGAGACAGCATTATTGTTGCAATAATACAAATGACAGAAAAGAGGAAGGAATAAAATGGTAAGACACTGGACTTCAGAGGCACAAAACCAAGTATCAGGAGTAGTCAAAGGGCTGCAGCAACGAATCCTCCTCCACCCAAAAAGGTCCAAGGTAATATTGCTAACAGGGCCTTCAACTATGGTGGGACCACCATTTTCAACTAATGTAGAGACAACAGACCTCAAGCAGTGCAAGTATTAATGGGGGAAGGGGGTAAAAGTGCACCCATTTTAAAGGAACCTTTAAGCTACAAGGGTTTCTGCACAATATGAATGGTGGGCATGGGCTTTGGGGTCAGATGGACTGGGGCAGTGTTTGCTCTACCATGCTTTCCCTCCATGACCTTGGACTTGCCTCAGTTTACTCAGTAAAGAAGGGGTGATAATATTGCCTACCTCACAAGGTTGTTGAGAAAAATGAGTGCAATCTTGTGTGTAAAGTGCAAGTTGGGGGAGGGGGCAGTCTGAAGAAAGTTTAAGAGAAGTTCACTATAAATGTTATCATCTTACCTTTGCACCACGGCTCCAACCCCATCCATTTGCATAGCCCCATCACTATCTCCCAGTTCAGCCTACCATCCTGTGTGCAGATGGATACTGATATGTCCATCTGCAGCTCACTGTGTGTGCGTGTACAGCTACCATTCAAACAGAAGGCTGAGTTGTTCACACTCAGCATATCATCATCACTGGTCCATGCAAAGCCCCCTCTTCATTTACATTTTCCCCTGCCAGCCCTGACCTATACTCTTATCCCCCACCCCCACTGGCACCCACTCCAATCCTTTTGATAGACAGCCTTAACTATGCATGTTCTTTTACATGCTTTTAATTTACATAGATGCTATGATTCTATTTCTTATACATTGTTTCACTCAAGATCAGCCTCAGCTGCTTTTTGTACATCTGGTTCATCACTTACCGTGGCCACATCCAGCACATCTGACTTGTTTGTCCCCTTCTCTAACGGTGGGGGGCCCCAGGGAGTCTCCAACTGCCCCCAAAAAACATGCGGCAACTGGCCTCATCTCACCTTTCCTTTCTTTAAATTGATTCATTTCTTTAAATTGACTCACATGGCTTATGCGATTTTGCTTTAAAGGGTGGTTATATTTTCTCTAATACAGATTAAAATACACATATAACTATTAAAATTGTCTGTGTGGCCCCTGGGCTCCCCAAAGTGCATCACCCCATTAAAGGCTGGCCTAATGCTGCCCACACTGGACAACCACTCTCCCTTGGCTGAAAGGCAGGTGCTGATGAGCTCAGGTTATCAATCTAGTTTTCTTGTTCAAACTGTTGTTTAATCTGCAGTTTTGCCTCCTCCAAGATACCAGGCTAATGCTGCATTCATGTTTCTCATTTGACCTTCATATCAGTTCTGAGGTCAGCTGCATCAGTGTCTCCATTTCAAAGAGGGAGGGATCTTGGCTCAGAGCCCAGAGTCTGATAGAACCAGCAATAAAGCCAGCCCTGAGAGTCACGATGCCCAACGTGTTATCCTGTCCATTTCGTGGATGAGAAAACTGAGGCTTAGAGGGAAAAGGTGTCACACTCAGTAAATGATGGTTATCCCCAGGTCCCCAAGCCTCCAAAGCCCAAGCAGGCATGCTACCTCCCAAAGAAGAGATGAACCAGTTTCCCAAGGGCCAACTGAAGTGCCTCTGAACTCTACAGGCAAAACAAATGGTGTGGGCAAAGACCTCATGCTCCCCTTCTATAGGAGAAGATGATTCCCAAGGCTGGCCTTCTTCAGTTGCTGAGGTCACTGAGACAAAAGGGGCATGCTTCCAGAAGCCACTGATGAAGGAAGGCAATTCCACACCATTTCCACAAAACTGCCTTTGAAGAGGTGAGCCCCCCTGAGAGACAAGCTTGGAGAATTAATGGGTGCTGGCCCCCCTGGGCTGGCCCGTAGAAGGTGCCTCCACCCACTTACTGCCTGAGTGGTGGGTCAGATTCTCCAAAATAGGACAACCCAGAATGGAGCCATCTGCTAAATGTAGCGGAATTTTTTCAAAAGTGGGGCTCTTTGCTTCCATGGAGAACAGACCTCATGGTTTCTCCCAGCACAATAGAGGCTGCAGACACTTTTCATCCCCCTCCTCCGGAGTGCTCCCTGGGGGCTTCTCACTCCTGGGGCTGTACAAAGGATCTGTTCTCTCCACCCTCAAAGTGCACTCAGCTCAAGGAGAGGGGCGGGCGACCAGGGAGCTGAGCCTCCTGCTGCAATCTAGAGGAGCAGCTTCCGATTACTGAGAGGACAAAAACATTTCTGAAGGGGATGCAGGGGTTGGATATAAATCAGCTGCGCAGAGAAAAGTGAGAAACATGGCAGCTTTGCCCTAGGGACAGTGGGAAAGAGAGACAATGAAAATGGAAATGCAAACCCTCGCTTAGCTTCCTGCATCCTTAGCATGACACCCAGACTCTTCAGTGAGCACCCGGTACCCACGGGCCAAGTGTGCAAGGTGCTGGGGGGTGAGGCAGGGGGCAAAGTGACCCAAGCGCTACCCTGGTAAGAGGAGCATTCAAACAACCAATGAATGGACCACTTTGACCCGTGTGCACCAGACCCTGTGGCATGTCCTCTCACCTGGCGCATGGCTGAGGAGGGCCCCTTCACTTGCTCTCCTACTTCAGCCCTACCTTGCTCTGTCCTCCTTTCAGCTCCATCAACTGGCCCCACTCACTCCCTGCTCCCTCTCCCACTTCCATGTGCTGCTGCTTCTGCCTGGAGCCCTCCTCTGCCATCTCTAGGCCCCAGGCTCTGCTCCTCACCAATCCTCAGTTCCCCTGGGGGCCCATGCAGGCAGCAGAGCTTCCAGCCTCTAGGCCTGTGCCACTCACAGCTTTGGAGTCAGGATCCAGCTCCCACAAGAAACAGTAAACTCCATGTGGGGAGGGAACTGGCTTCTTCCTCTTGGCTGTAATCTGGTTCCCACAGCAGCCAATGCCAAGGCCCAGGTTGTCCATTTTGGGAGATACAGCTCATGGTCCACAGCATGGACAGGATGGTCAAAGCCCATGTGGCCAAGTGCAGGCAAGGCAGGCGGGGTGAAGGCCCACAGCCACTCAGCCTTATAGGGATGAAAGCAGCTTAGGGCAGGAAGAGTCAACAAATAGATTGCACCACTACTCTCAACTTTTATTATCTCCTCCTTAAAATGGCAGGGATTCTCAAAGAAATGAGCACTTTGCCCCACTCCCAACAGGCATTAGTTCAAAGCATTGCTCACCCTGTCCAATTCCCTGGAAGGAAGAAACCAGATAAAGGAGAAAAACTGAACTTGATTTATAAGGAACTGGAACCCCATATCTGGGTCATTTCAGAGGAGCAGGAAGTGAATAATGCACGCAAGTCCCATAGGCACCCTAGGAGAGAACAGAGGCCCCTGTATGGGGAGGGTGAAGGGGCCCAGCAGCCTGGGGCAGGGGTCAGACAACTGTCTCTGAGGGCTGGCTCAGGCCAGGGGAAGTTCCAGGTAAATCATCCCCTGGAAGTCACCCACATCACTCAGGCTCCTTTTCAAATTGACTGCAATAGGGAGGCCATCATACAGCATGACAAGAGAGTTGGGAGCTGCCCTTGCAATCAGGCCTGGACTGGAATCCCAGCTCTCCTGCCCAGTAGCTGTGTGACCCGCCTGTCAGCTAGCCTCCATAAGCTAGAAGCCTTGCCTCTCAAAGCAGACTGAAGTGCCTCCTGGTGGGGCTCTCTGCAGGGTGGGATGAGATAACTCAGTGCTGCTCAGACTTGGCTGCTCATAAGAACATCCCGAGAGTTTTTGGAAATCCCCATACCCAGTCCACATCCTAGACCAAGGCAATTAGAATCCCTGGGGGAGCTGAGTGTCCATAGTTTTTAAACCTCCAGGAGATTCCAATGTGCCCCACACACACCTTCCAAGTTTGAGAACAAGTGAACTAAATCTCTCCTTGGAATGTGATCCCCTGACCCAGCAGGGTCTGCTTTTGTGAATGCATTGGAAATGCAGCCTCTCAGCCTATGAAATGGAATCTTCATTCTAACAATTCTCCTGGGCTATTCTGATGAACTGTATACTCTGAAAAGTGCTCAAATGTTTCACCTTAAGTGCTTAGCTGGGTCCCTGACACCTGAAAGCCACTGTTTATGTGGTCTCAATAAAAAACCGGAGGAGAAGCAGTACAACACGTGGGTTGAGGGGGAAAACTGCCTGGGATGGAATCTCAGCTACCTACAATGAGAAACTGGGCCTCAGCTGCCTCATCTGTAGCCTGGGTTAATAACTGGTAATAACTATACCCAACTCAAAAAAGGCCTGTAAACATTAAAGCAGATAACATATGAAGAATGCTTGATACATGCTTGTCAGCATCAGCATAATAGTGCCATTGTGATCACAGCTATAGGGATCAGCTCTTCCAATAATAACTTTTGGTAGATTTACATGTCAGAGTGGAAAGGAACTCACTCTGAGTGACAACGATTCTTTTCAACAGATGGTGTTGAGGCTAGTGATTTTCCACATGCAAAGAATGAAACTGGATCTCCACCTCACATCATATACGAAAACTAACTCAACATGGGTTAAAAACCTTTATGTAAGAGCTAAAATTATAAAAATCTTAGAAAACAATATAGGCACAAATCTCTGCAACCTTGGATTAGGCAGTGACATCTTAGATATGACACCAAAAGTACAAGCGACAGAAAAGGAAAAATAGATATGTTGGACTTGGTCAAAATTAAAAATTCTGGCTACAAAGGACATCATCAAGAGAGTAAAAAGACAACATATGAAATAGGAGAAAATATTTCCAAATCATATATCTGATAAGGGACTAGTATCCAGGGCATATAAAGAACACTTAAAACTCAATGATAAAAAGACAAATAACACAGTTTTTAAATGGGCAGAGGATCTGAACAGGCATTTCTCCAAGGAAGACATACAAATGGCCAATAAGCACATAAAAAGATGCTCAATAGGGCAGCCCCGGGATCCCTGGGTGGCGCAGCAGTTTGGCGCCTGCCTTTGGCCCAGGGCGCGATCCTGGAGACCCGGGATCGAATCCCACATCGGGCTCCCGGTGCATGGAGCCTGCTTCTTCCTCTGCCTGTGTCTCTGCCTCTCTCTCTCTCTCTCTCTCTCTCTCTCTGTGACTATCATAAATTAAAAAAGAAAAAATTAAAAAAAAGAAAACAATAGGGCAGCCCCGGTGGCTCAGTGGTTTAGCACCGCCTTCGGCCTGGGGTGTGATCCTGGAGACCCGGGATCAAGTCCCACGTCGGGTTCCCTGCATGGGGCCTGCTTCTCCCTCTGCCTGTGTCTCTGCCTCTCTCTCTCTCTGTGTGTCTCTCATGAATAAATAAATAAAATCTTAAAAAAAAAAAAAAAAGATGCTCAATCTTATCAGCCATTAGGGAAATGCAAGTCAAAGCACAATGAGATACCACTTTGTACTCACTAATGTGTGTGACACATAACAAGTATTAGCGAGGATATGGAGAAATCAGAACTCTCAAACATTGCTGGTGGGAACATAAAATATCACAGCCATGTTATAAAGCAATCTGGCAGTTCCTCAAAAGGTTAATCATAGAGTTACCATTTGACTACCAATTCCATTCCTATATATACCTAAGGGAAATAAAAATATGTGTCCATGCAAAACCATGGATGCAAATAATCACAGTAGCATCAGTCAACACAGGCACAAAGTGGAAACAGCACAAGGACCTCCAACTGATGAGCAGATAGAGAAAATGCGGTAATCCATACAGTAGAACGTGATTTGACCATGACAAAGAATGAAGTAGTGATACATGTTATAAAATGGATAAACCCTGAAAACATTATGCTCAGTGAAGCAGTCACAAAAGACCATACATACACTGTATGCTTCCATTTAAAGGAAATGTCCAGAATAGATAAATCTATAGAAACAGAAAGTAGGATAGTGTTTGCCTATTAGCCATGGAGAAAGCAGGTTTTGGGGCACGTGGACAGTGACTGCCACTGGGTATAGGATTTTCTCTTTGAGTTGATGAAAAGCTTCTGTAGTTGATTGAGGTGATGGTTTTACAGTCCTGCAAATATACTAAAAAACACTGAATTCTACACTTTAAATGAGTGAATAGTGTTGCATAGGAATTGTATCTTAGTAAAGCTGTTAAAAAATTGCAAAGGTAACTCAGTGCAGTGTGTTCAGTTGGACCAATGATGAGATAACTGTTTTTTAAATGCTAACAACTCAGTTATTACGACGAGTTAACACACATGACAAACATCAGAGAGGCGATGTGGGACTCTAATTTATAATCATTGACTATGCAAATGTGAAATTTCAAAATATGCAAATGTACCGCACCATGATAAAAAGGAAGGATACATGGGGCTAATTTCTTCCTGTTAATTCTGCTAAAATAACTCCTTTATTGTCCTGTTCCTACCATGGTGAGCTCTTGATGTTGTTGTTGATGAAGATGTAATGTTCTTTTTTCTTCAACGAAGTTTGATGAATTATTTTTCTATAAGGTGCCTGCACAGAGAGATAAGTGCCACATATTCAAATGTAACCACTTTGAGCATTTTTCATTCCCTTCTCCCTGTGAGAGATACTGTCTCAGTCATCATTCTAGTAGGAAAGGGTGTGCAGTGGGGAGGGGCGGTGGAGGGATGGGGGGGTGCGCTCTGATTTTTGTTTCCTAATTCCATGAATGAGACCAAATGGGAATTATTTACATAGATCAGGTCTTCTTTGAGATGGGAGAAAATACCCAAGAAAAGAAATAGAACTTCTTGTTTGTAAAAGCCTAAAACAAGGGCTAAAATCCTGAAAAATGTTAAAGGTGAAGAAAATTTCGGAAAGCATCCTGTCCAGTGGTTTACAAACTTAAAGAGACAGTCACACACACACGCATAAGTGCTTACACACTCACACACACACAGAGAGAGATCCCATGCCCTCTTATAAGGCTTTCTTATCTTGTATCCTGTGAACAATCTTCCCCCACCCCCAGGCAAGAACTGTTTAATCCAACTTCACAGGGATATAACACTTAAATGAGACAATACACGTAAAGCACAGTATAGGGGCTTGGCTGCCAAGAAGCGCTCCAAACTGTGATGATGGCGATGAACCTAACAAGGACGAGTCCAGCTCGCTTTCCATAGCAGGATTTACAAACAGCTCTGAGTATCTGCCTTTGAGCTTTCAAATTGCACAGACTCGAACACTCTGTCTGCTATGTTCCCAAAAAGAGGCTGTGGCCCTGATCTGACTAATCCGGAGGCTGCATGTTCAACCCTCTTTGGGGCCAGAGCAGCAACATACGTGGCTGGCGGGCAGCACAGAAATCAACAAAATAGTCTGTGCAGATTGTTGCCGTGTGGGGAACGGGGACCTCTCAGGGGTGCACCTCTGAATTTTTTTTTAGCTTTAAATCTGGATAGTTTTATATCACTTCATAGTTTTATATGTGATTTCATTTTTTTCCCCAAAGGCCCCATGGACCAAGTAAAACCTGTCTGTGGCCAGGACTGGCCTGCGGGGCCACAGCTTTGGAACAGTGACAGTTACTTCTTTTTGACCTGCCCGTCTCCACTGAAGCAACCGCTGTGAGGGTGAACGTCAATCCATTGATCCCCACTCTTCAGCTACCATCCCCAACGCCAGAGGTGCACTCAGGTGATGCACATGTACACACACGCATGCACACTCACACACACAGCTTTAGGAGAACAGCCACTGACTCCACCCCGTACTCATTTTTTGCCAAGTGAAGAAGGGAGAACACATGTCCTTGGAGTAAAATCATCTCCACTATGTCTGGCATCAGAGGCCACCTCTGATTTCCTGATGTGGACTATACTGTCCCCAGATGATGACCGCACCAATTGCAAAGACAGACACCCAGCACAGCAAGGGGAGGAGGTCCACTGAGCCTTTGGGGGTGGTCCTCTTGGGGACAGACTGCCTGTCTCAACAAAACTGCTCTAACAGAGGCTGACATTTAGCTGTCCCAACAGCTGCCTACAGGCCCTGCCCTGCTCAAGTCTGGCCCTGCTCCTGCCTTGGGGCTGCTTCCACTGCCCCTCCTTGGCTGGTACCGGGCAGCTCACCTCTCAGTAAAAGTGCTGAGGGCCAGTACCTTTGCCTCACCCGAACTTCTCCCAGAGGCACCTGCTTGAGAGAAGGGGACTCCTCCTCACTGGCTGGCGTTGGGGTGTTTGTAGGCAACTCCCCCACTGTGACTGAGGTGAGGGTCTGCTTTCTGATGGCCACGCCAGCCTTCTAGGGGCTGTGAAGCCCATCAAACAACCTGATGAGATGCTCCAGAATCACTGGATACAGTGAGAAAGGCTAAGTATATTCCCAACGACATGATTTTCCTCCCCAACTGACACACAAAATCAATTAAAAAGCACACTAGAAAAAAAAAATTCCATTTGCCCCTGATCGTACAAAAGCATGGTATGTTGTCTATTCGAGCATCCAGTACAGCTCGAGATGTGCAGTCAATGATCTCCCAGCTGATTTTCAACAAAGACTCTGATTACCCAAAAGGGCTGTCATCCCTCTGCTGAATGCAGTGTAAATGAAATGCCAATGAATTCCCAACTACCTTTTCATTTTCCCCTCATAACCTAATTTACAAAACGTAAATAATCTCGCTGTGTTTGTGGGACCAGCTGCTCCTTACCTCCATATGGGAAACTGAGCAAAGACCAGAAACAGACAACTGATGCCACCGACACATCCCCAGTTAAACATACTAACTATGCATTCAAAATATTGCTGAAAACCCTTAATTTGTTGCCAGTAATTTATACAATTATAGCCAGTGGTCTTTTATCATTACTATTATTATTATTATTATGGCATTATTCTGTCATTTTGATCTATTGATGGTGACACTCCAGTGATTCACCATAATTTCCTCCCACCCACAAACCTTTTAAGATTTCTCTTGCCTCGCCTGAGTATAAATTAAGTGGCATTATTCTCTACCTGGTCTGGTATAGAAACAACACCAGTCTTTGAACAATCAGCAGAGGAACCAGCACGTTGGTGTAATGCTGCTGTGTAGAGCTGCCCCCACCCATCCACTCTGGCTCAGACAGTGTCCTGCAAGTCTCCCACCTGCAGACGACACCTCGCTCTTTTAGTTCTAGCAAGCAAGGCAGTCAGAGGAGGCGGTGAGGCAAGCTCAAAGCTTCCCTGCGGGGGCCCTGATGGGGCATAATTGCTACTTGGGCTAAAGGCAGGGATCTGCACTATAATTTCACATGGGTCTCCATGGCCACGAGCCTCTTCTCCAGGCTGTTTGGTCCACTTGGTCTTGACCAAAGCGACAGGAAATCTTTCAAAACTCAGTCTTATAAATGGAGAATAAAAATAGGCAATGGAAATGGAAAGATGACTTTAAATGATGTTTCACTTTGCATGGGAAAGAGATTTTTCTTTTTCTCTTTATCATTGCACAATAGAAAGCAAATCCTAACTTCTGAGATGGAGGAGAATGGATTATTTGGTGAGGAAGAGGGGCCAGGGCACAAACATACAGGAAACACACAGGAAACCTTACCCAGCACCATGTCCCGGTGACCAAATGGTCTTGCCAAGCATGGGAACCTTAACCCCATGACAGCGTTGTTACCAGGGTGGCAAGTTCACTCATTCACAGATACTCACCAAGGGCCCAGCCTGAGTCCCAGGGCTATAAGGGGAAGCATGACCATCATGGTCCCTGTCCTCATGACACAGGGGGTTCTAGTGGGGAGACAGCAATTCTCAAGTCAACACTGAGCGAAACAAAGTTAGGTACAACGTTCAAAAGCTAATAAAGGAAGTAAGCAGGATACTGTTATAGACCGTGGTGGCAAGGTGGGGTAGGGCTTTAACAGGTGTCCAGCTCAGCCATGCTACAGCTGGGACAACACCAAGCCCAGAAGTGGGGACTTTACCAACTACTCTCAGCATGACTCCAAAATTCTCCTTCATGACACCACGCTCAGATTTATGAAAAGCCCCTTGAACCTGCTTGTATGCCAGTTTGTTACATTTCTGGGGGTAGCCAGCTGTCTGTGTTTACTGCCTGCCACAGGAAGAAAAACATCCGGCAAACCTAGAGGCACACATCCTAGCTCTAGCATCCAGCCTGTACATTATGACCAAAAGATCTCTCATCTGGGCTCAGAGAACACCAGGGAAATTCACTGTCATTCTGCTAATCATATCTGCAGTACATAGACTTCCTCCTCTCTTCCCTGTCCAGGAATCAAGTTTTCCTTCATCAGTTCTGGCCAAATTGGAAGGAAGGAAGGAAAGAAGGAAGGAAGGAAGGAAGGAAGGAAGGAAGGAGGAGGGAGGGAGGGAGGGAGGAAGGGAGGGAGGAAGTTAGTTAGTTCTTTATTTGATTCCCTCTATAGAAATTGTTAACTTTTCTTTTTTTTTTTTTTAGAGAGATTTTATTTATTTATATTTGAGAGACACAGAGAGATAGAGGCAGAGACACAGGCAGAGGAAGAAGCAGGCTCCATGCAGGGAGCCTGATGTGGGACTCGATCCCGGGTCTCCAGGATCAGGCCCTGGGCCAAAGGCAGACGCTCAACCACTGAGCCACCCAGGCGTCCCCATTAACTTTTATTTCCACTCTGAGCAGCTGGCCTGATTTCTGCCCATTTCAAGTGCCCCATTCACCTAGTTCCAGGAGGAGGGCCACATAGGGAGGGACTAGGCTGAAGCTGAGGAGTAGAGTCTAGGAAGGTGGCAGTCTGACTTAGGACAGCATGTAAAGGACTCATTTACTGGAACAGATGGTGAAGGGTTCTGGAAGGCCCATGAGCCCTGTAGTTTTTCCACAGTTAAGCTCTAATACTTTTCTTTCCCCTTCATCATTCAGGAGTTTTCTGGTCAAAAGGAAGAGGTATAACCTATTACCACTCTGACTTTAAGCTATCCTAACTCCAAGATGAAGATCAGTGAGTCAATAACAAATGCTTAATGAGCACTTAACTGTCAACTCAGACCCTGTGATAGGTACTGGGGCTAGAGTGAGGACAAGCTGGGACATAGAAAAGAAGTAGATAGTACAGGAAATGAGAAAAGGCATTAACAGTTTATAAGATAAAAGGAAGAAGAAATGACTAATGAACATATAAAAAGATGGTACCATACGGAGAACAGACCCAAGGTGACCCTGGCCCTCAGTCTAAGTTTCCAACAATGAGCTGTCTGGAAATTGAGTCCTTTCTCAGTGAGAAGGGCTATACCAAGTTCAACTTCTCTCAGGACTAGTGACTTTCTCCTGCAGTAGGAAGGTCTAGAACACCCAGACACCAAAGTGTAGTCCTCAGGTGCTGAGCCATTGGTATTCCCAGAAAACCCTTTCAAACTGGCATCCCAAATCCAGGCAGTTTGGTGCAAGTCAGTGTCCCACATCCCTACCCCCACAACCAGGCTATTCTTACAATACAGTCCAGGAAGAGGGAAAAGGTAGGGAGGGCCTCCAAGTGTGTCCAAGTGAGTTCCTGAGCCCACACACCTCTTTGAGGTATGTGGGGAGACAGTAGCTAGACCTCTCTATGGTATGACACTGATGTTTATTCTCTAAGACATTGTGTAATTTGCCACAAACCCTGCTGCACAGCAGGTGAGGAGCCAGAAAAGATCCACCATGCTAAACAGCAAGCAATTAAAGAAAACAAAGTAAAATGAGATACTACTTTGTGTCTGTAAGACGGACAAAGATCAAAAGTAATATCCGAATGTCAGAAAGGACAGTGGAGAAAGAGAGCCTCTCTAGCCTAACAGGTGGGAACACAAGTAGATGGATGCTGCCTGGAAGACACACTGGCAAAGGGATACCAAAAGCCGTCATCTTATTCCTAGGAATACATCCTAACAAATGCATCAAATAAATGGGCAAAATTTCTCTGCAAGAATTTTTCATATCATTGCTTATAATAGTGAAACACTGTAAATAACATCGTAAATAACATCAATGTTCACCAAAAGAGAATTTTTTGATTGGAACATCCAGAAAGCTGACTACTATACAGTCATGAAAAATAACGGAAATATATATATATATACACATATATATATTCACTGATACAGAATGATGTTCACAATATGTAAAATTAATTTTGTAAAAAAGAAAGGACAATCCAGTGCTTTAGAAGTATATATATATATATATATATATATATATATATATATATATACATACACATATATATATGCATACACATTAGAAGTATATATATATATATATATATATATATATATATATATGCATACACATGTTCACAAATAGAAAAGACATCTGGAAAAATAGAAATTAGGATGTTTAATAAGAAACAGTATTGAGGGGTCCCTGGGTGGCGCAGTGGTTTAGAACCTGCCTTTGGCCCAGGGCGTGATCCTGGAGACCCGGGATTGAATCCCATGTCGGGCTCCCGGTGCATGGAGCCTGCTTCTCCCTCTGCCTATGTCTCTGCCTCTCTCTCTCTCTCTCTCTCTGTGTGTGTGTGTGTGTGACTATCATAAATAAATAAAAATTAAAAAAAAATAAAGTTTAAAAAAAAAAGAAACAGTATTGAAAGACATCAAGTACCTTTTAATACCTCTTAATGCTTTGATCTTTACTTTCTCCATTATCGTTTTCCGCACATTCTTTTTTTCTTTTACAATGAATATGGATTAGGGTTCACAATAAATAATTGTCAAAAGGTTTCAAAAGAAATAATGAATATGTATGATCACGGAAAACAAAACAAATCAAAACAAAGCAAATATGGGTGAAGTGAGTTACATGGAAAACCCAGAACTAACTCTTCTATAAAGTTTTAAAAATGGAGAGTTTTTAACCAAATGGGACAAATAACCATGAAGTTGGGAAGAGTTTGGTACAGTGGTTCTATCCACAAACAAGAACTCCTCCTAAGGGCCACCAGTCCCAGAATAAGCAGGAAAGCCAGGGTACAGTTCACTAAGCCAACCCAACTTCTGGCCCGAGGCTGATGGCACAGGGAGAGCTTGAGGACACAGAAGATGAAATGTCACCTACAAAAAGGTCCAATAGCTCTTTCTTCTCTTGGCAGGAAGCTTATCTCCCCTGGAAAGCAGGAGAGTTGCTCACTCTCAGCATAGGCGGGAGAACAGCCTTGTGGGCCTCTGAGAGGAGACTCAGGTGGATACAATCTCAAGTATGTTAGAGGAAACCCAACCCCATTTGGAGGGAAACCCAAGAAGACCATGTGGTTCCTTGTGGTTTTGACCTCATCCATTAACCAAGGATGGCTCGCTGACCTCATCAAAACTGGTGAATCCAGATCGGTGCTATTTTTTAAGTTTCTTCTGGTTTGAGGTTTCTGCTGTAAATTGTCTTACGCATATGTATGGGGTTTTGCAATCCAGTTTGCAGAAGGAAGGAAAGGAGGGAGGGAGGGAGGGACAAAAAAAGCACATAGGCCAAAAGATATAGCAACATAATAGATAATAGTCTTTTCCTTTGTGACTTAAAACATTTTTTGTGCCTGAAACAAATTTACTTCTCCTTCAAGGAACACATTTTGAAACTCTGAGTGAGATGAGAAATGAACAAAGGCAGAAAAATCTTTGGGATCCGTCCAGTCACCTCTACTGGCTCATAACTAAAGGCCCTCCTAGCAATGCTAGTATATTCGGCTCCTGACACTTCTACAGCACATTCTGGACTTAGAATCGAAAGAGTCCTTATGATCTGAGAGTCCTTGTATACAGGAAGAACCAGTTCTGTCTTAAGAACCATCCTGTAACGTAGAAATTTACAAACAAATTGGTTGGTTCCATTTCCAACTTACGGGATATCCTTCTAAAAATATTCCTCACCAATTTTCACAATGCCTGCAGATACAGATGAGTTTTTAAACCAGAAGTATTCATTCAGTCTCTGTGGATATTAATCCCTTATATCACATATATGTTTGGTACAGATCGTGCTTTCCTCGAGTGCCTCCTGCTTTCCATGCCTCGGTGTATATATTTACATAAAGACATAGATGTGTTTTATAGTCATACATATGTAGACACACACCAGTCAAAAAACAGCTAGAGAAATTTGCTTTAATAGTACCCTCTAGCTTTTTGGAAGATTGGCGTAAATCTCTTCTGCAGGGGGAAGAAATCCATTTTTCTGAGAAGGTAAATGTTTATTAAATGCAAATACTGATATTCGTTACCTAGGAAAAAAATGTCTTGCTGCATGTGGAATTTCTCGATAAAAAGCTTTCAAGTCCCAGGTTTGTCCAGATAAACCCCTATCGGTGAACCGATGCGTGAATGCACCGAAATTGAATTACTGTACAACAGCAATTACTTCCCACAGTACAGCTATAATGGGAATCAGTTCTGCAGCAAACAGCAGGTAGCTATAGGAGGAGAGAGAAACTTAATATATAATGTAGTCTCTTTTAGCTTTCCCCAAGAAGCAAGGATGTTTATTTTTAAGCAAAACACTCTTTTTCAAGTGCCTGATTTATCCTTTTATCAATGTAAATCAGAAACTAAGTAAAACAAGATTATTTACAGGTCTGAGCTTCAGAGTGTTATCAAAATGTATGAAATATCTTTATCCAAGATAGGAAAACAACAGATTCACTTAGAAAGTTTAGGGACAACTTGCTTTTTCTGTCTTTTCATAGTCCTCCAGAGATTTTGTTCTTTTAGACATTTCTAATTAACTGTTTTGGGGAGAAGATGAATTTGAACAGCAAATAAAATACTTAATGTTTTGCCTGATGTGCTACTAAAATAGATAGCATCCTATAATCCTCTCTCTGTGCGTGAAACATATTTAACTTTGCGGAGGCCTGAGCTCAGTCCCACGCAGTGGTGAAAGCCCTATGGATCAGCCCATGGCCCCAAAAGCAGGAAGAACTTTCAAGCCAGAAGGAGGCTACAATTCCAGCCAAGATTGGCGTGATGAAGGCAGTGCCTGCCCCAGAGCTGCTCCACAAGACTAAAGGCAATAACCATCCTGGAGAACTCACCCTTAGAAAGCCATTCTTGAAAATGCTAGTATACATTTATAAATTCTCCAAAGTCCTTCTGTTTGTTATTTCCTGGTTTATCTACTTTATTCTGGTCGTGCTGCTCATCTCAATTATATGGCCATCCCAAAATCCCAGGATCATGACATCCCCTGGCTGTGTTAAAATCTGTCCTAAAAGTATATGCGTAGAGTCAGAGATGCCCACAGTTACTCGGAATTACTTCCCACAGATTCTTCTCCAAATGCAAGCTTGTCTGTGCCTGCTCAGAGCTCCCTGGGGCCTCAGATGATCCTTCCAGCTGTGTAATGGTTTGTGCTACTCCCTGTAGAGGCTTGGATTTTAAAGACAAAGAAAACACTGGGGCAGCCTGTCTGCATAACAGCACCACTGAATGCACTTCTTTGGCTTCTCGTTCCCCTCAAATCATCAGCAAGGCAGGAGGAAGGGGGGCTAGGTCAAATGTGCTTCCCATCAATATTTCCGATGAGCTCTCACTAGTGACACAGTGGTGCACTTCCAGGTGTCACTTAGGAATGGCCCCCCCAGGAGTCCACTGCTGGCAGAGGCTTGATGTGTATTACATCTTCCATGTCCAGCAGATGGAATATCTCCCTTGAAATGTTAATGAACTAAAAAAGCAAATGGATTCCATCTCTTGTCCATTCATTCATAAGGACTTCGAACTTGATAAATTGCTTGGCAACATCGACTGAGGGCCTGGTAGCATGAATATTTCCCAACAAAGAAGGTGGGAGATAATACTTTGGGTACAATTATCCTGTACACAAGCAAGTAGCAGCATCGCCGCATCAAACCCAATCTGGCTTTTAAGTTAAAATAACCCTACGCATCAACTCTCAGAGTGGATTTGAAAAAATTACTTAAACCACCAATGGTGTTAAAAAGTGCTAGAAAATATTAGTTAAGACATGCTACCATAATGATGGCACCATTATGTTAATG
This sequence comes from Vulpes lagopus, assembly GCF_018345385.1. Taxonomy (NCBI): domain Eukaryota; kingdom Metazoa; phylum Chordata; class Mammalia; order Carnivora; family Canidae; genus Vulpes; species Vulpes lagopus. The sequence continues at coordinate 22,458,313 of NC_054830.1, read as the reverse complement.
GGAATTATGGAAGCTAAGGTTATTTGTAATTTGCTAGGCTGGAAAAAAAAAGTTACATATAGTCCATTACCAACCAGATGACAGAGGTTATGTAATGGGCAGGCCACTTCGAGTTTCACATTTACTCCAGACATCTGACAGGGAGAAAATAGGACTTTCTGTGATAGGATAATTGCATAGTGAAGAGTAATTCAAACAGGGGACGAGTATGATAAAATCACTCTGATTCAACTAATCACTGGGAAAAGTGATGGGGGAAATGATGAAATCAAGCCAGAAGAGACAGAGAAAAGATCAACATTGTTTAACAGCCCAGAGATGACAGGCATGCGAAGGGCTAAATCACTAGTCCTCCTCTGTTTCCAGGCGCCGAGGGACTGCACCTACCTTCACACACCCGACGAGTTAGTGTTACTTTCTCAATTGCAACCACCAGTCTCATAAATATTTTATAGACATCCATGGAAATATTAACCGTCCGTGTTGTTCATCAGCCAGTTCTTTCTTATGTATGTTCCTGAGTCCTCCCACCCACCCACCAGTGATAAGCCCCTGGCCCTGAATCAGTGATGGGCAGGAAGGCACCAGGACCTCCCACCTGGCTCACGTTGCTGGTGTTGGGGCTGGATGCTGGGAAACAAAATTTCTAGATGTGGTACATCAAAATGATGGAGCAAATTCTAACCTCCATTCTTTATTGGGCCATTTGAGAATGGGGTCCTGCTCAGAGAGTGGGATGGATTGGGACAGGAAGGGCCCCTTTGCACTGTGGTTCATTCTAGTGCCTCTGCCTCGCAGCAAAACTTGACTCCACTGCAAACCCATGGGCAAATTTTCATTTGACGTGTTTGCTTTTCAAAAGCTCACCAATCCCAGGGGCACACAGCAACCTTTCCCGGGTGAGAAATGAGATGTCACTATAATATGAAAAACAGTCACACCCACTGCTCCTTGGCTTTCACCGAAAGCAACATCTAGAGGGGTCTCTCAGTGGCCACCTCCTCTTATTCCAAATGCCACAAGGTTGGTGACTGTTGCCAATAGTGCTGCTTGGCTCACAACAGGACCAGGCCCATCTCAACAGCAAAACTGCCTCCAAACCAAACCCCAACTTGACATACAAGCCCTCTTTCCTGTTTAAAGATTGGGAGCAGAGAGTGCCACATATCACTGAACCAGTTAACCTAGATTTTATGGCATCAACTGTGTTTACAAAGGGCCTCGTACATCTACTTTAAAATAGAGTTCAGAGAATCCTGGATGCCTTTTTTCTGGGTACATTTCAATTCAAATAAAGCATCTTTTTTCTTTTTTCCTTCTCAAAGGAACCACACAACCATTTCAGTCTTTTTTTTTTTTTAATGACATTAATTTAAAACAAAAGGTTTCAAAATTAAGTTCCCTCCTGTCATCATCCTTGAAGCTTTTGAAAGCTTCAAGCTTCTTTCATTATTAAATACTTACAGACTCCAAGGTCCCTTCACCAGCAATGTTAACAGCAAACATTTACTGAGTGCTCACCATTTGCCAGTCATTGTGTAAAACACTTTGCACAGATACACCCAGAGGCACTGCAATCCTCCCCTGTGGGGTGCCAAAGGAAGTCTACTAAGCCCGCCCATGTGACCTGGGCCAGTAACCACCCTGCCGAGCCTGCGTGCCCAACTCTAAGCCATGATACAGGAACAGTATAAAGTGCTTAGCATGGGACCTGGTGCACAGAGACTCATAAGCATGAGCAGAGATCAGTACATCTCCTATGCCTCCTAGCCTCTCCATGGATGGTTCCTTAGTTCTTCTCACCAACCTTCCACCTGCCACATGGGCCTCCTGCCTCTAAGCAACGTATCCAGGTTCTGGGGCTGACGGGACCTCTATGTCCTCCTGGTATGTTGCACAGGCCCCCTGAGTGCCAGGTCCTGGGGCCTCCGTGTCTGTCAATTGCAGAGACAGAACCTAAGAGATTTCTGTCCTTTTCTGCTCTAAAATTTTGTGATTCACAAAGAAATCCAAGTTCAAACAAGAATAGCATTTCCTTCTCTCAAACTAACATTGTTGCTAGTATTTAAAACCAAATAAAACATTTTAATTTTTTGCAAGGATTCGAGCATGAGTACTCACAGGCCACTCTTGCCGGAAGAACTGTGAATTGGCATCACCTTATCTGGACAGAAACGTCCTCAAGTGCAGAAAGAGCTTTGAAGATGAGCTTAGTGTCTCTGAACTGTTCTATGTTCAGGGATTCATCTCAAGGAAATTCAAGTACCCTGCAGGATGCTGAGGGCATGGATGTGATGAAGAATGTGGATTTAGATCCGGTACGTGGAGACCATCCCTCACTCCCCCATGTGACCCTGGAGAAGCGACTTAACTTCTGCCTCTCTCACTTTTTTTGTAAAAGTGGGACAGTAGGATACCTTCCTCTGGAGGCTGTTCTAAGGACAAGCAAATGAATGTAAAATCCTTAGAGAACACCAAACGTTTAGTAGTGCTGAGTCATTTGATCTACTATTAATATACAAGAAGAGTCACTGCAGTATTATTTATATCAAAACTTGCAAACAACTTAAATATCCAGATTTGGAGGAACAGTCAAATCATTTACAATACATGCATAGACTGGAATGTGACACAGTCATTTAAGAAAATCATGCAGAATAGTGATGCCAAGAGCAGCTCACACTGTAATGATAAAAAGAAATGAAAAGAAGCTGGACACAAAAGCAAATGGGCAATAGAACTGCAAATCTGAAAAAGAAAAACACACAACTATATGCATAGAAATGCAAATTTAAAAGACTATAGGAAGGAAACACAAGAACACAGGCCTGACTTTCAGGTGATTTTTTTCTCTGATACTTTTCAATACATTCTTAGTTCCACCAAAGGGGTATTCATTTTATAAACAGAAAATAATGGTAATGGTGGGCTTTTAATTTTCTTGGTTTTGCATTTTAATTTCAGGTCCTGAGTGTTAAATGTGAATGGCCACCATGTCTATAAAGAAGAGCACTTGCTTTGGGGCGCCTGGGTTTAAGTCAGTTTAAGCTTCTGACTCTAGGTTTCAGTTCAGGTCATGCATGATCTCAGGTTCCTGGATTCAAGCCCAGCATGGGGCTCTGCACTCAGCGGGAGCTCAATCTGCTTTGAGATTCTTCCTCTCACTCTGCCCCCTCCCACTCATGCTCCCACTCACTCTCTCTAAAAAATAAATAAATCCTTAAAAAAAAAAAAAAGAATAGCACTTGCTTCAAGGTAGAGACATAAGGATACACAGGGATCAACATGAAGCTCCCAGGGCTGGCTGTCAGAGCACTATTTCTATAGCAAATAAAAGTATTTTTTTTTCTTCTAAGTCAGAGTTCCCACCAAAAAGTCTCAACTTATTTAATCAAAAATAATCAAAGTGGCAGTATGAAGCTGCCATTCACTAGGCACTGCTAATGTGCCCAGGATCTGTGTTAAGTAGCCCAAAAGCATAACTTTGTTTGATCTTCACACAGCCTATTTGTTTTTCCTATTTGATGAGAAAATTGAGGCTCGCAGAGTGATTTTTACTTAAGTCAAAGCTCAGTAAGTGACCAAGGCAGGCACCGAACCCAGGCTAAATTCACCCTCTTACCTACTAAACTACAACCCTCCCCCCCTGAATCAAAATAGCACAAATGTTTTAGAGACAAGCAAATGTGGGGGATTGTCAGGTCTAAAGCAGAAATAACATGTAAAAATTTTGTTTGGGCAATTAATTGCGAGAGAAACTAAAGTAGGAAGTGGTCTTTTATGGCAAAGTAATAATCATTAAAACCGAAAGGTAGGCAAAACAAAGGTTAGAAATAAAGAACTCTTCAGACTGCAATTCTTTCCCATAACCCTGGGCCAATGTGGCACGAATGTGGGATGTTACAACATTCCCATGTTCTAAAGCAAGAATGTAAGATGTAGTGTTTAGCGGGCAAAAAGGAATAAAGTTGGAAGCCATCTTGGAAATCCAAAATGATAGATTTCCATTCATCCTGCTGACAATATGAAATTTCAGGGAGCTCTTACTGGTCAAGACATTCATTATAATTATAGTAATATTCCAATAGAGGCAAGGAAAACCTCCAACTTCATCTGAACCATTCACTCCATTTAGATTTTCAACTCCACATTTTGGCAAGCATGGCTTAAATTTTTCATAGTTGCTTAGTTGAACTACGATGTGCCTTGGAATGACTTTTGGCCATTAGTGAATGTATCACACAGTCCCAAGCCATCCTCTGAGGCTGCACACTTAGGGGCACGTCCATTGAAGACACAAAATTATAAGATGAAAACTATCACCCGAACCCTATCCTGCCCCTACTAACTCTCTTGCTGGTTAATTAAAGAAAATAAAGTATTTACAGAACAACTGAGTCAACTTCACTCTTTGAGAGCTGGAGTCATTAATGCCAGTTCCCTGAAGGGACCTCTGTGTCTTTGGGCAACACACAGCAGAAACCAGAGGCACTTACCCGAACTGCTTCAGACTTTTTGTGAAACATCTCTTCCATGTTCTTTGCCAGCTTTTTCACCAGTTGGAGGCCATCAATTTCTTCTATGGCAACATCTTTCTCATATTCTTTGTATTTCTGTAAGGAGGGAGGGCAGCAAGAAAAGCATAAAACACCACACCTATGATTTCAGAACATATCTACTTACAAGGAATAAATAGGACTGCCTCTCTTAGATTTGAGATTTTGGATTCTATTTCAAAATTATTAAACCAGCCAAGGAGAAATGTGAAAAATTGGCGCTGGCTCTCTTAGAAACTTAACTAGCACCCAGGAAAAGGAAGAAACCCTAAAGCAATCAAACTCTTTATCATCCATCCTCTTCAGCTCTTGAAATCAACACTCTATACTTTTAACTTGACCACACTCAGCCGTTCTTCTGGAGGACTGCCCTAGATTCATTAGCTATCCCACTGCCAACGCCACTAGAAACTGACTATTCCAAATATGTCATAAAATAAAAATGAAGAAATTTAACTCTTGTGGTTTTTTTTCTTTGACCATCGCTAACTTAATTTTTTCATGGCCAAAGACTGCGGACTTAGGGAAAAATAGTTTCAAGGTGATGACTGTAATGTAGAACTACAGCAGAGTAGGCAATCTATAATCCTTGGGCCAAATCCAATCCATCACCTATTTTTATAAATAAAGTTTTATTGGGACAAAACCACACCCATTTGTTTATATATTCAATCAAGTTTAGTAGTCACAACAGAGACCAGATGACCTACAAAGACTAAAATATTTACTCTTTTTTACAGAAAAAGTTTGCCAACTCCTAAACTGGAATGGGAATTGAAGAAAATCACATGGCAGAGCAACTTATAAACATTTTATAATGAGAGAGTCTTTGGTATAGATTTTGGTATTTCAGTTCAATCCACTAAATGTTCATCAATGTACCCTCAATGAGTTCACACAAAAGAGAATGCACAGTAAGTACAAAAACCATAAAAACAAATACTTTAGATAATATTTCATAAGGTGTTTATCTGTTCATAGAGATTGATCTGACTCATAACTTACTCAAATCCTTTTTTTTTGAAAGCTATCACACCTTCTTGACTTGGCTATTTCAACCAGCAATTCTCAAAGTGACCCAAGAACCCCTGAGGGTTCCCTGAGGCCCTTTCAGGGTCCCCATCAAGTCTTCTTTTTCCCCAACTGCGTATCTATGTAAAGCCGTATTTTCTTCATAAATCTCAAAAAAACCACAACACTGAACACAGAAGCAGATAGGAGGATCCACTTGTCTTCTCTTTAACCATCAAAAAGAATTTGCAAAAAAAAGTGCCACTCCTCTTTCTTTTGTTTAGTAAAATATAGTTATTTTTTCATGAAATATGTATTTATGTTAACATGTAATGTGTTTTTATGCTTGAATTCATTAATTTTTAAATGCCTCAGGTTTTTTTTAAAAGGTTTTATTTATTTATTCATGAGAGACACAGAGAGAGAGGCAGAGACACATGCAGAGGGAGAAGCAGGCTCCCTGCGTGGAGCCTGATGCGGGACTCAATCCTAGGACTCCAGGATTACAACCTGAGCCAAAGGCAGACGCTCAACCACTGAGCCACCCAGGGACCCCCCAAAAGCTTGGTTTAACTAAAGATTTAATTTTGTTTCCACTGGAAAGAAATATGTTTATTAATAAATACCTCCCAAAGGTAGTTTGAAATACTTTCAATGTCAACAGAAATCCGTTACATTCATGTAGCTAATACAAGGCTGGGGAACTAAAAATACCGGGGCTTTATATTTACCCTTATGTGTTAGGAGAACCCGAACCACTCACTAAGCCCGCACCCTAACCTCCTACTTAGAAAAAACAAGGGGCTCCACTTCTTACATAGGCTCTAGAGACCTTGAGAGTCATTTTTGAAGTGGAAGATACAGTGGCTTTTTAATGGAAAGATAATTTTTACAATAAAATTTGTATTTTCTCCCTATTTGCCCCTCTTTACTTCAAAAAGTGTAAAGTGAGAGGAAGCTGTTTTCCCTTACCCAAAGGAAGGGTGTGTGTGTGTGTGTGTGTGTGTGTGTGTGTGTGCATATGTGAAACAAGGCACTTTCCTTCCTAGTTCAGATTTCCAAGTCTGTTGAGAAAATAGTAGTGGATGTCTTAAAAAGAGTAGAGTTTGAGGACAGAGAGAATGACCCTATGTGAATGAATATAAGAGAGAATCCTTCTGATCCCTGAGATTAAAATGAAATCCCTGGAGTCTGAGTACATCTGATTAGAGTCCCCAGAGCCCAGTACGTGATGCTGACAGAGCAGAAGCAAGAAGGGCAGGAAAGGACCCCCAGACTGGGCACTGGGGTTTCTGAAATGTCAGGCCTAAGAGTTTGGTATTTCTGAGAATTAAGGTGAGCCTAAAGGAAACATACTAATGTAATTCTAGACTGTCTGAGTCTGGACCAAGACAGACATCCATCTGCTACATTATCTGTAAGATGCTCTGAGCTGCTCTGCATTGTTCTGTAACAGACTATGGGTGCTAAGTGACACACTTCTCCTTGCTCCCTGAAAATACCCATAAAAATCTTAACACGTTTGTCTTGAGAGTCTCTCTTGCATCTCACCTGGAAAGTGATTCCACCTTCTAGCTTCCCCTTCCTCCTTGACAATGCTGTACTGGTTCTCTAAGATGATGAGGCTGTACCCTTCCTTTGAGCTCCAGAGCACTCTGTGCTCATCTCTCCTGGCCCTGTGGATTGTGTGGCCTGGGGGGGCAAGCCCACAAGCCCACAGCAGACACTCATAGGACTTCTCTGAATGAAGCCTGTTGTAAAACAATTTCAATGTTACAGTACAAGGCAGATTCAAGTAGGGATGCAACTGCAGTGTTCTATGTTCCTATAATGGTGACCTCTCCACCCCTTGAGAGGTTGATTGGATTGGACTAAGATGCAGGCTCTAGCCAGCCCAACCCTGGCTCAAGCTAACAGCGTCCTCTTGTGTATGAATAAAACTTCAATGACAATCACTGGAAATGTTCCCTAAGTTGGAATGCAAGCCAATGCCTTTGGAGCCAAAAATCCTGGGGTTCTCTGCTGCCTTCCAGATGTGTTCCAAAAGCCAGCAGCTGAGGCCAGCCTATACTCAAGGCTGATTCATTACCAAAACTCCAAAGTTCAAGAAGTGAGTAAAACAAAACAAAATTGCCAGTCTAATATTTACAGAGTCAATATAATAAATCTTAAGTAATTCTGTAATAAAAGGTGATCTAGAGGCATAAGATAAAGAAAAAGAAAATGCATTTCACAATTAGCCTTTACCTGAATCTTTTGTTTTTTAGATAGGGCTCCATTATTCTGGTCATATCTGTTCCTGGGATATGTTTTTCTCCCAAAAGACCTCGAGAAAGGAATCAATTTATTTAACTATAATCATCCCTCAAGTTTTTAATGAGATCTTCCTGCATCCTTTCTTCCTCTGAGTCTGCTCTGTGAAAATGAGCCAGCGGCTTCATGGAAGGCTATCAGTCTCCCAGGACTACTTGTGCCTGGTGACCTAGCTAACCAATCTCAATACAAAGCTCTTGGCCAAACTAAGGACTCCAGATCTGGGACAAATGTAACCATTCACTGGTTCCATTCCTCTGCCAGCCTAAGTCTTCTCCCTTCAGGGACATGTGACAATGGGTACTCCTTGCCAATGAGGACTGCACTACTTTCTCCCCACCCTGGGGTAGTTACTCTATAAGCAAAAAGAAAAAAAAATTCTTTCTTTCCAAGATGTGTTAATGTCCATTGGAATCAGGTCAAACAGCTTAATGCCTTACTCTTACCAGGAAACATTACACTTTGCTGCAATCAAAGGATTTTGAAGAACAGAGAGAGAGTAACACAGTGATAGCCATTCACCAATTGCAAGCCCTTAGTGCAATGGTATAGTCATATGTATCAGAACCTTTAAAAATGTGCCTACTGTGCAAAACCAAGCAATTTGACATCCAGCAACCAAACAGAGGAAGCTACAACAGTACTGCAGAATTCCACAAATCCATCCCTAATTGTGTAAAAGAATGTAGGAAACATGCACACAGAGTATGTTATAATACCTTACAGATAGTAATCAGTAACTTTTTGTTTTAAATTGCTAATCTGCCGTATACACCCATACACACGAACCCCCCTGCTAGAAGGATATATGCCAAATGTTCACAGCTGGCTGTATGATCACCGAGGATTTTTTTCTTTCTTTTCTTGCTTACCTGTATTTTCTCTAATTTTTACAATGAAAATACTATTTTGGAAATTAGAAAATATAAAAGTTGTAGTTATATGCGAATAGCATATGGGCACCTAATAAACAGATTTCTTTAGGGAAATGTGGTCCCAATTAGAATCTGTGTAATTAAGCAGCATGTCTTCATTAGTGGAGCCTAAGGAAGTCAGTAAAATGAGTCCTCCGTGTATCACGGGCTCAGCACGGTGCCAGAAACTCTTCACATATTAATTTGTCTAATCTTCACAGCCACTCTGATAGGTAGGTATCATCCCCAAGTTGCAGATGGGGAACTGAGGCACAGAGAGGTTTAGTCAGTAATTGGAAGTTGAATGGCTAGAGTAAGTTTTAAACCTATTAAGGTTCTAATTGCTTGGTCTTATTGAACTTGGCGGTAGGGGGTAAGGGACCAACAGTCCAAATATTTGCAAACTTATTTCAGAGGGCCCATTTCACTGCCTTTGTAACGCTGTCTCATTACTCTTGTAGCCAATGGTGGCTTGGACTCACCAAGAGAGTCAAACACCAAAAACCGAAGATGTCACCTGTTTAACCAAGGCTGTAGCAGCTCACAAGGCTGCACCAAGTGAGCAAAAGCCACTCAGTCTGATATCACAGCAGTGGACTCTGACCCTCCAAGGGCCACTGAGGGGGTGAGCTTGGAGCCTGGCCTCAAAGGAGCAGACTAGCTCTTGAGAATAAAAATATCTGGAAAGAGAAGAGCAAGCCCATTTTGAAAGGAGCTGTGGAGCCCTAATCATAAATTACTCCTGGGCAGCCCAGGTAGCTCAGCAGTTTAGCGCCACCTTCAGCCCAGGGCATGATCCTGGAGACCCGGGATTGAGTCCCAAATCGGGCGGGCTCCCTGCATGGAGCCTGCTTCTCCCTCTGCCTGTGTCTCTGCCTCTCTCTCTCTGTGTCTCTCAAGAATAAATAATAAATGAAATCTTTAAAAAAATAAATAAGTAAAAAATAAATTACTCTCTGGTGGTGTTTGGGCTACAAAATGTCTTTTGTTCTCCAAGGTACCAAGAAAGACCTGGAGACAAATCACCCCAAACTCTTTTTCCTCCAGGACTTGCCTCCCCACACAGCTGGGCAGGCAGTGATGCTTTATTTCCTATAGCTCCAAGGACTGCACTAGCAATTACATCTGCTTCATAAAAAAGCAGCAGCCTTTCAACTAGGAAAAGGAATTAGGAAAGTATCAGCAGGTCCCTGTAAATACACAGAGGAAAGCAGAGGAAAAGACAAACAGAAGAAATACCATGCCACCTCATTAAAGATTCAGGCCAATCAGGATTTGACTGTCTCCAGCACATCTCATTTGTTCTGCAAACTTCTATTCTGTGTCTCTGCTCTGCCAGCCAGGGTACTACACACAAGCACAATAAGGAGTCGAGCCAAGTTGAAGAAAGCTGGCAGTCTATGGGTCAGGAATGTTCTAATGAGTAAACAGGCTAAGAAGGTACAACATCACGATAAGTACCCTGATTGGGTGGTCAAGGCAGCGACTCTCTTCTTGCTAGACCCTTACTGGATGACAAGGCTGGCAAGGTGGGAGATGAAACAGGCAGGAAGCATCCCAGGCAGAGGGAGCAGCAGGGACAGAGGTCCAGGGACAAGAGGCTGTCTGGGGCTCCTGGTCCACTTTACTGGTGCATGGATGGCCAAGGTGGGGACTCTGCTGAGATGAGGCCAAAGAAGTAAGCAGGGCCAGGCCATCAAGGGAGAGTGCCAGGATTAAGATTTTGGACCTTATCCTGATTTGGGTAGGCAGGCAAGATGTGGAGGTGGGTGGGTTATGGAGCTAGGCAACAGCCAGAGCCCAGGAGGGTTCAAGGGTGGGGGGCTCAGCAATCCCTTGTGTGCTTTTAAAACACCTCAGTATGCAGAAAGGGTAGGAGAGAAGTAAAACTAGATAGAGAAAAGGATTTGAGGGACCTGAGTGGTCAGGGTGTGGGAGACAGCGTGGCAGAAAGGCCATAAGGCCCAGAGGAATGGGAGGGAGGTGGCCTCCCTGTTAGACATCCAGAGGGCTGACGGGTGGACACGGCAGCAGTCTGGGCTAGCTGGCCACGTGACCTTAAGGAAATCACTGAACCTCCTGGGCCTCAGTGGCCTGAGTCAGAGCATCAGGGATCATGAGGCCTCTCTTCCAGGGCTTCAGACTGGGAGGACGTCCGTTACAGGCCCCAGCCCCATGCCTACACCTAATGCCCACCACAAATCCTCAGGCTCCCCTGCTTCTCCCTCTTGGCATTTCTGCTACAGAGGCTTCCCGGGACTGTTGTATCTTCCTACTAACGCCTTCTGGAACTGAAGCTCTTCATGTAAAAGACAAATTCCGACAGGTTGGTTAGCTATACCGGTGCTCTTTGGCTGGCCACCCCCAGCCCCGGGGCGTCCTCCGGGTTTGAGGCAGCAGCCAGAGAGAGAGAGATGCGAACACCACAGCCCGGACCAGGTGGAGGCAGAGCACAGCCCTTCCCAGGGACACGTCTCTGCATTCCTGACCCAGAAGGAGGGCACGCCTGAGACGGTTTCTTCCCTCCGTCACAAGAGAACATCTGAAGCTCCCATTCCTTCTGTTAGCAGCATCAGCACTTGGCAAGGAGTCCTGTGATGCGCCAGGAACATTTATCATTGGAGAAGGGAGACACAGAAATGCATTATTTCTGCAGCATCTATTTTGCCAGATCATTTCACACAAACACCAGGAAGAGAAAAGCACTACTTCACTGTCAGAACGCTTAATGTCGTTCATACATTTGGGTCATTTTTTTTTTTTCTATGCGGTGACCGCGTATCTAGAAGTGAGTCACCTGGAACAGCCCCCACGGGGGGGCTCTGGTCAGGAGACTTCTGACCAATCACAGTTAATTGGGATAAAAGCCAAGCGCAGGAAAAGGGGCTCTGAGCACCCCCGCAGCCACACCATCAATGAAGTGCCTCCTGCCGAAGATGGAGAGGGGGATCGCCCTTAGCCAAAGAGCTGGTGCATCCGAACATGGTCTCGTGGCCAAATTTTCTCAGCAAAAACTGAAATCACATCTCTAGATTCTGCATAATTAAATCACTAGATGAAGACTGGCAGAAGGTCCAGGGGAGGAGATGGCAAAGCAAGGACCTGCCCATCCCCAAGTGAGAATCTGGGGAACTTGCCTCAAAGCCCATGACTTGAGAGAAATTGTGAGAAGTTGGCTTGCTTCTCCATCCCTCCCCCTAAGCTTCCAGCACTTCCCTTGAAATCCCTTGACCCAGATCCCCCAACAAACCTTGTCACTGGGAAACCCCGGAGACAGGCTAAGCTCAGAACCCCTAAAGGTGGCTTGTTAGCATAAGAGCTGACGACACTTCATGTTTCTACCTTAAGGTTCAATTTTCGATCTTATTCTCGTTCCTTCAAGCTCTGAAACAGTCGCAGCACAGAAGCTAAATTCATTAAACCAACCATTTAAATAAGGATCACACCAACACACACACAAAAAAAGAACCTAAACTGAACCTACTGCTATTTTCATTCATTCAACAAATATTTAGAAATAGCCTACCACGTGCCAGGCGGGTGGAGGGAGTGGAGGACTACTGACAAATGCATGTGTTCCCATGGAGTATAGGGAAGCCACGTTTTGGTCCATTTTATTAAAAGTAAGTAATAAACAAGTTGGAACAGAGCTGCATGGATCATTTCAATATAAACTTGAGCCCCGATATCCCACCTAGCCATTCTGTGTAGGTCTTCTTCCAAGGCCACACCTGTCTGCCGGTGCAGGTAGATCACATCTGCCATAGGTGGGAGGATATTGTGTGTCTTCTACTGAGTGTATCACACTCTATAAAGCACAGACATACATTTCTCCTTGAGTAAGGAGGGATGAGTACCAGGAATTATGGTCAAACCAACAGTCCTATAAACAATGAAAACTTGGCCAGGAATAGGAAGGACATCATAGTCACCAGAGAGGTAAAAGGTCCCAGGGAAGGATATAAAACAATGGATTTGCTAAAGGTTGTAGAGAAGGGGATGATGGTATCACATGTATAATTCCTTGCCTCCTGGGAAATGAAGTCTATGAAGTATGCTACTAACGTACTGAGATGGTCATGAGCCACCACAAGGTGGCTGATAAACAGAGGCAGGACACCTGTGCCCAAGGCTTGATGGACAGTGGGAACAAGGGTAGGTTGGGGAGAAGGGGAAGAAAGGGAGGGAAAAGTCTCTTTAGATGTATGTAAACTCATCAGATACCCCTCCAATGGGGAGAAAGTGATATAATTCCTGCTGTCTCCTCTGTCTTATTTCTAGCAAAGGTGGCTGACCATGATGGGATGAATGGGAAAGAATTTACATGGATTCTGCTGGGATGCTACTGATTTGGAATCTGGTAGCAGTATCCTACTTGGCTTAGAATCACTGGCTGAGGTTCAAGACACAGGAAGGTGAACAACATGCTTCCCACTTGCTAGGCAGTCTGGCAAGGTGCTAAGACCAGGGAATTCTCGGCCAGGTACACTAAGTTCAAGCATCACCACGCACTAGCTATGTGACAAGTTGCTCAGCCTCCATCAGCCTCTTTTCCTTCCTTAGTAAAGGGGATGACATCAGCTCTCACAGTGTGCTTAGGATGATCAAGTGGGGTCAAACGGATAAGCTACCCCGCAAAATGTTGGACACGGAGCAATGCACTCCAAAAATGGTGATGGTCTTGGTGGAGGTGGTGGTAAATTCTGACATTTGTTCTATAACTTCTGAGAATGGTCATTCTCTTGTCTCAACAATAAGAAAGAACCCTGAACCAATGTTCACAGTGTAACTGATGAACTAGCCCTTGATGCTGCTCTGGGCAGTGCATTTTTAAAATACATTCCCACAGCACCAAGGGGCCTTCAACAGTAACTCTTTGAGGAACATCTCCCTGCTAGCAGGAGCCAGGTGCTAGAAGTCTCTATTTGTATAGTGTAAATGACAGTTTTTAGATATGGTACTAAAGGTGTTGTAATAAAAACTAATCATCTACAATTTTTGGATTCTCTACTTATAGGCAGTGTCATTTTCTTATTATGACATAAAAATGTACTTAGTATTCCTCTCGACTCAATTATTGCATACAGAAGTGTCACTTCAAAATACAACACTCCAAAGCAATTATGTTTCTAAGTAAATATATTTCCAAATCCTTTAAGCTGATGTTAGGAATGCTTCTCCTTAACCATAACAACGAACCTAACTGAATTCACAGAACTCTAGGTCACAGAAGAATATTTTTCTATTTGAAAATGGAAAGTGCCATTTTGTACAAATAATTCTGTTTCACTCAGGCATTCCAATCAAAGGTCTCCAAGGTTCAAAAGCCACCCACTATAACTACAGTGCTCTTCCCGATATCTAGTTAGGTGGGGAAAATCCTCACAGAGCGCGGTTTTTCTCTGTCAAAGCCATTGGTACGAGAGACAATTTGCAGGAGAAGGAGAGACCCTGTTTAGCAGTAACAGAAGGAGCCCTACGGAGTAACAGAAGATGCGGCACTGCATTACAACCCAAAAGACAAACAGAGAGCTGGCATGGAGCAGCTGGGCTCCAACCTCCATTTCTCCAACCAAGTGGAGGCCACTTTGCAGAACCTAGAAGATCACCTGCAAGCCATTCCTAGCTCTCTGGGGAGAAGAGCATGGGTATGGACCACCACTGAAGGCAGTAGAGTTTGTTCAACATGGGGAGGAGGGCGTGGTCAGGTCTAAATTATTTCTCCAAGTGCCTTCTGGTACTCACCTGGAAGGAGCACTACCACAAGAATTACCGAGGACTCTGGCCCTCATGTCCCTGGAGTCCTTTTTCCCAGCTAGTTGTCTGGAGTGCCCTCCTAAATCAGAGTTCTGAGGACACTACTCTTCAGAGCAGCTGGCTCTGCAGTGGGTGGTCTCTGACAGATTTCTAGTACTTTCAGATTGTCAGGTCCTGAATTAAAAAACGGATATCTCTCCTCTCCCTGTTTTACTCTCTGTACTCCCTCTTTTTCAAACTTGGTAAGTCTCATAAGCTTTTACTGTTCAACACAGTCAACTGGACAAATGCTACTGATAAATTTTAGCTCTGCGGAGATAAAGTTGAGTGTGAATGTTGTATTCAATTCCTGTTTTGTATGAGGGAAATTCAGTCAAAGGCAAGCTACTAAACCAGCTGCTGATACAATCATCCTTGCTCTAGCATGATGGCATAACGTACTGCTTTAAAACAGGGAAACTCATCTGCCTACTGAATAAAATCAAATGGTCTCAATGCTTCTTTAAAAAAAAAATCCAATTCCTGGGTATTTTCTGGATTACTGCATGGGATCTGAGGCTCTGAAATGCACATTTTTATACTGTACATACATCCTCACAACACTAAAAGCCAGAATAATGACTACAGGTCCACATGTGTTAAAGAGGGAAGATCTCATTGTATGCATTTACAAGTGTGTTTTAAGTACGCCAGCAAATTTAAATACAGCCAAACTGCAAATAATAAAACATTACTTTACAAAGCCTGGACTACTTGAAATAGATGATTTTCTCCAGCCTATTCTTTGCAAACACATTTTTCTGATGTTCCAATTTGAAATAACTCATCCTTTCTTGCTCCCCAAGAATCAGAGGGAATAGCAACAATGACAAAAATAATAATAATGATTTATTTTTAATAATAGCAACCAGCACTTATTGAGCTTTAGGTCAGATAGCTATTGTTTCCTCCCATTTTACAGGTTAGGGACTGAGGCACAGAGAGATTAAGTCAAGTTACCAAGGTTGTACTACCAGTAAGTGGTTTTATTAGTTATGGGGATAGTACCTACTATAATAAAAATATCCCAAAATCTCAGTGGCTTAACACAATAGATGTTTATTTCTCATTCATATAACTACCCCATCCTTGTCTTCAGCCTTCCACATAGAAATTCAGGAAACCAGGATGCTCCCCTTGTGTGCCTCTGCTCTCCCCCTCAGGCCCTGGAGTCTGTGGCATTCGGCCAACAGACAGGGAGAGAGGGTGTGGAGGAGATGCACCTGCTAACCCACTCCCCAGCCTGAAAGCGACACGCAGCAGCTCTGCTCACATTCCACTGGCACTTACTAGCCACATGGCCCAACCCAATGTATCAGAGTCCAGGAAACGGAAGCAGGGGCTGGGGAGCCATATCCAGGCTCTAAGGCAACACCGTGGAAATGGATGCTTAAGTCATCGGGGACCTGTGAGCCGTCCGTGTTTCTGTCACAGAGCCAGGATTCGAACCAAGGCAGCATGGCCCCGGAGTCTATACTCTCAACCACCACACTTCAGTTTAAAAGCTTGTCATAAACCGTAGGTAGATGAAACCTCCGATTAAAACTTGGCTGGGCACCATCTGCAAGATGGATCATTTAGAGCTGGCACAATCAAGTCACAATCTACAGAAAGGATAATATGATCCAATCACTCGTATGTGTAATTACGGTCAGGCTCAGATGTTAGAGACCAAGATATTCCAACACAGAGAGGAACACATTATAAACAATTCTTAGACCTTCTGTCCGATTTCCCTAATCCCAGCTCAAATAAAACTGCTATTTGAATAACATCAGTGACCTTCTCCAGCATACGATATTAGTTGCCCAGGCGCCACAAAAGTTAATTGGCTTAACTAAAGTCTCTTTAATTCTATATCCAAGATGTCCTGGAAATCGAAGGCGATCAATGAATGAGTCTGCAAGATCCATAACAAGCTTAGAGCTAATACTATTTGCAGCTGCTCAAGTGGGTTCTGTACTTACAGAGCCAAAAGCTGGAATGAGGGTTAGGACCCTGCATCTGAATGAACGTTTAACTCCATCCACTCCAAACTAAACGCAGACGCCCTGGTTTATGGCACAGCCGGCCCCTAGCTTTTCACTGGGGAATATAGACAACTGCGGTGGGATCACGCCCCACAGTTATGAACCTGCCCTCCATTCTGCTAAAAAGGAAGAGCCGAAAACTCAATCTCCCTTGCACAAAGGTTGGGGAGATTTGTTCCCTACTATTGACATCAGAGGCTAAGAGAAAATGGTCCACAGTATCAGCATCCTCCATGCAAACATCTCCTTGACTCACATTTGCAGGAGTTTGCAGCAGGTGACACCCCATTTTATCCACCATTAACAGTGTCAAAAAAATGAAACTCATAGCAGAGCCACCCGATGCTAAGATGCAAAACATAATCAGAGCCTTCTAGGAGTTCAGCTGTCCCTAACCCTAGAATCCAGTGATTTTCTGACATACTTCACCAAGCCCAGCGCAGAGCACTTCTCCCCAGTATCCTGAAGCTCACACTGCTAGAATCCAACAGGAACTTAGGAACAATCCATTTCAGAAGCCACCAACTCAAACACTTCCAGAGGCCAGACAGGTTGTATGAGGTGAGGGGATGAAGCCAGGCTGGAGCCTGCAGCAAAGAGCAGAGCTTCTGTCCCATCCTTAAACGGTGGCTACTTTTCTGCTTCTGATGATCTTTGTGGGATGAGGGGCACCTTATGGGTCCCAATGTTCCATTTGTTAAGAGAAGTCAGAAATCTATTTTCTTGTGAAATCTGCCGCTGAGCCCATTTCTCTGAGCACTCTGGGACCCAGATACAAACTGTGTCTAAACGTCTTCCTCATACATCTTCACACGAGGAGTCCAAGACAGAATAACAAGGGCTCACATCTCCCACAGGCAGAGATGTGCTGGAGGGTCTGAATGGTTTCCTGGCATCTACCACCAACTGCTGAAGCAGCCACCACTATGATCTTTACTGTGATACGAGAGGGATGCACCAAGAGGGCAGCCCAGGCCAGTAAGGGACAGGTGTCCACCTCCTGTTTTACCAGCGTCCCAGCCAGGGGGGACAGAGCTAGGGTCCTCCTCACCATCTGGGTCCACTGGGGCTCAGAACTTGAGGGTGGCTTCCCCAAGAGACCCCCCACTGACTTATGGCCAGAAGCACTAGATTCCTCGGGCATTTGGAGTTGCTAGGCTTGGAAATATGGCCCTGAAACTGAGGAAACTAGACAGGCTGAGAGAAGCCCACACATTACTCCCGAAATAGGGTTTTTTCTGGGGTGGTTTGAAGAATTCTAGAGTCCTAGGGAATGTTAACTAAGGTTTCTCTCTCTCTCTCTCTCTCTTTCGCACACACACACACACACACCCTTCTCTCTCTCCTTCTCTCTCTCTCACACACACACACACAAAATCGCTATGCAACCAATATTTTTTCTCCTAAGATGTGTTTAGGAAAATATAAGGAAATTAACCAATACATCTTATTCTTATCATCATACTGTGATGTGCCTTTTAGATGGGAATTTGGGATGGTGTGGGGGAATGGCTGCTCTGGCATCTGGTGAATCCCACTGACCCCTTCTCAGAATGATACTTTTTTTTTTTTTTAAGATTTTTAAATTTATTTATTTGAGAGGGAGAGAAAGAGAGAGAGCAAGGGGTGGGGGGAGGAGCAGAGGAAGAAGGAGAAGCAGCCTCTCCCCTGAGCAGCGAGCCTGACATGGGGCTCAATACCAAGACCCCAGGATCATGACCTGAGCTGAAGGCAAACACCTAACTGACTGAGCCACCCAGGGGCCCTAGAATGATAATTTTAAATGAAAAAAATAAAACACACAGGAAGGAAATCGGTTATACTGAAATTCAGTTTTCAAAATGTTTACAACATAAATTTGCGGTACGGTAATGTTGGTGTTTCTTCATCAGTGCCTTTAAATGACAAGATCTCGTAGTGAGCTGTAGCCGCCGTATCACCTGTGCCAAGGATTGACTGGCAACAGCAAGGAGCTATCTGCATCACGTGTGGTATGATATGAAGATATCTGTGATTTCTGTCAGTGACAAAGTCACAGACACCATTACGGCTTGTTACCTACCTTTGTAAGATAAAGTAATACGTTTCGGTTAGAATTTAGTGAGAATAAAAGATGTCTCTTTTTCCCACCTAAGTTCAGAGCCCCCTGCATTCTCTTCAAGGCATGCACACAGGTTTAGCACTCCTACACACTTCCCAAGAACAGCAAGAGGTCCCAGAAAAAGTCAGCTGATGTACGAATGGTGAAAGGACATCCGCCTGTTCCCTGCCTGTCTCTGTCACATGGACCACCTGGTCATTAGCACATATTCATAATCCGATGTAAGATTTCTTTCTCTATATTAAACATATACATCAAATTGTGGACATTTCCAGCAATAATTAATTCTCCCAGATGGCTCTGCTGTCTAAGTAAGTGAAGATTATAGTTTATGAGTTTCTCTGGGTACTCTGTCAATAAATGATGATTTCTCAAATGGATCAGGGAAGGGTAAACATTAAACTGGAAACAATATTTATCTCAGGCCATGGTATTAGAGCAGAATTGATGGGAACGATCATTTTCTTTCCTATATAAAACTAGGTTATTAGAATTCTTCACAAAGACCATACATTCATGTATTATTTGTGTGATTAAAAATATATAAAGTGTCAAGTTCAAAGAAATTTAGTAATCGCTGACATAAAAGTATAATAAATGCCTCATAACATGCAAAGAGAAATATGACTACCTCAGACGGCTACACTCGAGACATGAATTAAACAGCCCACTGAAGAAGCTCAGCCTTTCTCTACAGCTACTACATGCCTGTGTCAAAAATATTTCACCCAATGTCTGCTATTATAGAAACCTGCTCATAAAATAATGCTAAGTGAAGTGCATTATGTTTATAACTAAAGCCATGTCAAAACCCAAAGCAAAAGACAGTGCGAGGGACCACAGCAAAATTCTAACGTGGCTGGGGTATGGTGGCAGAATTTTGATTTAATTTTTCCAGTTTCCTGAATTTGTTATGTGATGCAACTTTTCAAATGGGAAGAAGTGGGGCACCTGGGTGGCTCAGTGGTTGAGCATCTGCCTTTGGTTCAGGTTGTGATCATAGGGTCCTGAGATCAAGCCCTGCATCAGGCTCCTCACAGGGAGCCTGCTTCTCCCTCTGTCTGTGTCTTTGCCTCTTTCTGTGTATCTCTCATGAATAAATAGGAAAAATCCTTAAGGGCAGCCCCGGTGGCTCAGCGGTTTAGTGCCACCTTTGGCCCAGGGCAGGATTCTGGAGACCTGGGATTGAGTCCCACGTCGGGCTCCCTGCATGTAGCTTGCTTCTCCCTCTGCCTGTGTCTCTGCACCTCCCTCTCTCTCTCTCTCTCTCTCTCTCTCTCTCTCTCTCTCATGAATAAATAGATAAAATCTTTTTAAAAAATGGGAAGAAGCAAAGTCTAAAATGGTGAAAAATAGAAAGGTAAGGGTGGATTCAAGTCCAGGAAGGCTGACTCCAGAGCCCGTGTTCTGACATCCCCAAATCACTCTCCTAAGGTAAAATGAGATTTTTTTCTTATTATAAAAGCAAAATGGGGATCCCTGGGTGGCGCAGCGGTTTGGCGCCTGCCTTTGGCCCAGGGCGCGATCCTGGAGACCCGGGATCGAATCCCACATCAGGCTCCCGGTGCATGGAGCCTGCTTCTCCCTCCGCCTGTGTCTCTGCCTCTCTCTCTCTCTCTGTGACTATCATAAATAAAAAAAAAAAAAAAAAATTAAAAAAGCAAAATGTTCTCACTGCAGGTAGAACTGTCAGAAGGTAGATACAAGCAAATGTAAAACAAACAACAAAAAACCCTTAGTCCCACCTCCCCAAAATACCATGGTTTACCCTGTGGTTTATTATCCTCACAGATTTTTTTAATGTAAAATTATAATCGTTTCTTTATAATCAAAGTGAGATCATCCTATAGATGAGGACATGATATATTTCCTAATCATTCCTCCAAGAAGCTTAAGTACAAAGTAATTCATCCTTTGAAACACCAAAGTAAAGAAAGGGAGTGTTCACAGGTCTGACAACCCCAGGACCCTCACTGGATTACACTGGAACCCTTGGGGTGGAAATGGTCAAAATGACCAAATAGGGGCCTCTCACTAAAGAGGAGAGGTACATTTAGAGCAGCAGTACACTTAGGTTCTCAAGGGGAGGCCATTTTGTCCCTCAGGAACATCTGGTGGTATCTGGAGACATTTGGGGTTTTCATACCTGAAAGGGGGTTAGAGGAAGAAACTGCTACTAGTACCCAGTGAGTACAGACTAGCTATGCACAGGATGGTCCCCACAAAGAATGAGCCACACAAATACGTCCGTGTGGAGATGTTGCTAAGGCCTAGGTTAGAGACTTGTTTTCAGTACTGAATGCATATAACACAAATCCTAATGACCATCAAGCCCAATCCCCCTCCAAAAGCTAAACTTCTGTCCAATATATCCTGGGCAAGAGAGGCCCCTGGACTCTTGTAAGGAGCCTCCTACAGCCACACTGCTGGGTAGGACTGAGCAATAGGAAACATTATCAACTTGAATTCTCTGCCCCACTAGACTACTGCCCTTAGAACCCAGTTTTGCCAACTACTCATACACAGCAAGTCTCATCCTGCCTTGACATATTGTAAGAGAGATGGGGAGGCCATACGGCAGAGGGGTAAGACCACGGACCGCCCAGATGGGAATCCCAACTCCACCATTTCTCCTCTACTTCCTCTCCATGGGCCCTTGGAGAAGATGTCACAGCTAGCCCCTGCTTCAGCCTCCTCATCTGAAAAAAAATGAGGGTTAGTAATAACAGTGCCTCATGGGATTGCTATGAACATGACAGGAGTTTCTTTTTTTAATATTTTATTTATTTATTCATGAGAGACAGAGAGAGAGAGGCAGAGACACAGGCAGAGGGAGAAGCAGGCTCCATGCAGGGAGCCTGACGTGGGACTCGATTCCAGAACTTCAGGATCACACCCTGAGCTGAAGACAGACGCTCAACTGCTGAGCCACCCAGGCGTCCTACAGTGTTAAAGCAATACTTGGCACTATCTGCTGCCTGTTATCACCTGTTTTTTCAAGGTAAACACACTCCCCATGATCCTTCAGGGAACAATGGGCTCTACACTCCTCTTGCCATCCTATTTGTCCCTATTCCTCTTCAAACCTGGAGACTGCATTTCTGACTGTACCCTTCAGGTGCACTGTCTTTTCTGCTCTACTCCATCAGTGCCATCATGGCACCTGGGATGACAATAGTTGTGGGGCAACCGCTAGCTTCACCACCTGTTATGGCCCCAAGTGGACACAGACCAGGAACACCAGAAAACAGGTGAGCTTCAAGGAACCTCCAGAGACAGGCAAGCTATTAGGTCAAGGCTTCTTGGAGGGAACTGCCCTTAGACAGGCTCTTATGATGAGGACCATGAATGGTGGGAAACTGACCAAGAGTGCCTGGATTCCTGGAGTAGAGAACCTGAAGTCACTAATGAGATTGACAGCAGATGAGCTGACTTTTCACCCCAAATCAACCACCTACTCAATCATGCTAGCAGCTAACAATGGCTGAGCATGTCCTCTGAGCTAGGCCTCCTGCCGAGTGTTCTCATGGCCCATTGCCTTCTCACAACTCTTGGAGAGCTGCTACACTGGGTGGGTGAGAAAACGGAGAGTCCAGAAGCCAAAACCCTGGTGTGGACATCCTAATGTGAAATTTCATAAGGGTCACCAAATTGCACAAACTCAGCAATACATTTCATAGCACAGTGCATATATGTCAACACACTCTGCCATGAAAATCAGGGTTTTGAAGATGAGAGATTTCATACAGGTAATTCCTTAGTTGAATAAGGAATTCTGGAGGCACCTGGGTGGCTCAGTAATTGAGTGACTGCCTTTGGCTCAGGTCATGATCCTGGGGCCCTGGGATCAAGTCCCACATCG
Organism: Vulpes lagopus; assembly: GCF_018345385.1. Lineage (NCBI taxonomy): Eukaryota > Metazoa > Chordata > Mammalia > Carnivora > Canidae > Vulpes > Vulpes lagopus. The sequence continues at coordinate 22,435,730 of NC_054830.1, read as the reverse complement.
GTCTCCCCGCACGGAGCCTGCTTCTCCCTCTGCCTATGTCTCTGTGTCTCTGTGTCTCTCATGAATAAATAAATTCAATTTAAAAAAAAAGAATAAGGAATTCTGACTTAGTTTCTTCTCAGGAAACAAGCCAACAAAGCAGCATTCATTAGGAAAACAGGTATCATTGGAAGAAAACCAACACTTTCAACCGGATCACAGCACTACCAGGAAAGACTATTGAATGAAGTCAACTACTGATCGTCTTAAATGTTTAGGAAATACTATGTTCCAGATACTGTGCTAAATGGTGGGACTACTTTAAAGAGCAGAAACAATATACTCTCTGCACCCCTCGCCCCAAAGAGCTAAGAATCTATTCGGGAGATATTAATCAGATAAAAGCATAGAACACATGTGTCATTATATACTGCAACAAGTAGCACCCAAAAAGGAAGACACAAATGAGACAGAGAGAAAAGGCTTCTCTGAGAAACGACTATTTGAGAATGAGTTGAGAGAAGAGGGAAGCACTGAAGAGGAGAAACTAGCAGGCAAAGACAAGGGCATGCCTTCATGCCCTAAGCTAGGGGGACCGGAACAAAGACAGCACTGTCATGAATGAGCTCACTCCCAGTAACAGAGGGCAGGAGACCAAGGAGAGGAGAGCAGAAGAGAGATCCCAGGACCAAGCCCCAGAAAATGCCTTTATGTACAACTGGATGAGGAGGAAAGACAAGGGAAATGGATGAGGGAAGAGTGGACAGACAGGATAGGATGAGGTCATGGAGATCAGCCACAAAAGGCCATCCATCCTGATACCCACTGGTGCATGGACATAATCTCCTCATAGGTCATCAGACTTTGTGAAAGCCAGTTTCATTTTGAGCATATGCAATTATGAAGAAGGTCCTGGTGGATGGGAGAATAAGTACGAGGACGATAGTGCATGCTCAGCTGGTGCAATGCTCTTGGCCAACAGCCTGGAAAAACTAAACTCAAGATGAAGAATTAGAAGATCCACCAAGTTCCATTTCCATTCTATACTCAAGGCCCTTCAGAATTTTTCCATGGAAGTTTGTTAATGTTCTGAGAAACACATTCTGTTGAAAATACCACCTTCCTGATACCTGAGAGACGTGGTGGAGAATACTCCCCACAAGCAAAAGTTTTTTTAAAAAAATAGATTCTTAGACTATGCCAACCACTTCCGTATCTCCATTCCTTAGCTCTCGTATAGAGATTTAACTTTCCGGGGGCCATTCATCAATTTTACTGTGCCTGGGAGATGCTGGAACTATTCTCGGCAGAGAAATTATAAGGCTAGAAGCCTTGACTGAAAGATTTTACCAGTGAGAGGAGAATGTGCTATTCAACTACACAGGTTTGGTATAAAACTGAATATAACACTAAGGGCTTTCAGGAATTCTGAGCTTGTGTAGTCGGATGCCAATGCTAAGCTGTACATGACAGATCGGGAATCAAAACGGCGACAAAGTAAGACAAGAACTGCTAAGGTTGTGTGTGTATTTGTTCCACAGGATTTTGCAGTTCCATTTTAGGAAAGTATTTTCTTCTCTTCGCCTAAGTTACATATTCTGTAATGTATATCAAACCTATAAAAGGAATCTTAAACAATGGTCAGGTGGGAGACATATGTCTGCTTGAGTCATGTAACTCATTTTTTCCAAACATGGTTTGATCCAAGGGATACAGTTCCATGGGAATCACTCTTCTCTTCCCTTCTACCCAAAACCTGGAATATATGTGTCTGTGTGTGTCCACCTGTGCACAAGTGCATCCTGTGTTTCATGGGGCAAAAAAGGATAGATGCATTTTGGGAACAAAGGAAATAGAACACGTAAAAGAAATTAGGATTATTTCAATTGGTACAATGATCAAGTTCTGTTCGAAAATCCCTAGCTGATATCTGCAGTATCTTTGCAATTTTAATACAATAGTCTCCCCTTACCTACAGGGGATGCCTGAAACCAAACCACAGATAGTACCAAACTATATATACATATACATATATATATATATATGGTTATATATGGTGTGTGTGTGTGTATATATCTAGTACCAACATATATATTATATACTATATTTTTTCCTGAACATACATACCTAAGATAAACTTTATAGGTTAGGCACAGAAAGAAATTAAGATACAAAATAGAACAATTATACTGTAACAAAACTTATGTGAGTGTGATCTTTTTCAAAATATCCTTTGTGCTATACTCGCCCCTTTGGGTGATGATGTAAGATGATAAAATGCTTACGTGATGAGATAAAGTGAGTTGAATATGTAGGACTGTGATGTAGAGTTAGGCTACTAATGATCGTCTGATGAAATGGCAGAAGGAGGAGCATCTGCTCCCAAACTGTGGTTTGACCATGGGTAACTGAAACTATAGAAAGTGAAGCGGCGTACTAGGGAGCTACTGTAATATGTAGTAATTTCTTATAAAAATTATTATATCTATAGACTATCTGTATCAATTATTAGATCTGTAATTAGAATCTGTATACTTTTAAAATATGTCTTCTTTTCCCTTTTCTTATCTCTGAACACAAATAATTACAACTTACTTTAAAGAGACCCAGCGGACCATCAAAAATAAGAATTGGTAACAATGATGTGATTGGTAACACTGGTATCCAGAAAGCAGCATAGTCAAAAGCCAAATATGCAATCAGAGATCCATTTCTTCCATTAAGAGAATGAGGGGGAAAGAGGCATGAATAAAGAATAATGGTAGAGGATTGGAATGAAGTCAGGGGCTGGTGCACACAGTCGCTTTTGTCTTCTAACAACCTCCAAACAACCTCCACCCCCTCTCTGTCTGCAGCGCAGCCTATATCCTGAAGGCGAAGAAGCTATAGATCATCAGAAAATCAATAATCCTTTGTGAATTAATGAGTCAAACAATCCAACCCAACATTCTCTGGAAGGGTCAGAGATGGGAATGCACGCAAGGGCCGTTTCAGAGAATGGGCCATGTGGCACAGATTGCCGGTGGCATCTCCTACATCAAGTCCGTCACCTGATGACAGGGCATCACATCCTATAAAACCTCCATCAGGTAAACTGCTATGTTCTGCTGTCAACAGGCAAGATGGGTCTCAGGACACTCTTCTGAAATCCACAGCAATGCTTTCATGGCATTCAGGTGAAGCGCAGGGAGAAATGAACAAAAATCTAATACAAAGCCCTTAGTAAAAGAATTTCCTCTGTTAAAAATATGATTTAAACTTCTGATTCCCAATTACTCTCAGTAAGGTTTAAACTAACTCCTTTGATTAGAGGGGAAATCTTCTGAATTACTAGAGGAAAAGAAATGTATCTGAAACATACAGAGATGAATACCTGGAGAGAAAGAGTCCCGTATCCTTTTTATAGGCTCTACACCACTCTGTGCTCATCAGCCATAAGATGTTCAATGTGGGCAAAGCTGCCCTGGGTAAAAACCAGCAACAAAACACTTACAGGTTTCAATTACCAAATATTTATCTTCCAAATAAATCTTGTGTCTTCTAACCCTTACAAAAAATCGATTTGTTAATTCACTTCTATTTCATTGTATAATGTCTCCTTTGTTAATCCTCTTTCCCTGGGGGACTTGTTTCAAATCCTGTCACTTACCCTTTACTGAAAAAGTTCTCTTTTCTGAATTCAAGGTGAATTGTACTTAATAAACAAGCCCTGAATTTATCTGCCTTTTCTTGCATTCATTTTGCATTCTAAGGCCTCTCTCCTTAATTGAATGCTTTTTGAGCTGTTCCATTTTCTTGTTATCATCATGCTTCCTTTAATCCATTCATCTTCCATTAAAAATGGTGGTGGGCTACATAAAGTTAACCAGGAAAAGGAAAGCGAAAGGGAAAAACTGGAACATCAACCAAAAACAGAAAGTAAAAATTAGCTCTGAAGACATGATGTACACATTAGTTGAAGAAGCACCCAAACAGGGTGCCTGGGTGGCTCAGTTTGTTGAGTGTCTGCCTTCGGCTTAGGTTGCGATCCTGGAGTCCTGGGATCAAGCCCCATGGTGGGCTCCTTGTTGAGCAGGGAGCCTACTTCTCTCTGTCGCACTCTCACCCTCTCTCTCTGTCAAATAAATAAAATCTTTTAGAAGAAGGAGCAGGGGGAGGAGAAGGACAAAGAGATGGAGAGGAAGAGGAAGAAGAAGGGGAAGGAGAAGAACCGCCCAAGGTAAGGTACTTACTTAGGCAAACACTCTCCTTGCAAATGGAATAGAGGGTAGTTCTCCATGGCCCCAGGAGTGGCAATGCATGACCCTGTTCCCCTTCCACTAACTTTATTATATTTCAGATAGGCTATACGGCACTGACTTAAAAAAAAAAAAAAAAGGAAACCACATATCTGAAGGTCAAGAAGCATGAATTTCATGATTCTTATTTCAAACCAATTAAGTTTTTCCAACAAACCAGTGAAATAGCCAAAGTTATGTGCCACAAATGAGGACTCAGGCACGTGCAGAGGCTGCTAACTGGCCCAAGTTTCTTCCCACGAGTGGCAAAGTCTGGATCCAGACCCAGATGGAGGACTCTAAAGCCCACCCATAGTCTTTCCTTCTTATTCCCAGGGAATCAAAGCACTTCTGCACTGTTTAAAAATTATTTCCCATGACCCAAGCATATGCCCTGTGTGAGTGCTAAAAAGGATCCAGGAAATGATAAATACCAAATTGAGAAAAGTATTGTCAGGTCACAGGATCTCACCATCACTGGCTTTGTGCACTCCCTTTTTTCTTTTAGAGGCCCCTCTCTCCTCAATTTGCCCTCACCCCACCCTCTTCGAGCCAACTCCTACTCTTTTGTCAACACCCTGATCAAGACCTGTAGCAAGTCCCCTCAGGGACCAGGCTTTGGTCTCTCTCACTAGAGGTATCTACATTTTTTTTTTAATTTTTTTTTTTTATTATTTATTTTTGATAGTCATACAGAGAGAGAGAGAGAGGCAGAGACACAGGCAGAGGGAGAAGCAGGCTCCATGCACCGGGAGCCCGACGTGGGATTCGATCCTGGGTCTCCAGGATCGCGCCCTGGGCCAAAGGCAGGCGCCAAACCACTGTGCCACCCAGGGATCCCGGTATCTACATTTTGACTACACTGGTCCATCTTCCCAAAGAGAGCAAGATACCACAGCACTTGACACATTTTAATATGCACATGAATCTCCTGAGGCATTTTGTTAAAATGGGGGTTCTGACTGAGATCAAGGGAGAGGCTGGAGATTCTTCATTTCTAACAAGTCCCCAGGCAATGTTGATGCTATCTGTCCAGGGACCCCAATTGGAGTTCTAAAGGAAAGAGACTGTGGATTTTATCTCTATATTCTCCATGCATGGAGCTGTGGGAAAGGGGGTGATAGGGAAGGCTTGTTGAGGGAATAAAGAGGAATTCCTGCCTACATAAATCAGGAACACTGTTTAGTGGTGCAGCCATTTGTCCAGCTTAAAAAAAAAAAACTACATTAATATGCAAAGTACCCTGATTTGAGAAGATAGAATTTATGAATCAAGGCTCCAGTTTAACTTCAGAGTTATTTCCTACCATATGCAACACACTCAGAATATGACAGCGTCTTCAGCATCTCAGGGAGCTCAGAAGTTAAAAACAACAGGTGAGAAAACACAACACTCTGGGGGAAAATAAATGAGGTTGTCAATGTTCTCTGCAATTTGTGGCTCCAACCTGCTGATTCCCTTCCCCTCACTGCCCACGGGGTGATGAAATAGCAATCTGCATCTGTCCTAAAGCCTCCCCTAGGACTCTTGCAGGGGCTAATAATAATAACAATAATAACTAAGCAGCTGCAGGAGCCCTGAGCTTAACTGACCTGTGCACCTTCTAGGCGCTTCCCGTAAGAAGTCAGTAGTTCAATCCCAGAACAAAGCTGTAAAGTGGCTACTATTATCACCCCAATTTACCTGGGGCTGCAAGGAATGCCATGGCTTGCTCCAGGTCACAGAGCTGGTTCACAGCAGGGCAGGAACTGAACCCAGGCTGACTCTTAAGGTGTTCATCTTTGAGACACACTCTCAAGGTCTAAAGTTGATCCTAAAGACAATTCTGAGACCTGGATCACAAACCTTAGATAGGATGCTGGGGAGGTATTCCCTGGAGTGTGCACAAAGGCACCCCAATCTCAAAAAATGCAGAATCCAGCCCAGACGCAAATCCAGCTCTGCCCACATCAGCCTGGTCACTGGGGTGTCCGCTGAGCTCCTGTTTTATTCCTTTGCCCCTTACTGTGCGTGAAACACACTCCTGTCCTTTTCCCCCACAATGCAATTTGTCTCTCTCTCACTTGGCTTTTTAGTTAAAAACAAGAGAGATGAAGCTTGAAACCTAATTAAGTAAATGGCCCATGTACAAAGAAAACAGCCAGGGATCATTATTCAAACGGCAGCCTCTCTTTTTATTTTTGAGGGAAAGCTAATGACTGCTCTGCAGCCCAGTGGCCTCTACATCATATCGTGTACACATCCTGTTATTAGAGAATAATGCCAGCAATTGGAAAACACGGTGAATAAAAGCATGCATGGATCCCTGTTCTCCCTTAAATGCTGTTTTGATGATTTAAAATAAAGACAAATGTTATCCTGGGAAATGCAGAACGCCCTGTGGCCAAACCCATCCATCTTATGTTAGTAAGACTCCCTCTCCAACAGACCTGAGTCTGTGCGATGGGGGCTGAGGGCGAGAAAAGACAAAGCAACAAGACGGTCTGTACCTTCCTGAGAAGGGGAGGGAAAGGAAGAAAGCCAAGCAATCTTCTGGAAAAGGTTTGGTTGATCTTCCCCCTGAATTTTGCTGAGACGTGTTCACGTTAAATCATTCCAACCAAGCCAAGTGCAATTCACACCCATGTCTCTGCCTCCATGTCAGGCACCTCCCCAGGGTCCTCCCAGCCTTGCCATGTCCAGTCCTCCCTCCTTCAGCCCCAGGAATGTGCACCTGAGAACACATGCTCCTCAGAGGCTGGATAGAGGCAGACACAGCCTGGGAGATGTCCTCCACCTGAACCCCGCTAACCTCTCCCTCATCCATCATCACACCATCTTGGACTTGTGCTCCAGCCACATTCAGATGCTTCTTCTTCTTCCAAAAATTAGGAATTCCCTGAACTTGGGGAAAGCAGCCCTAAAGAGTTCACTACAACTGGAATGTTCACACACCACAGTCCCCCCTCACCCACCTGTCTCCTACAGGTCAGGTCTACCCTGGAGCATCACTCCCTCCACATAAGGCTCCTTGCACCCAACTAGATGAAATGTGCACTGTGACCATGTACCCTTGGGGACTCCGACTCTTCCAACTATCACAGCCCTTGCCACCTTTCCAGGGTTTGGGGCTATTACGAATAATAAATAATAATAAAGCTGCTATGACCTCTCAGGTACAGGTATTCATGTAAACATAACTTTTTGTTTCTCTTGAGTAAATGTCTAGGAGTGGAATGGCTAGGCCACAGGGCGAAGCGTATGCCTGACTTATAAGGAACTGTCCCACTGTCTTCCAAAGTGATCGATCAACACCATTTCATGATCCCTCCAGCCATGTTTGTTAGTCTCGTTTGCTCCACATTCTCTCCAGCATTTGTGCTATCAGGGTGTTGTGCTGTTTTGGCTCTTGGGGGGAGGGAGAGAATATCAGCCTTCTTGTAGAGTAATATTTCTCTGTGTTACTAATTTGCATTTCTCCAATGACTAATGATGTCAAGCACCTTTTCATATGCTTATTTGCCATCTATATAGCTTCTCTGGTAAAATGTCTATTCAATCTTACCTAATTTTACTGGGTTTTTTTTTTCTCATTCTTGAGTTTTGAGAGTTCTTTATATATTCTAGATACAAGTCTTCTGTCATACACATGAATTGCAAATATTTCTCCTAATCTGAGGTTTGCCTTTTCACTTTCTTTTCTTTTTTTTTAGGATTTTTATTTATTTATTCATGAGAGACACAGAAAGAAGGGTAGAGACATAGGCAGAGGTTCAAGCAGGCTCCCTGTGTGGAGCCTGATGTGGGACTCAGTCTCAGGACCTCGGGATCATGACCTAAGCCCAAGGCAGACACTCAATCACTGAGCTACCCATGTGCCCCACCTTTTCACTTTTTTTTTTAATAATAAATTTATTTTTTATTGGTGTTCAATTTGCCAACATACAGAATAACACCCAGTGCTCATCCTGTCAAGTGTCCCCCCAGTGCCCGTCACCCATTCACCCCCACCCCCCACCCTCCTTCCCTTCCACCACCCCTAGTTCGTTTCCCAGAGTTAGGAGTCTTTATGTTCTGTCTCCCTTTCTGATATTTCCTACCCATTTCTTCTCCCTTCCCTTCTATTCCCTTTCACTATTATTTATATTCCCCAAATGAATGAGACCATATAATGTTTGTCCTTCTCCGATTGACTTATTTCACTCAGCATAATACCCTCCAGTTCCATCCACGTTTGAAGCAAATGGTGGGTATTTGTCCTTTTCACTTTTTTGATGGTGTCTTTCACAGAGAAAAGGTTTTAAATTTTGATGAATTCCATTTTTTTATGGATGCTTTGATGTCATGTGTAACATCTTTGTGCCTAATCCACAGTTACAAAGTTTTCCTCCTCTGTTTTCTTCTTAAAGTTTTATAGTTTTACAGTTCACACTTAGATCTATGATCCATTTTTATTTAATTTTTGTAAAAGATATAAAGGTTGAGGTTCATTTATTTTATACATGGATATCTGATCATTCCGAGCTTCATTTGTTACAAACTAATGCATTTATTGAATTACAAAATTTAACATTAGCATATTAATAACAGGAGCTCACTTTTTGTTAAAAAATAGAATTAACAACAAAAATTCTAGTAATTACTCATAAATTAACCATATTAAGTAAACTGAGAGAATTCAAGACGAAAATTTGCCTTGGAGAACTCAAGATTCCTCTCATATCTTATTTAAGAGGGTATTTTATAGGTTGTTCTTTGTGTGTGTGGTAAAATATACATAATATAAAATTTATTACTTTAGCCATTTTTTCTTTTTCTAGAGAGGGAGAGGTGTGGAAGAGGGGCAGAGGGAGAGGGAGAAAGAGAGCATGCCCAGCATGGAACCTGACTCAAGGCCGGATCTCACAACCCTGAGATCATGACCTGAGCCAAAATTAAGTCAGATGTCCAAATGACTGAGCCACGCAGATGCCCCTCATTTTAGCTACTTTTAAGTGTACCATTCAATGGCAGCTAGTACATTCACAATGTCATGGGCTATCATCATTATCCACCTCCAGAACTCTCTTATCCCAAACTAAAACTCTGTCCACATTAAATAATAAAGCCCACTCCCACCTTCTCCATCCCCTGAAACCTCTACTCCACTTTCAATCTCTATGAATTTGCTTTTACCAGGTACTTCATATAAGTGAAATCATGCAGAATTTGTCCGTCTATGTCTGGTTTATTTGACTCAACAGAATGTTTTCAATCTTCACCCACATTGTAGCAGGTGTCAAAACTTCATTCCTTTTTATGGTTAAATAATATTCCATTGTATGTATTTAACATATTTTATCCATTTATCCGTTAAAGAACATTTGGGTTGTTTCCACCTTTTGGTAATTGTGAATAATCCTTTTATGTACATTGGTGTACAAATATCTATTTGAGTCCCTTCTTCAATTCTTTTGGGTATAAACTTAGGAATGGATTCAATGGGTCATATGGTAATTCTATGCTTAATTTTTTCAGGAAACACCACACTGTTTCCCACAGCAATTGCACCATTTTACATTTCTACCAGCAATGTATGAGGGTTCTAATATCTCTGTATGCTTACTAACACTTATTATCTGACATTTCAGTTATAGTCATCCTCTTGGGTGTCAAGTTGTATCTCTTGGTTTTGATTTACATTTTCCTGATGCCTAATGATTTTGAGCATCTTTTCATGCAACATTTTTCATGTGTTTATTTGCCATTTTGTGTATCTTCCTTAGAGAAATATCTATTCAGATTCTTTGTCCATTCTTAATGGGGTTATTTGTCTTTATATTATTGACTTGTAAGAGTCCCTTATATAGTTTAGATATAAGCCCTTTATAAGATATACGATTTGCAAATATATACTGTCATTCTATGGGTTGTCTTTTCACTTTCTTGATGATGTTCTCTGAAGCACAAAAGGCTTTACTTACAATGAAGTCCAATTTATGAGGTTTTTTTGTTTTGTTGTTTGTACTTTTGGTATCATGTCTAAAAACCCATTGTTGAATCTGAGGCTATGAATATTTAGCCCTATGTTTTCTTCTAAGAGTGTTTTAGTTTTAGCTCTTACATTTAGGTCTTTGATCCATTTTTTATATATTTTTTTAAGTTTATTTATGATAGTCACACACAAAGAGAGAGAAAGAGAGAGAGAGAGAAGCAGAGAAGCAGGCTCCATGCACCGGGAGCCCAATGTGGGATTCGATCCCGGGTCTCCAGGATCGTGCCCTGGGCCAAAGGCAGGCGCCAAACCGCTGCGCCACCCAGGGATCCCCTTTGATCCATTTTGACTCAGGTTTTATATTTGGCATGAGGCAAAGTTCTAACTTCACTGTTTTGAATATGGGTATCCAGTTGTTCCAGGGCTGTTTGTTGAAAAGACTGTTTTTTCCCCTTTGGAAGATCATGGCAGCCTTGTTGAAAATCAACTGACCACATATGTGAGAGTTGTTTCTCTGGCCTCTCTATTTAACTAATTTTTAAAGAATGTTTTGGTTAATAATAAACAGTCTCCTTTATGAATTATCAGCATGCTTCTCTCCCTTTCTGGATTGTTTCATAATTTCTAACACAGCATCCTGCACATAACATGAACTCTCTCAATAGTTGAGGAAATGAATAAATGAATGAATGAATGCTCTTTTCCTAGACATTATGATAAATCCATCCAACACATTGCTTGGGATTAACCATCTCCACCAAACATGTCTTGCTCCAGGGACAGATCATAATTTAGGTTCTAGGAAATGTCAGAAACCTACCAACAAACCATATCAGGTAAATAGGATACACCACTAATAAAAGTTACAGAAAACCAACTGCTCCAGCCAGATTCTGTTGTATGGAATGTTTATACTTTTTTAAAAAGATTACAGATTCATTGAAGCATTCTTGACATACAATGTTATATTAGTTTCAGGTGTACAACACAGTGATTTGACAAGTCTACACATTAAAAAAAAAGATTACAGATTCAGATCATTTAGTGACATAAAACATCACTGGCTAAAATGACAGGAGGTTTTGATGAACTGTGGTTTGATTTGAGCTTTCAGGAATAAGAATAGAAGCTGAGGAAAAAAGATTATGTGTTTCAAGCAAAAGGTACCTTAAGGGTTATATTTAAGGAACAAAATTTGGACATTGTTTACATAGTGGCACATCATTTTTACTGTGTGAGGTAAACAATATTAATCAGACCTGCTTTTTAAATTTGTGTACTGATGGTGGGGGTAATTAATTTTGTCTTTGTTAAATAACTAATAGATGTTCATGGTAGGTAAAGTAGGAAAATGACATAAGCAAAATATAAATAAGAATCATTCATAACTTACATGATAGTTATAATAATACAATTTGTGTTCTGGTACATAGCCTGCCAGACCTTTTTCTATCCTCATTTGTATGTAGTTACGTATTTTATTCACATACTCCTTTATGACCAACCTTTTCCATGTATCAAGAACATTATTAATTCGACACCATCACTGCTCTTGCTGCATAGCATTCCAGGATACTGAAGGCCATTATTTATTTAACCAATCCCTTATCTGGGAGCATCTTTTGTCCTTGTAAACAATACTGCAATGAACATCCTCTTCTGATTCTGATTTTAGAAAAATTACAAGAGCAGGCAATCTGATGTCTGTTTTCATTAAAATGCTCTAGTGCTGAAGGGCTTTCTCCCAACCAAATTTATTTTTCATGCCTTCCGTTCACACTGAGGTTGTTCATCAAGACAGGGATGTTTACTGCTCAGAATATATTAGATATAATCCTCATAATTAAAACATATTTTGATAAAATTTAATCCTTAGATGGACTTATTTTGAAATAATTCTAGATTTACAGAAAAGTTGTAGAGGAAGTAGAGTCCCCACATACACTTCACCCAACTTCCTCTAATGTAATGTTATACCAAACTGCATCACATTCATCAAAACTAAAAAATTAACATTGGTATGAAACTTAATAAAGCTTTCAATGATTTAAAAGGAAAAGAAGAAAAGTTTTCATATAGCAAATATCTATGTACATTCATATCTCAGAGCAGTAGTGAAGAAATTAGCAGTCTCCCTCTGGAGATATATCTGCACACAGAAACGCCTTTGGTGTTGGAAGATCAAGAACAAGACTGTCCTTTTCAGCTTCCACAATGTACAGAGAAAGTATGATTCACCAGTGACTTAGCCTAACTTGTGGAACTATACACATACATAACACTTGCTTTCTGATAATATTGATTAAATCTTCAAAACATCACTCTGGACAGTGAAAGCCAGGCACATACAGTAGGCCACTAAAGCAACTTCATTCCCTTACCATGAACAATTCCTATAAACATTTTACCTGTTCTTAGAGTTAGTATCTAAACTCAAGACACTTACCCACTAAGAATCTTCTACTCATGTTTAATATTTCAGATAAAATTACCTAGAAATCCAACCTTCACATTATAATCTGTGACCATAAACACTACCTAGCATCATGGGCAACCTCAAAGTCAGAGGAAGGATTCTGATCCTGGAGATGGGAAGGTTTACTCCAGAGCAGTCGACAGCTGGTATTCCTGTCCGGATGAAAACCCAGAACCTGGGACAGCTTGACTGGCATCTTTTCCACTACCTGACTCTGCCTTTCCTATTAATTCTCTTTGGACAAATTTCTTCTCACTGAAATTCTGCAATCTGCATCCTGTAATTATAATCACGTTTCCCAGACCTGCTTGCTCAGAGCGTAAATCAATCCCTTTCTTTTTTTAAGGTAAAAATTACTTGACTGTCACATAAAGCCACATCTTTCAGCACACAACTGCTTCATTGCAAGGTAAATTTGCCTTCAGAAATAAAGACCTATTTCTCATATACATGGCTCCCTATTTGATAACAGACATTAATCTATAAGCACAAACAATGCTAACCACCATGATACGGTTTGTGATTCAGCTAATAATGGCTGCATTCAACTGCAAAGAAGCCAAAACTAAAAGTCTGTGCTCATCTTGGTGGGCAGATTCCCAGGAAAGAGAGAGTTTTTATTCCCTCACCTTGCAACCTGCTTTCTGGTTCATACATCTATCACAGTATATTTAGATATTTACTTGCTTAGTGTATTTCTCACTCATTACAGTGTAGCTTATGAAGTTATAAATGATCACTACATCCTCAGAGCCCAGCACAGACATTGGTGACTTCAGAATTGGGAGGATAGTATGTCCCTTGGCATAGGCGCTTTTTTTCTAAGATCCCATTGGAAATCTCGAAATGCACAGGATATTGACATGAAGACTCCTAAGCTCCCATTCCTTAGCTCCACAAGCACATATGACCACTTTCCGTGAGGGTGTACAGCCCGTAGAACCATGCACACAGCACCCCTTTGTCTCTTCGTTGACACATCTGTTCTTCATACCTAATGGTCTGTTACTTAACTAATGACTACTATCCACAAGGGCTATTAGCATGTCAACCTCATCTTATAAGGCAGCATAAAAAGCTTATATTTACTCAGTTCCAATGTCTAATTCTCCATATCTTTGTTTATTAAAAACTTAATAAATGTTCATTGAAAAAAATTATATATAATCAAAATGGGAAATCTGGTGATAATTTACCAACCCTCCCCCCTCGCACCACCAAAAAATAAAAACTAATATTTTGATGTGTCCCTCATTTTTTTCTCTGTATTCAACATATATTTTAACCAATTGGAATTGTACTACATATTCCAGTTTATGAAGTATTTTACATATTATGTAATGAAAAGCTTTCTATATCAGTAAATAAATCTATTGTCACCATTGCTTTGGTTAGTCATAGTTTGATTCCTGAGACCACCTACAGAATAAGCTTCTGTTGGGGGTCCCTGGGTGGCTCAGTGGTTTAGCACCTGCCTTTGGCCCAGGGTGTGATCCTGGAGTCCTGGGATCGAGTCCCACATCGGGCTCCCTGCATGGAGCCTGCTCCTCTCCCTGTCTGTGTATCTGCCTCTCTCTCTCTGTCATGAATGAATAAATAAAATCTTAAAAAAAAAGAATTAGCTTCTGTTTAATATTATAAATATTGAGAGAGAGAAATGAATGGTTTTCTTTTTTTTTAATTTATTTATTTATTGGAGGGGGGTAGTTGCAAAGGGAAAGGACAAGAGCATCTTAAGCTGACTCTAAGCTGTCTGTGGAGCCTGACCTGGGATTGGATCTCACAACTCTGCGGTCACAACCTGAGCTGAAACCAAGAGTTGGATGCTTAACCAACTGTATCACCCAGGCACCCCATGAATGGTTTTCTTTAACACATGGATGAAGGCCTCCACCCTGCGCAGTTTGGTGAGCAATGCTGGGTCTGGACAACATGGGAGAAGTGCTCTGCCAAATGGTCACATAAGACCCATTGGAACTGCACACCCCTCAGAGCCAAATATCTATTCCTCACTGCCAGGAAATTCCATTGATTCAGACCTACTTCACTGCCTGATATGTTGTACTAACACAGGGCTCAAGCTCCTCATTTAAGGCTTTCTTACACAACAAATTCATCTATTCCTAGCAAGAATCTGCAGAGAAGGGCAAGTACACATAAAACATAACCACACCAACTGGACACTCTGTGGATTCTCTAAGGTGTGTGAGGTTCCACATGACTGTCAGGAACACGTATCTGTGTGCTTCGTAGTTTAAGGAGTGAAGAATTACCTCATTACAGATTTGCTATGTTTGAGTGAGCTCTGGGGTCTAGGGTCTACCTCCCCTCCTCAGAGCCTGGCCATTCCCTCCCCATGTGGTCCATCACAACAACACAGGGAGGAACAGGGATAGATTTACCAGAACTCCCTGCACATCAGCCACCTCGTCTCTCTAACATAGTTAAGTACCCACAGGCTTTTTGGCCACTTGGGTGCACAATGGAAGAAATTAGGAGTCATAAAATAAATGAAGAACCTACACAAAAATAGTGACGCTTTCCTGTTTCAGAAATCGTGAAACATTCCCACTAGCTCAAAGCCAGGGAGAAGGGGTGCTGCTCTTGATGCTGCGTTATCCTACACAGCTCTTCCCATATCTGACTGAGACTGGTGAATGACCTGCATGTGCTGTCAGACTTCCCACCATCCCCTGTGTGCTCCTTCAGCTCCTCTCAACTCCAAGATCTTCAGGAGCCAAGCCACATCTAGCACCCATTCGCATGTATCTGAGTGTGCCAGCCACCAGGATGGAGGCCAGAGATGGAGGAATGAACAAGACAGCCATGATCCATGCCCTCTGGAAGTTCACAGCCTCATAAAGAAGGAAAGCAAGACAGCAGTTTGCTCAACACCATGATAAGGGAAGCTCAAGATGTGCAATTTCTGGGTGTGGTGCCCATTCCAGAAAAAGGCTGTCCAGAAGTGTGCCTATGCTGACACCCAAAGGATGAGCAGCATATGGGTAAGAAAGAGGATGGAATGAGAGGATCATGCAGAGGGCTCAGCAATGCAAAGGTAAACCAAACAGGCCAGAGATTGAGGGGCACATGAGAGAAAGCAGGCTGGTGGGCTGTTCTCACTGAACTTAGAGGGGAAACCTCAGTGAGAGGTGTTGAGGCAAGCCTGAGACTAAAATCAGGTCTCACCTTCCATGTCACCTCCTCTCAGAGGCCTGCCCTGACTACCCCACTCTTCTCTTAGTACAATTGCTCATGGGCTTCAAAGTACTTCATGCTTCATATTTACCCATTTACTTGTACCCCCTCCACTAGATCAGAACTTTCACAAATAAGAATTATTTGTGTGTTTCTCCCCATTGCACACCAGCACCATGCCTGAGCTCCAAGAGGCATAGATGTACTACGAATATGTGTTAAACGAACAAAAAGTCATCTTTACTGGCATCATGTATTCCTAGTTGTTTTATTAAAGAAATCACTGTTGAAATGCTCTACAGGTGGAGCTAACCTTGGATTGACTCTACTACTGAAAACTTGGCATAAATATTTCTATTACCATCACTCCCTACACATCAGCCACCTGGTCTCTCTAACACAGTTAAGCACCCATGTGCTTTTTCCCAAAATTATAGGAACCTCTGCTTCAGGGTGCAACCAAAACAGAACACTAGACAAATGGACATGGGTCATACCCTAATCATGTCTCCTACTCCTTTGAGCAGTTGAGACAGCTACATAAAGCACAAACTACCGAGCCAGGGTCCTCAGTCCTCAGTTTGAAGGCAGAGACAGCTCCATGCATGAGACTGGCTTAAAAGAACTTCAATTATTAGGGCTAACTCGAAGTTCTGCTCACACCTGTGGGTATAGCATTGCTCACATTACATAGTGCTCTCCAGTAGCAAAGACAGTAAGATGGAGAAGCAAAGTGCTAGAAAACCAAATCTCCTCTAGCCACACGCACACAAGGCCTCTTTGTGAAAGCCCCACTTGCAATGTGCAAGCCAACTGTAGTCTCAACATAGTCAAGGTCATCTCTGGGCAGGGCATGTCACCAGAGAGACAGAGAGCAACAGAGCTTGTCAGGATTCCAATATTTAATAAACCCACTGTCCCCGGGGAAATTACTTAGCACCACTCGGGTATGCATACGAGCAGGGCCATCCTGTTCGGTCCAGCATTGTGCACACGCAGAGAAAGCCATGACCACCTGCCTGCAGCCAGGGCCAAGAGGTGCCCCTGAAATCACTGGTGATGTTTCAATTCTTTAGTCAAAAATCCATGCCTTACCCTTGCCTTGGACTTGTGCATTCCCCTCATGTAGCTGGAAATTAAATGAGTCATCAAAGTGACACAGCCAATCTCTTCATCGCCAGAGCCTCACAGGGGAGGGGCAAAGCTTTGGGAAATGAGGAAACAAGGCCATTTATAGCAGGGAATTAGATATCTTCACAGAATCCATGTACATTAACGAATGTTAATTTGATTCTGTCAGTTTGGTAGCTGGGCTGGCAATGCTGGCACGTTTGCAAGATGTAAGAAAAGTGCAGAAGTTTTGTGAAGCAGCAGCGGCACAGTCCTGCAGGGTGGCTTTGTGCAGGGGCATGATCAGAAGGGCAGGAAGTTTCCCACTGGCTCTCCATCTCTAAGCACCACCTCCATGCCACAGAACAGCACCCAAGCAATACAGCATCGGGGAAAGATCGTGCCCCCAATTTGGGAACTAGAGCTGCACAGGGACAGGCAGCTGGCCAGATGTGGCCCTTAAGACACGGTACACAAACCCTGGTCTCCATAAAGAATCAAGCACAGGGGCATGAGTGAGCAAATCCGATCCAAGAATGCCCTCTCGTGGTCTAGCTCTAGCCTAGGGATGGGCTTGCAGACCCAGGAGTTGGGCAGCCCAAAAACACACAGTTTGAATCTTTACCTCAATCTGACAGAAATACATAGGACAATGCCTTCCACATCACGTTCCCCCTCCCTCACTCTCTCACAACCAGCACTGCGGCTTGTTCCAGAGCTCACCCCAACCTCTGCTTTCCCTGCTGCATACACCAACCTCTGCTACACAATCAGGAAAGACTCCCTGATTCACCAGGTCCTCTTTCATTTTCTTATCCAACTGTTCTCCCTCTTCTCTCATGTCAGCCTCATGTTTCCAAAGGAACCCTGCCGGCCATTCCACTCTGCAGCAAGAGGTCAAGCAAGGACCCCTGAATCTGGGGGTGGAGGGAGATGGGTACACATGGGGAAAAAGAGAGGGTGAGGGGTACACAGAGACAGCTAACCCATTCCTCCAGGTGGAGGTTCTTAATCAGGGGTTCAGGATGTTCAAAAAAGAATCATATTTTGATTTTTTAATTATGGCTCACTGAAATTTACCATTCTCTTGAAATTTAAATGTAAACAGTAAAGTTTGTATTAGAAGAACCCAAAACTTATCACCAATAGAAATCAGATACTTTCCTACCACATTTTAGTTGTTTCTGGTATATCAAAACTGCATTTACTGTCATCACTATCTTGAAATTAAACCTGCTACTGGATCTTGCTATTTAAGATGTTAATAAGATGATATAAATTACTGTATCGTATATCCAGGAGATTATATTTTGATAACTGTATTTCATTATAATTGGGCTTTCCTATAATTCTATTCATTTTGCCTTATGAACTTGAACATATATTTTTCCTAATAAAGAGTAAGTGTCAGACTGTCCAAGTGGTCGATGGCATGAGAGAAGTTAGAACTGCCCACCTGGAAAAGGGGTACATGAGCTGAGACCTGAAAGCCTGACAAGCATTTCCCAACAAGGCACAGAGATAGGACGGGGCAGAGGCCACCAAGAAGAAGGCATATGTTCTGAGTCCAGAGGGTCAGGATTCTGAGTGCCTGCCTCTGGTGCAAGATGCATCATCTGACCAACCTGTGGAGGGTAGAGATTTGAACATAATCAGTCAGGGCTCTGCCCAAGATGCCACAAAGTCCAGTGTGTAAAAGACAGCAGCTCATAAATAAACCTGTCTGCAGTGGGCAGCTTCTAGGTGATCCTGCTTCCTGGTGTTGATGCCTTTGTGGAATTCCCCTCTGAGGAATGTGGCTAGGCCTGATGACTTCTTTCTAATGAACAAGGTATGACAAACATAATGTGATGCCTCTTCCAGGATGACATTATAAAAGGACTCTGGATCCTCTCTTGCTTGCCTCTCTTGCTCTCTAACATGCTCCATCTGATGGAAGCCAGTCACCATGTCGTGAGTTGCTCTACAGAGAGGCTCACAGGGCAAATACCTGAGGGAAGCCTCCAGCAAACATCCAGCAAGGAACTGGGGCCTTCAGTCCAACAGGTGAGCTTGGAAGCAGGTCCTCCTCCAGTCGAGCCTTCAGAGGAGACTACAGTTGACTGATCATTTGATTATAGCCTGTAAGAGATCCAGAGGACTCAGGCTCTGCTATGACTCCTGACTCACAGAGACTGTGGGATAACAACTTTTTGTTGTTTTAAGCTACTATATTTTAGAGTCATCTGCTATACAATGAGCCAGAGCACACAGTCATGAGCAGGGACACCAACCTTCTAGCGATATTGAGGAAGATGTCATCCCTCTTAGCACAGAGTGACTATACACAAAGAAATCTGAAGAGACCTGCATCTCAGGTGGACTTCAGAATCAAAGGTACCCCTCAGACAAGTTTATCAGAAAGCTTCAAAAGAAAAGAAAGGAAAAGAAAAGAAAAGAAAAGAAAAGAAAAGAAAAGAAAAGAAAAGAAAGAGAGAAAGAAAGAAAGAAAGAAAGAAAGAAAGAAAGAAAGAAAGAAAGAGAAAAAGGAAAGGCAAGACATCAAAATGCTTATAACTAGATGCTAAAGTTAGGTTTTTCTTACGACCTGATATGTCTCTGTATTTCCTAAATATTTCTATATAGACAGAAATAATTCTATAAATACAGAAATATGTATGAGTGTACTTTCCAGACTTTCTACACTTTATACATACTGCTTTATACAAAATGTCTTGTAAAAAAAAATGGGAAAGATTTACACTTAGGTGTCACAAGACTTTCTCATAAGAGAAGATCATTTCCAACAGACTGAATAGCACAAAGAGGAATGAAGCAAGCACAGAAAGTGATTTAATTTATCCAGATGATTGGTAGGTTAAAGAAAGCAGTGGGAACTAAACCAGGGAAGCTAGAATGGGATCAGGATAGGGAGGGGGGCATGTGTGCGAGAGGCAGACAGAGACAGAGAGACAAAGAAACAAAGATAAAGAGAGACAGGGAGGAAAACAGAGAGAAATGGAAACAAAGATCTTTTTCAACTTATGAGAAGTTGAGAAAGGAGGAAGGACTCGGCAGCCAAGAGTAACTAGACAAATCCAAACCCTCTTTCCAGCCAATAAGCACAGCTGGACGAGAAGAAAGAACAGAGCTGAGACCTTCACAGATTCCACAGCAAGTCTTCTCACCGACAGATATCCAGTGTTGGGCATGTGGAACCACGAAAATCTGCTTTCCCTTCTCAAGTGACATGTTTACAGTAAGCAAGACAGAGTAAGAATATGATGAAGCAGAGTAATGTTTTAATGGATTAACCAGGAGAGGCTGCTTCTCCTTACAGCCCATACCAGGACCCAGAACAACGGAGTGTAAGCCTTGGCTTTGAACTTTCTCTAATGGAGAGCTTGGGGATAAACTAAGCCTGGGAAGAACAGGTTCAGAGGCAGCTGGAGCCACTTCTCCCCACTCACCCTGCTCACCTGTGGTCACCAGTGTCCATGGTTAGGGCCAGTCTACACAGGCTGGATATGTTGGCAAGTTCTCAAGAGAAACCAAGGAATGTCCCTAGGAAGAGTCTGTGGGAAGGAGCCCTGAGTCCTCACCATCCTACATTGGCTGAGTCAGAGAGGACAGGACAAAAAGAAGTCCCAAATATTTTTAGGTTAGGGAACCTGGAAACACCTGCACTTGCTATTCTCATAGCACTGTATAAAGCCAGCAGGGGCCCACAGTGGGCCCACACCAGCATTTTTTTTTTTTTAATAGAGCAAGATGTTTACTATTCTGGCTCAGTAGCTTCTCAGGGCTTTGATGTTAAGTCATACATAATTCTTCAAGAAATAGCAGAAATCTTAATCTCAGTGACCATGTTTCACACAGCCTCTGGAGAGGTCTTATTGCCAGGTAGGGCAGGTATACCAGTCATGAAGCCACTCAAAACAAAGGCTGGGATAACTTTGGCATAAAGAAGGCTGCTTTTGAGGTGGGTCTCTATCAGAATGTAGTGGTATCAAAATTACCAGCATCTGGCTGACTTTTCCAGCAAACTCCCAGGGAATGTTATGGGCCTCAAAATCAGCTCAACATAAAGTACTGAGCACTCCTATTGTCAAGAAAGTGGGCAAAAGACATACATGTATGGTACAGATGGGCTGAAGAGCATGACAACCCCAGCACTTGCCCAAGCCCAGAGGCATAGGAGGAATAGGAAGCTTCCCTCGCTGGCTGAAAGCAGCTTGAGAATAACACAGAGAGCTGGCAACCTGCTCAAGACTTGCAGGCAGGATGGGAAAATGCAGAAGCAACTCAAAATGAGTCAACTGTTGTACACTGCAGCAATGCTTGCTTGATATCCACATGTCACCCTTACATACGCTTTTTTCCAGCCCCCTGGGGATGGGTGAGGCCATGTGTCCAGCCCTAGCCAATGGATATGGGAAGGCATGCGTCACATTCAGAACAACACAGTGAAGAGGCACCCAATGACCTTTCAGTTCTGTCTTGTCTGCCTGAGGGACTAGAGTCTTCATGATGAAACAAGACTGAAACAACTAGCTCCTTGATCACTGTGTGGATGAAAGATGCCCCGGATAATCGCCCAAGGCATGGAGGACTTTGCCTGAATAAGAAAATAACTTATGTATTACTGAGTTTGGGGGTTTGTTAACCTAATCTCTTGAAAAAAATCAAAGACAACTGGGAGCAAGGATGCCTCTGCAAGAGGGGACAGCAAAGTACCAGCAGCCCCTCCGGGGGTTGGGATCTATACGGGTCCATGGAACTTGGAACAGACCCAAGGAGAGCCAAAGGGAGTATGGTGGATTGACTGAGATTTCATTTCAACAACTTGGCAGAACAGGGGCTCAAACTAGAAATGAAGTTCAATTAGAAGGAAAGAAAGTGACTTTTTCTGCACACCTCAATTTGTAGCTTGAAAACTGAACCCACTCCCCAGATGTCTGTATGACAAGCAAAGCCATGGCCAACTGGCTCTTCTCTGGCTGTCTGCAATTTGGCCAAGGGAGTTGATAATTTCTCTTTTCAAAGAATCATCGCATTTCAGATGAAACAGGACCTCCAAGTGCTAGGATGACACACAGGTTTCATCTGCAGTGCCAACTCCAGTAGATTGCTGGTGACTCCCTGGAGAGCCATGTCAAAAGGATTCTAGGACAGCGTCCAAGCTCAGTTAGGAAAGAGTAAGATGGTTGATTAATGAGGTCTGCCAGAGGAAGGCAGAATGAGAGCAGAGGGGAAAAAAAGGAAAAAGAACCCTAAGAAAAACAACCCTAAGAGCCCAGCTCTCTCATTTTACAGATGGTGAAATCAAGTCCCAAAAATCATACCCAAAGCTCTCCAGACTGATGATCCTACACCCAAGACTTGAACTCCCATCTTTCATTCCTATCCATTATATTTTATTGCCAGCTGTGGCTTAGAAAGAATTACTTCTAAGAATGCAAATGAGATTCAGCTCTTTTGCTTTTCTCCAGTGTCTCTTGGTAGCCCACTGTTCCCGATTTTATAATAATATCATACATAAAACTAAATAATCTCTTAAAAGCAGACAACTTCCTCTGATGGGTGACAAAGTCAGAGAGACCTGAAGCATGACAAGGCCTCTGCACACTACTGCTGTCTCTGAACATGGAGGGACCACAGGAGAAGTATTTATTGAGGGTGCCCTTAGGGTTGCTGAGCAATGTCCTCAACTGAGAGCCAGCCAAGAAGTAGAGACCTCAGTGTTATGACTACAAGGAACTGTGTCCAGCCAAAACCTAAATGAGTATGGAAGAGCATTCTTCCCCAGAGCCTCCAGATCGTGACCTAACCTAGGAGTCACCTTGATTTCAGCCTACAATGTGGACCTCCCAGAACTAGCCTGGACTCCTGGCCGGCAGAACTGTGAGACCATCAATGGAAGCTGTTTTAAACCTCTAGGTCTCTGGTAAATGATTAAGCAAGAACAGAAAGCCAATAGACTTGGCCGCTGAAATGGGCCTCTTGTGGATGGCTGGCAAAGCCATGTTTGAGAAATGAGGACTGTCAATATCTTGTTGAGTGGTGGCAGTGGTGAAAAGCAGCCCATGAGGTAAACTCAAGAGAAGTATTAACGTAATGGCTGGACCAGGTCAATTGATTCCTGCGACATCCAACATACAGTATTTCTAGACTTTATATTTAAAGAAAGCAAGGTTTGTAAGGTCACAACAACAATCGATCCTAAATAATCTCCAAAGGGAAGGCTAAATGGGACCAAAAGAAAGAAGAAAGAAATTCCTTTTCTCATTCATATTTGCAAATTCAGCACATAAGTTTGCTAAAGACTGCTTTAACAATTAAATCTGCAGACATGTGAGGAGGATGCTAAATGCAGGGAGAATAAGGCAAGTTCAAGAATACTTTCAAGCTGAAGATCCCAACGTCTGAATTAAATGGTATCCACATATGACCTTGCCCAACCTCAAACTCAGACTAGCTGCTCCCGCTTCTGGTATATCAAGCCAAGAAAAGCTTTTATGTGTCTGTTCTCAAGGACCAATATTATTAGTAGTAAACAATGACAACAGAACAGATACCATACACTGACATCTTTCCTCTTGTGAGAGGAGGCCCTTTCCAAAGTATTAAACACCATTTTAAGTGTCTTTCATCAATCAAATTCATGAAACAAAAAATAAATGGTTCCAGAACCACTGCTTCCAAGGTTACCGTTCCCAAATACTCTGCTTCTTTTATCCTCTTCCATAGTTGTCAGAATATAAAGACAGGCCTGGCTTCTGGTCCCAGCTTTGCCAAACTCAGAGGCCTCAGATAAGTTTTTTCCCTCTCCAAACCTCAGTTTTCCCGTCTTTCAAAGGAGGACACTAACTGTCCCGAATTCACAAGGCCATGACAAAGTTAAATCAGGCACATGTCTCGATTCAGTGGCAAGCAGCCGGGCACAGCTCAGTATTGGCAGCCACTGGCCATAGTACCGGCAGAGAAGGAATGAGGCCATGAATGGCCATCCCATGAAGGCTGTCCCATCCTGAACAGATGAGCAGTATTTCTTATACATGAGCAGCAACTTCCTTTTTATTAAAAATTGGTCATATGAGCTTTTTCTTCAAACCTCTTTCCCAAATTCCCACGCCACAACTCAGAATATTAATATTTCCCAATTGCCAAAGCCAGTGCACTGTTCTGATTCTGAATATAAACACATACCAACATTAGGTTTCAGACCATTAACTTCTTTCCTTTTCCATCTTTCATTTTATCATTTCGAACTTGGAGCAACCAAAGAGATTTATATTTTAAACATAAAAAACATCCCTAAAAACCCTTTGCTCCGAAGCTGAAACCTTTTTACGCCATTAGTTTAAGCTCAAACATCAGTATATGAATGAATTTGCAAACCCCTAAAAGTCGTACATGTTTAGGAAGGAAAAAATAACTCAAAAGCAGTAGGCTCTGGAATTATCACATATAATATTCTGCCCCAATTGCCACCGAAATATTATAGATACTCAATTTCTACATTTCATCTAAGGTATACTTTCTAAGGCTTATGAGATGCTTAAAACAGGGACTAGGTGTTCTTTGCCCTCAACACCAGCCTTCAATATAAAAAAGCATCAAATGAAGCAAATGGTGGGTATTCATCATTTCTAATGGCTGAGTAATACTCCATTGTATATATAGACCACATCTTCTTTGTCCATTCATCTTTCGATGGAATACCCACCATTTGCTTCAACGTGGATGGAAATGGAGGGTATTATGCTGAGTAAGTAAGTGTTCTCAGAGGAGAACAAACATTATATGGTCTCATTCATTCGGGGAATATAAAAAATAGTGAAAGGGATCAAAGGGGAAAGGAGAGAAAATGAGTGGGAATTATCATTAAGGGTGATGGAACATGAGAGACTCCAAACTCTGGGAAACGAACAAGGGGTAGTGGAAAGGGAGGTAGGCGGGGGGATGGGGTGACTGGGTGATGAGCACTGAGGGGGGCACTTGACGGGATGAGCACTGGCTATTATGCTATATGTTGGCAAATCGAACTCCAATAAAAAGATATACAAAAAAAAAAAGGTCTTAATGAGTGCAGATCACATCCAACTTTTGACTCGTGAGAAACAGCAACTAAATTCTTTCTGATTCAGAAAGAGGACCTTTATTGTTTTTAAAAAAATAAAGTATTGAGTACTACATGCTAACCATGTTTCTGAAACTTGCCAAGTGCTCCTCCCTGTGACTGGATGAGAGAGTCCACCTTGCACCTCCAGTGGACACCTATGAAGTCCCTAAAACCATCCAGTTAGGGACTGAGCAACCCGGAACAGGAGGTTCTGGGCTTTCAGAGCCTCCTTCACAACTCCAGCACACCATCATTATTAAAGAGTACTTATGGAGGGTTATTCAAGGAGGTTAAGTGCATATTCCTCACTGAAAATATCACTTCACAAGACCCTTGCTATAAAAGGTAAAAATATACCATTGAGTCATGAATCAGTATGTAAAGATACTGTTTCCAAACTATTAGAATTGTACCATCACAATTCTCATGTCTGTATACACCTGCAATATTTGTTTTCTAGTAAACTCGTATCATCCTCTTACTGCCTACTTTAGAGGCCCAAATGACACTGACATCATGGTTGTGCTTGTTATGTTCCCCCCCCCCCACTTTACATAACGATAAATACAAACTACCAAAACATAAACCAGCTGTGGTTCATGCTCAGGGCCAACTTAAGATAAGGGGGTAAAGGATCAAGCAGTGCTGCTTAAACAAAAAAAAAAAAAGAAGCCCCCGGGACTCTCTCCACGCTCTTCATACAAGGGCCTGCCCTGTCTGCTCCTGTAAACCATCTAAATGTGTCAGAGTTTCTGCTGATGAGCTCACTGGGTACCAAGGGCCATTGAAATGACAGTATGACAGTGGAGTAAGCCAGACATAGGCCTATGGTAATAGAGGGTGACCAGGAGGCCAGGTCTAGCTGGGTGTCATTCCATGTCATCACCTTGCCATGTTTTCAATGGTGCTCTTCCCAAACTGAAACCCAAAGGGCATGGACTGACCGTGCCAATGTTGCTCTCTGCACCCTTGTATCCCATTCCTTCAGCATGGACCAGGCAGCTGTTGCAACCCTCCATCAGTCAGGTACTCGCTCAATTCAGCAGGTATCATTACTCCATGAAAAGCCACAATGTCCTGCAATGTGCAAGAGTAAGTCCTTTTGGGATGCCTGAGTGGCTCAGTGACTGAGTGTCTGCCTTCGGCTCAGGGTGTGATCCCAGGTCCAGGGATTGAGTCCCACATCAGGCTCCCTGCGAGGAGCCTGCTTCTCTCTCTGCCTGTGTCTGTGCCTCTTTCTCTCTGTGTTGCTCATGAATAAATAAATAAAATCTTTGGAAAAAAGAAAAAAAGAGTAAGCCCTTTCGCCACCCCACCCTTGTACTTACATTCCTGAAGAGTCCACTGTGAGCCCCGGCCATGCAACAACAGAGCCCTCTGTTCTATGTAGCCATAATCCACCTCCTTTATTTAGCCAGAAGCCAGAGTAACTTCAGACAACATTAAACTCCAAAAACATAAGAATTTGGGAGATTGGCACTCCAAGGCAAGTTTAGAGGACTCTTTATACCCCATCGTACCTGTCTCGACCTTATTTTGCCTTTCAGTTACCTGGCATGATAGCCAAAAAGACATCAGTACATCTATTACCGACAGCAGCTAGTAGGTGATCCAATTCTCATTGTAAGAAGTATTACCACAACCTCATGTTCCAACAACTCTTGTGTGAATTTCATACATCATAGAGACAGCTAAAGGACTTTTCACTTCTATGAAGCTCAAGCCAAACCGGACCATTTTCTGGGTTTGGCAACAACCAAAATTTTCCAAGACTCACTGATTTAAGTCTCAGGTCTCTAAGACCTAAGAACTTTTCCACTGCTTTTAAATGTGATTATATATAAAGAAAAAATGGCCCATGTTTTTCTAATTCCTGCATCCTTCATTCATCAAATGCTTTCTCTGAGAGCTATTTGATATCTAAGAAAGCATTTGAGTATCCTGTAAGTCTTTAAAATTTCCCCCCTTTTGAACTGGGAAGCTGCCTTTTTTGCTAAAAGCAAACTAAATTTGAACCTCAAAAGGCTTTAGGTCTGAAATTTGAACCTCCTCAAAGTATAAGTGGGTTTTAACCCAAGATAAAAACTATGCTTTCTTCTCTTAAATATATATTTTTCCCATTTTCCCCTTCATATGCATACCAAAATGAAAAAGATCTCACTGAGGAGGAGGATGTCTCTCAAAAAAAAGTGATAAGTAATGAAATGAAAGTAATGAAAGAAAAGTTGATAGTTTTTAGTTCAATGGGCTAAAAAATAGAAGACCATAATTTAATGTACCCAAATAAATAAGTGTAACCAGATAAATAAGAGTCATGTACCTCTTATACAGTAGCTAGTATAAATTCACTAGTATGCCCAGCCCATTATAAACTAAAATGCTAGATAAAAAGTCTGGTCAACATTTCCTATGAGCTGTCCTTCCACTCCATTTATAGAAAAAAAAAAACAACTCAAGAAGAGAGTGAGGACTTTAAACCTTTTCCACTCCTAAACCAGAAGATTATTATAGACCCAAATGAAGAGAAAAAGATGAGCACGCCTCCTTCAACTGAGCCTTTGGGACAATTAATGCATCTCAGAGTTCAAAGCCAAGTGTCTCACACTTCCTTCTATCCTTAATTGTTCTGATTTTCAAAGAAAAAATCCTAGGCACTGTGATTATCTTTCATCATTATACAAGACACATTAAATATAAGAGAACCTTTCCCTTACTTCATTTTTCAACACGAGAACAGAAAAATCAACCCCCAGAAGTGATACGAGGACAGGAAGTAAGAGTGATTTCCTGAAATGCCTGGGCTACAATCTTTGTAATCAGCTGAGGACACCACCCACCACATCTGGGTGGGCACCAGAGCCCGTTATGCTAACTATGATTGGGCTGGATGAATAGCAAATCTGTCATATTGTGGCTGGGCAGCAAGTGGGGATAAAACACTAGCATCCAGGACAAGCTGCTGCATAACACAGAAGGCAAGAGTGTCACTACAGAAAGGCCAGTCTCCTTCCAGATACATCTACGGACCCACATTCATAATGCAATTTAACAAATGCCGTCTAGCGTGCAAGAAAATGAAACAAAACAGCACCCAGGTCCTATAATCCCAGAGGGGACAAGATTCCCACCCTACCAGGGCCAGACATCATGCCTGCTTTTATACAGGTGTTCTCAACATTATCCTAGATCTCTGTGAGCTCCGTGAGGCAGGGCTGTGTGTTGTCCCCGCAGTATCTTTCTACAGGGAACTCACAAAGTCCAAGGTGCACAACAGGTGTTTGCTGAATCAATGAACTGACAAATGTGCAAACCAGCCACTGGGCCCCCCAGTGAGTCCTCAGTGAGTCCTGTGCCATCCTGCCATGCACTGCCGCCTCATTGGTTGCATTTAGCATCGACATTTCTGAAAGCCACAGGTATTCAAGAGAACTGAGAAATCTCAGGCTCTGGTGTTGCACTACCTGGCTGCTAATCTTGGCATGACTTTTCAGCTGTCTGCAAATTACCTTATCTCTCCTTGCTTCATATTCCCTCTCCTGTAAACTGATGATAAAAATAACACTTAGCCCACTGAAGTGCTCATGATTAAATGAGATAATCCACATAAGAGACTTAGAATAGCCTGGCAAACATTAAGCACTCAATACATGCCAACTATTTCTATTACTTTCACTCTTGTGGGTCAGTAAACAGTCACCAACACACAAGCTTCCAAGTTGTAAATAAGCACTCATCTCAGTAATTGAAATTAACGAACTATATTTCCAGTCATTAACACAAACTAATGTAAAAATGCACTAGAGAAGAAAAGAAGCAAACTCCACATATATGTGCACATCATGTGTTGCATTTGTGTTAGAACAATGGCAGTAGCTTTCAAGGGTGGTAAACACACACGTGTCGAAATATAACAAAAATTCTCCACAAAGCCAAATCTATCGTAGTGCTTACCTGGGATGGGAGTGGGGGGAGTCTAAAGGAGCTTAAGTTTTATTTGTAATGTTCTAATGCTAAAGCAAGTGGATTCCTGAATTATTTTCTTAACGTATCATTAAAAATTTAAAACAAACATTTAAAATGTACACCAAAAATAAAAAATAGAACAAAAAAAAAAAAAGGATAAAGAAAATTGGTCTCCTCTAGCAGCGCCAGGAGGGAGCTCTCCATGTGGTTGCTGGAGGAGGGAACTGTAATTACTTAAGCAATGGCTTCTTCTTGGCTGGATGGCAGGTTCTGTCTGGCAGGAAATCCACTTGCCTTGTCATTACACTTGTGTCCTCAGCACTGATCACAGCACTAGGCACACAGTGGGTGCTCAGTGTGTGTCTGTAGACCAAATGGATGCATTTAAGAGAAAAAATTCCAAAATCCTTTAAGCAACTGGATACAGTCTTTCATTTTTCAGTCTCTCTTTTTCAAAGTCTAAGTATATTTAATTATTCAACTTTCAAACCATGAGAAAAGACTTCTGGTCAGTCAGGGGTTTAACTAGCATGTTTAAATCACAGATATTTGGAGACCTCTCCCTGCCAAAATGGTGCTCTTTTTATTATGTTCTCCCTCTCCCTGCCTCCCCCATCTCATGTCATGACCTTGGAGGCACAACAAATTGCTTTCGGTGTGGGTCCCACACGGCCTGAGGTTATGATACGCTATGCAGACATGGTCTACCAAGTCTTGCAGGCCGAAGCAAATGCGTCAGCAAAATCTACCCATCGTTGCTATAGATTTATGTCGGTCCAGCAATTATACAGGCTGTCACAGGTTCTGGGAACACGCTAAAGTGAAATATAGAAGAACTCCTCAGAGAGTAGCAGCAAAAAATCGAAATTCCTGCCTAACCCCTCCTGACTCCAACCCCCTCTCTTTCTAGACTGAGGTCACCCCTCCTCCCCCCCAAAAAAACAACCCTGTGGAGCTGCAGAGAATGCCCCACCTTAACCGACTTCTCAGGGTGGGTCATATTCAAGCACCATGAAGGGAGCTGTAAGATTGCTATGGTAGGGCAGGACATTTCAAAGAGGACATGCCCTCTGTAAACCTAGGAGAGTGGGGGGCAGACTCTAAGATCCAGTATCACTAAACACACAAGACTATGGATCTTTCTGAACTTGGCCTGCCTGTGCTCGTGAGAAAGATTTTATATTTCCTTCAACCTCTGCAGAAGAACGGGTGAACAAAGAACTTTTAAAATGTTCTTCTAACCATGAGGAATCACAAATTTGTTCTGAAGGAGTTCTGCGGTCACAAAATCCTGTGTCCAGACCAGGCAAAGTGAGGAGTTCAGCCAAGAGCCTCTCTCCGCCCTCATCATTAGCCCCAAAGGCCTGGAACGCCCACTCCAGGCCAAGCCCTCAGCAAGGATCAGAGGGTTCAACAGTGGACATAATAGTCTTAGGACCACACTTACAGGTCCATCAGGGATAGAAGATAGAACACATATAATCACAAATTCAGCTAATCCACACGGTAGCAAGTGCCAGGAAAAAAACCCTAGGTGCCAAAAAATGAAACCAGACTCCGGATATGGAGAGAAGATGGGCTTCAGTACTGCTGGTTCCTTAGGTTCTTATAAGGATTAAATGAGATCATTACAGCATCCAACTTAATGTGGAGTCTCAAACATGAACATCCCATTCCACCTCCCTCTCTATATCAGAGAAGCTAGAGAGGGATGCTAAAATAAATTGCTTAACTTGCTTGAATGAGCTCACTGCTCAGAGGAATGAGTAAACCACTCAGCCATTTATTCTTTCTGGAAATATCACTGAGCATCTACTATGTGCCAGGACAAAGGTGCCAAAAATACAACAGGGAATAGGACAGACTATGCCCTTACTCTCATGATGCTTATCTTCTAGTGGGAAGAAAGACCCAACAAGCAGGAACTGAGTTCAGATCTCAGAGAAAGCTATTAAGGAGAAAAGGAGTCAGGGTTGCACAACACAAGTTAGTGAGTAACTGGGCAAAGGTCGTTAGATCACCTGGTCAGTGCCAGCTCCTCTCCAGAGGTGATATATGAGCTGAGATCTGAGTGATAAGCCAGATATACAAAGAAAAGTGAAGAAAGACTGTTCAAGACAAGAGGGAACATGAGAGTCAGAGTCCTGAGCAAAAAGAGGTTGGCATGGTTAAGAGAGGATAAAGAAGCTGGGCATGGCCAAAGCCTGGTTGAACACTGGAAGAATGGATGGGGGACACATCCTAGTGGCTTTGTAAATTTGAGGCACTCGATTCCACGGGTCTACTCCCTGGAGGAAAAACAAGAGCAATATGAGCAGTCCCAGGGAGTGACAGCTCAGCGTGGATACAATAAATGCAGTTTCCACTAGAAAGCAGACAAATTTGTCATGTGCCAGCTCCATACAAGGAATGGCTCAAGTAACTAAGTAAATAGCTGACATCATTCACAAACACCAAACATTACGGGGTTCACTTCTTAGAAGAAGTCAGGGCTAAAGATCTTGATTCCCAAGGAGGAGAAGGAGGAAACATATTTATTCAACACTCTTCTGCCCATATATTACTGAATCTCGGCAGAGCAGCTGGTTCACAAACACTACTGAAAAATCCCTTAGTACTGCAAAAGCTGAACAGCTACAACCCAGCGCTTGGCATAAGCAGCTGCAAATTTTGTCTCTTCTCAGAAGCCCCTATTTTGCAGCTACGTAAATGTATCGGCAGACTTCAGTTTTCACTAAATGGACTTTTAATTGTATACGTTTCCTTTGCAAGAAAGCCTTTATGACATACATTTATGATGCTGTCATCATAAAAGTTACTTAGGAGGATCTTGGAATCACAGTGAGTGGCTCTGACATGGCTTCGTGAGTCCTGGGAACCAGGAGCCAGGTGTCAGTTGTTCCCTCCTGGAGAAGGTCTCTCGGTCCCACCACGCAGGAAAAAACACTTCCACCTGGCTATTCATACAACAGAAATGAACTCCCACCAGTGCAGCTTAATTAGGTGGAGGCATATTTCCATTTTGTTTTTGGAGAATTTTTTTTTCCTATTAAATATGTATGTTGGTTTAAGCAAGGCAACCTGAAGAATCAAGAACTCACTAGTGTGAGTTCTATCTACATCTGTGGTGTCTGTTTCTCCCTCCATTATGGCTCTCAGCTCTGCCTCACTTGCTTCCATACAAGCACTTCCTAAGTGGCCTGTTAGGTTCATGTCACCGTGCCAGACTCATTCCATCAACTTAGGCACCCTGATAGTAAGAATGTCTTTCTCACTGGCCCCTGGAAAGCAGTCCAAGGCAGCTCTGATTGGCCTAGTATAAGTCACAAGCCCTCTTCTGAGGCAATTCCTGTATCCAGGAGGATCTAGGACCTTAGAAGTGGAGCCTGGGCATTCTTTCCGCCTTGTGGCTGGAACTTATAAGGACTCCAGCATCAAAAGGAAGGAGGAGATGATACCCAAAGACACCCAACATTAGGAAATAGCATGATGACCAGGTTAATACTTTAGTCACCTCGGTCCCCTGCAGCAGAAATGTGAGTTAATGAGGTTACATGCTGCATCTAACCACATACAACTGAGTAATGTGGAATCCTACTTCCCGCCTAGGCAGCACCATCTGAAGCTTTATAATTCTCTGAGTTCTGCTTTTCTAGGTTATTTATTATTAATCACTCCTGGTCCCTTCAGGTGTTGCGAAAGTGTTCGATCAATACTTTCAAACACTTACATGACTGAGCAGAAATAGAACCACTTACCTCTAGAGCCATCCCCAAACATTCGCAATTGGGTATTTTATGTTGGCTCTTTCCCTTACACTGACCACTGATAGTATAAAATCTCTTCCTTCCAAGGTGTAAAAGGAAAGCTCTGCCACTAGAATGTGTCAAAAACAAACAAGTTTAATGACGAAGGTGGCTTCAAGCTCATGAGCTGGACAGAGTCGAACCTACATTATGTACCCTTTCTTGGCCTTTGTTCTCCAACATCCAACAATCGCTACCTTCCATCATCTGCCATCCCAGATGCTATCTGACATGACCAGACATATCTGAGTGTATAGTTATTGTCT
Source organism: Vulpes lagopus (assembly GCF_018345385.1). Taxonomy (NCBI): domain Eukaryota; kingdom Metazoa; phylum Chordata; class Mammalia; order Carnivora; family Canidae; genus Vulpes; species Vulpes lagopus. The sequence goes on along the minus strand of NC_054830.1, from coordinate 22,402,598 downwards.
GTTCCACAAGAATGTAAGCTTCATGGGTCCAGGGCCTCATGTCCTTGGGTAGCCCCAAGGCTCACACATGGCCGGTACTTAATAATTACCGGTTGGCTATAGGATTAGCTGTCACAGAATCACTTTCTTCTACATCGTTTCCTATAGTATCCCAATTGGAAATGCTATAATAAACAACTTTTAATTTAAAAAGCATTGCCATACCCAGAAGAACTAGCTTCTGACTTAGCCCTAGAATCTAAGCAATCCACATCCTCAGCAAGATCTTCCGCTAACCAGGATTTCAGGAAGCACCTGAGGCCTTGAAGGTTACCGTGTTTTGGTGCCTCTCTGTTTCTACAGCCTTTTAACCCTTCCTAGCACCAACTATGAACTTTCATACTTGTTTTTTTATTTGTTTTTTGTTTTAGATAGAGAGCTGAGGGGGCAGGGAAGGGCCAGAGAGCGAGGCAAAGAGAAAAAAAAATTTTTTTAGATTTATTTTATTCATGGGAGACACAGAGAGAGGCAGAGACATAGGCAGAGGAAGAAGCAGACTCCCCACTGAGCAGGGAGCCTGATGGGGGACTCAATGCCAGGCCCCAGGGATCACGATCTGAGCCAAAGGCAGATGCTCAACCACTGAGCCACCCAGGCATCCCAGAAAGAGAGAATCTTAAGCAGTCCCCACCCTCAACACAGAGCCCAGCACAGGGCTCGATCCCAGAACCCCAAGATCATGACCTGAGCTGAAACCAAGAGTCAGGTGCTTAACCAACTGATGTTTAAGCACCCAACTGATGCTTAATCACCCTGCATACTTGATTTTCTTATAAAAAATATTTTATGATACTTCTCTCAGGTTGTATTGAGATCTTGAATTTATCCAACATAAATTAGTGGTTGATGAAGACTGAATGACCAGCCACTGTCAGGACTATCCCCATCCACTCTCCAATTTCCTCAGTTGTCCTTGACTCACCACCTGCAATGTTCTCATCATTTCACCAGCTATAGGCCTCCAATGGCAATCGTATTCAGAAGATTCTCAGCAAAATGAGCACACTTCTTGAATTCACCTACAGACCATGAGAGAACACCAGGCCCATTGTCATTTACCTAATTATTTTTATACCTTCACTGAAATGCTTCGAGATCTCCTTGGCTTTGGTGTTGGCCAACAACCCCCCTCTTTTTATAAACAAGCTTTTCAGATAAGAAATTTACACCAGCTGCAATCAACCTTTCTAGAAGGAAACCATTCTCTCTGACATGACAAGAGCCACTAAAAAACAACCACGGCAGGAACAGCAGCTTGTACGATACCGCTGACACCTCAAAGAGTCAGGGAAAAAAATAGCTGGTGGGGGGAAAAGACCAAGTCCATAAACATTGCAGAGAGGCCAGGCTCCCCCAGCTCTCATGCTACATGCGGCAACCAATTACTCTCTCAAAAGAAGAATGCAGGTCTTACATGAAGTGGAACAATTAATTTCACGCTTGTCATCCTGGCCTCAATAGTAAGTTGATTTGAATCAAATATTTGCGGTACATTACGGCTTGCAGGGGACAGTTCTGGTGCCTCCTGAGCTGACGGACTACCTTGATGGCTACCATTGTAAAACAATCCATCAATAAGAGTAATTATGGTATTGATCAAAGCGGTTGGCTGCCTCAGATTGGAATCAATTCTCAGGAGTTGCTGGGAACAGAAATGTCTAATGGACTATTCCATCACTAGTCACTGCGGCAACTGAAACAGCTAATATTCTGGAAAGTTCTTAATAATTACTCATTGAATCTGCATTTCTGCTTCAGTGCTCGTAACTAGACCCTGCTTACTGTAGCCTGAAAGTCAGTCCAAGTGGATGAAGGAAGGGCCAAACGCAGACTGACCAAAAAAAAGCAGAATAATGTGGAATACTACCTTCAATAATTTTATTGTGTCCTGTTAATCAGAGAAGATCATTATTTCTTTTTACAGAGTTTCTGGGTAAGAAAGTACCACTGGGAAGAAAACAGCATATTTTACGGGTGCAGCTCTTACAGAGGTCCCTGACAAAAGGAAATTCTGCATTTTGATGTTGATGGCATCGGTAACAGAGTAACACAATATCATTACTGTAAAGTTCTCAAGCATGTACCTTTCTAGAAGGTTCCTAAATTTGCCTAGCTCATGGGGAAAAATTTGGAGTCTCTGGGAAGCCACATAAACTTGGGGAAATGCACAGTAGCACATAAGTCTAATAAACCTCCTTCCTTTTTCTCTCACTCAAATGCATTTCGATTTATAACCAGGATCTGCTGTACCCAGGGCAGCCCCTGCATGGAAAAGGAAGACCAGACCCTCGAAGCTGCTACACTCTTCATCGGGTGGTCTCTTGACCAGCACAAGTTGGAAAGAGGGTAGCTGTTCAATCTTGAGGACTTCCTTTTCTGGGTCTGGCAAGACCTGGCACAGTACTTCCCCCACACAGCACAGAATGCACACTTCCCTACAGACAAGATCACAGATCCACCAGTAAAGCTGTGGCCGCCTCCGACTTAGAGGCTTTCCCTCTTCAGGACTTAACATACACAACCTTCTTTCAGGGTGCAGTCCAACACTGAGTCCTCACAAAGCCTTACTTTTTGTCCCAAAATTTAACATTGACATGTTCTAACTCTGCTTCTGCATTTTCATTTTTTCATTAAGCATTTCATTGCCCATCCAGCTCTGACACTTAACCTCTCTGTGCTTCCCTACATCCATTTACACTCCCACAAAGGGGAAGGAAATGATTAATTCTGAGAGTAGGGTGTTTAGAGAAGGCTTACTGAAAGACATCTGAGATGACTTGAGGGATTCCCAAAGTACCAGAGTACCTGACAGTGGAGGCAGGGGAGGAGTTTTGGGGAGAATAAACACCAGCAAAGGCCAGAGAGGCAAATGAAGGGTTGGCTAGTGTTGTCTACAGCACAACGGTGTTGAAGTAGAGACAGCCCATGTAGGGTGGGGTAGAGACAGCCCATGTATACCGAGAAGGGCCTGTGATACAGGGCTGCTCCAAGGATTATACTTTGTTAGAGGCAGCAGGGAGCCAGCTGATGGAAACACTGTCGTACAAAAGGTAAGCCAGAATCCTTGTGCAAGATGAACTGAGAAAGGAAAGGGAGCCTGAAGGCTAGTTGGGAGGAGAAATGATGATAAAACACCAAATCCTTCTAAAACAAATCTTGTGTAATTGGGACACTATTTCAAATAACAAGTTGATGAATACTCACACGGACGTTTGCCAGAGCACATCGTCGTCCTGCATTCTGTTGTGTTGTTTGCATACTGCAAGAGTGGTCACAACGTTATTAGGAATGTACAGGATCATTAGCTGTCCTCCTCTTATTTATCAAAGCGCTAGAAGATGCCTGAGTGAATTCCAAGTTCAGTTTGGAAAGTTTCAAGATAACAATGTATTTATTTAAAGGCTTAGAAGGTTTTCACGCCAGAATGACTCTTAACTCTCCTTAGCACTATAAACATTACCATTAAATCAAACATGATTCCATCTTAAAAGGGGGAAATCAGGTTTAGACAGTTTTTAACCTGAGAGAAAAATGTGTGCAATAGAAACCAAACAGCCATTCCACCAGGAAAAACTTACAGATGTTTGTCTTCCCTCAGCAACCAAATATTAATTTCACTGATGGTGAGATTAAGGAGGCAGACAATAGTCAACTGAGATTACTCCAGTGCTTTTATCTGCAATTGGCAGCCCCTTTAAGCTGAGGCTAGAGGACAGGAAAATGTCCTATTAATGCTCTGCACAGTAGATAGCTGATAAAACCTCTACATTGCAGATAAGGGCCGTGTTCATCCTAGAAATCCACCAACTCCTTAGAGCATGCAAGCCACTGTGTATCATTCCTGTTGATTTCTATGAATTTCTGATATGGAAGAGTTTTACTTCAAAAAAGTTTGTAACAATAATAATGACAAAGATACTAATAGCAACTAACAGTGATACAGCACTTATTACAGATTAGGCTGTATTCTTAACCTGTAACCTTTCCAACAACCCCATGCGTTAGGTACTATTATTACCTCCATCTTCATGCAGGGGAACTGAAGCTCAACAAAGTTCAGTAATTTGCCCAAATCCTTATCTTCCCCCATTTACACTCACAGACATATACAAGTAATCACCTGGAAGTTACCAGAAGGTTGCATTTGGTGAACACATCATTGCACTCCTGCAGAGAGAATATACTATCATTCCCAAAAGCAACAATGGTTTATTCCAAGCTACTTAAAGATTTCAACTGGTCCCTATGCCAGCCACCCAAAGGAGAAATGGAAGGGAAGGAAGGAAAAGCCAAGTGTGAGATAAAGAACCACCATTTAACCCATCTCCTATCTGGAAATGGAAAATGACCCTTGAGAGATCAGACTCATCCCTGACAAACCCAAACCTGTCATTTGATGGGAGAGCATCCCTCCTCAGAGAAGTGCTTCTCAAGTGGTCTCCAACTGCATCAACATCCTCTAGGAAAATGGGGGAAAAAATCCACATTTCAAAGCCCAGCCCCTGCCCAGTGACTCGCTATGAGGAAATATGAGGAATGCATCTTAAACAAGATCCCTGCATGATTTTATGGCGATTCCTGGATTAGAAACTGAAGTCATCCCAATCTCACTGCCATGGACTCCTCCAAAACACATGCACACATAACACGAACTCGCCAATACCTTCCTCCCAAACATGTGTAACAGGAATAAAGAGACCCACCCACAACCTCTTCTTTGCAAAAGAATCAATACCATAATACCATAAAGCTCTTTGTGCCAAAAAAAAGAAACACCTTACAGCCACACGTTGTTCCAGTATTTTGAAATATGTCGCATCGATATGAAGAGGTTTTGGGCAACACTGCCTGAAACAGCTGGTCAAACAGTGCACTATTACATTAAAGGTCTGATTTCACTATTACATTAAAGGTCTGATCTCAGAGCCACGTGTAAAAAGGGAGGAAAAAGAATGATTCTGAGAATATTAAATCAAATCCTGACCTTAAAAGACCAGCCAAAAGCACAAGGTCACAGAAAAGGCAAAAGTTATGTGACCCTACGATGGATAGCAAAGGCTCAGAGAGCATGGACAGGCTGCTGAGGCCAAGAAATCACTGCAGGTAAGAACCATGATGTCTGGCAGCTAAGATCCACTGTGTTTTCTTGAGGTCTACTTTTTCTTGCTGACCCTGCTCTTCTGGCCACTCCAACACCTCTCCAACGCTTTCGTGGAACCCTCGGTCAACAGCAGGCTCTGGAATAGGAGGAGCACAGGAAGTGTTGCAGGGATCCGTGGCACAAACAAGCTGGGTGATCACAGACAGACAGCAGGGCACCAGATGGCAAACACCTGGTCCCGGGGGACAATGGGACAGAGAGCAGAGAAATTCAGTTCTGTGGCCCAGGGTGGGCAGCCCGCATGAGGACACCTGAGAGAGGAGCAAGACAACAGAAGCACTGGCAGGGGATATGCAGATACTCCTTTAGACAAAAATGTCTACTTATAAGAATTGTGGCCACGTCCTAGTTACAAAGTCACTGGCCAGGGAGGCCTTTGCAGAAGCCCCTGAAAGACTTCCAAAACGAAGAAAAAAAAAAAAAAAAAGATCCTAGCAGACAGAAGAGAGCCAAGATGCCAGCCCACTGCCCCAGGCCACAGAAATGAGACTGCTCCCTGTTAATCCGGATCCCACGAAACCGACATTTCCATAAGAGGTAGGGCTGATGTCATCTACTAGTAAATCTATGTAGACCCACAGTGTAATGAAGGGATTCTCACATAATGTTTGGTGTGAAATCCTATACAAGGAGCTCAACCTCAATCTAGTGCTGTATTTTCTGACAATTGCATCACCAGATCATCCCTGAGAAATCAGTTTTTTCCTGTAAGGTCCTGTTTGTCCTTTAGTGGAACTGTATAAAGGGAATTTAAAAAAAAAAACACAAAATTATTGTACTAAAAAAGCAGATCTGCAAAAACAGAAATTGGAACCACTGGAATCCAGGCACTTTACATACATGTATCTTGGGGTCCCAATTAAGGAGGATTTCTAGAGAGATTACCGTGTGAATAATATGTTTCAAATGCTGCTAATAGATAGTACCTAAATACGAGAACCAAGCAGAGCTCAAAGGAGAGCTGAAACTGTAAAACACCAGGGCCTCGCTATAACCCCGTGGGTCCTCAAACTTCACATTACTGTTCTGCTTTATCAAAGGAATCATTTTATAACAATATCATTTTGATATTGATCTAACTAGTCCCTGGGAGCCAGGTCACCTAATAGTATTTCTGCTCCTTATCGGTGCTACACTCATGTTCCAAAGGAACAATATTTATTTAGATTCAAGAGAGAAGACACAGATTCCAAGGACCAGAGCAGATGCAAGACAAACACCATTTAGGGAGGCAATAAAGCTACTCCATCTCTGAAATTGCCTTAAGAGCTAGATGGGATGGGATCAGTGTGGAGGGGAAGGCTCCAAGAGCCCTTTTTGATCAAAATAGGTTGACATTAGAATTTTCCACTCACTTGCACTCACTACAATGCCACGGTCTGCAGATTCTAAATAAACAGTGGCAGATGGCAGTAATGATGCTTCCACGAAGAATCCTGCATTTGTCACCTTATTCCATCCTAAATAATCTATGGTTTCAAATTAAGTTGGTTATGCAGACATGCTTGTCACTTCTTAACTTCAAAATACAAAGACACTGATTCTCACAATAGAGTTGGAGATACCCCACAATTGTGCTCCAGAGGTTGACTCTACTTCCCCAACTCTTGCAGTGATTTGAGTCTATCCCTTTCATCTTTCAAGAAATCCTCTTCACTGCACTCCCTGCTTCCCTCCTATGCCCCAAAGGCATCCCATCCCCTCACTGCCCCCACCCCACCCCACCCAGTACACCCCTGTTTCAAAACTCTGCAGCAGGATCTACACCATGCAGGAGCCAAACCTGGCTTGATCCCCCCATTCCCCCGCCAGGGTTCTTATTTCCCAGCCTCTGTACTTAATCTGGCTCTGCCTACATCTACCTTGCCCCTCCCCATTCTCCCCTCTACATTCTCTGGATCAGACGCCTGTACCTCACAATCTGCAGGCTGTGATGCCTTGGGCCATTTGTACCTGCTGGTGCTTCTACCTAGAATGCTTTTTGCTCCTGTCTCCACTTCCCCTTGTCATCAAGTCTCAGGTTGAATGTTATCTTCATTGCAGAGTAAATTATATTTTCTTGAACATACAGACTGAGTCGCTACCTAGCTGCTCTGTAGCAGATGGCCTGTTGCTCTGCACAGTTCTTACCACATCTGATACTTTCTTGCTCACTTCTCTCTTGCCCGCCCCCTACAAGACTATAAGCTTCCTAGAAGCAGCAGCACCTTGATAATCTTTGTAAATAAAATGGAATTATATTTCTATGAAGCCACATGTTCACCACTGACCACAAAACGGGGGTCGGGCCTGATCCCAGTATGTGTATCAGAACAAAGTAACTGGTCTTAAGAATCAAGTTAAGAAAAGTAGTAGGAACAGTCACTGGGCTAGTAGGACTCTTGCTGATCATGGCTGCTTCCTATCAGACTTCAGACTTCATAGATAGCATGTTCCAAGAGCATATAATGATTTAGAGAAAAGCAGGGTTCTCTGAGCACACCTACCAGATGCATGTGTTTGTGTTCACTGCATTTCAGAGAAGTCCTGACCTGACCATTCCACCACTAACTGAGATTCGGGGCACTGATTCCACCGTATCAAAAGCATCATAATATGATCTTTTCAAACAGCAAAAAGGCAATTAAAGAGTCATCTGTAGCTATTTGGAGTCACTGTCAACCACCTTTATACTATTAAGAGACAAGAAAAAGAATGGTTTCCTACTCATCCCCCAAAAATCCAAAGTATTTTGGTACACAATGTTGAATACTTGTATATTCGTCAGGGTTCCCTAGAGGCACAGAACCAAAAACATGTACGTATGTAGAGAGTAAAAGATCTACTATAAGGAATTGGCTCACCCAATTAAGGAGAATGCCAAGTCCAAACCTGCAGTATGGACTGGAAGCCTATAGACCCAGGAAAGCCAGTGGCGCAGTTTCAGTCCCAAGGCCAGCAGGTGGAGACTCAGGAGAGCCAACGGTACAGATGAAGTGTAAAGGCAGTCTGCTGAAGACTTCCCTCTTGCTCCAGGAGGCTAAATCTTTTTTGTTCTATTTAGGCCTTCAACTGATTGGATGAGACCCACTACCTCATGGAAGACAATCTGCTTACTCAAAGTTCATTGATTTCAATGTTATTCTCCCCAAGTTGACACAGAAAATTAACCACCACAAGTCTACCCCTTGTCAGCTTGGTACTCCCATGCATCTCCTTAAATCATACCTAATCTCCAAATAAAGGCAATAACAATGCAGCACTTCCACCTAAGATGACACAACTGATACAACTACTCTGCATACAACCAAAATGTACTAGCCTTTTCCCCCAGAAGGGGATGCAAAATCCTTGCATGATGTTTACTCTTCTCTTTAATATCCAGTAATTTAAATACCATGATGGAAAGTTAACAATACTGAAACACTATGATATAAAGTCAACACATCTTATGTTACATTACAGGAGAAGAACATAAGGAAGAGAACAAAGATGTGCTACACACATGCACACATCCAAAACAAAAGGAGACACTCGTGACTATTATAGTCCTCATTTCTGTAACTAGTTCAGTGGTCATAGTTAGCATTTATACTCACTCTCTTCCAATACCCATTCTGTATTCCCTTTGCATTTAGCAAGCACCTCGTGCTGTGGTTCTTTACTGGGCAGAGTTACCCAAACCTTAAAATCCTAAAACTGGGGAGGTCCTAACAAAATGCCAAAGACTGGGCAGCTTAAACAACAGGAATTTATTTTCTAGCAGTTCTGGAAGCTGAAGTCCAAGATGAAGGTATAGGCAGGGCTCCCTTTTTGGCTCGCTAGTGGCCACCTTCTTGCTCTATCCTCACACAGCCTCTTCTCTGTGCATGCACACTCCTGGTGTCTCTTTTTTTTTCTTATAAAGACGCCTGTCCTATTGCCCTCTTTTAAATTTGATTATCTCCTTAAAGGCTCTATCTCCAAATATAATTACATTGGAGTTATGGCTCCAGTCCATGAATTTCAGTGAGGGAAAAGCACAATTTGGTATGTAATAGCTTATAATAATATTCCTAGTCTCATCCAGGTTCATATGCAATAAGCAATAGTTCAGGGAAATAAAATTCTGACATGTTCTAGGCATGTCATAATCTTATGTCAGTATTTTAGAGAATATTTTATGCATTTACCCAACATCAATACATTAGGTCAATCATTTGAGCACCTACTGTGAACCAGGCACTGTTCTAGGCATGGAAGACATGAGCAGTGATGAAATGAGACACCAGAATATGTCCTAGCTGTTGGTCATTGTGGGCCGCTGTTCGCAGACATGAGGTCCCAGTATGGAATTTCAAATCTTTTTTCATTTCAGATCATTTTTCTTGAATTATAGATTCTATGCTAATTCTGTTCCTTGCTTTACTTTTTCAGGGGCTCCAATTAGTTATATGTTAGATCTCCTTTGCCTGTCTTCAATATTTGTCCCTGTCTCTTGAATTCTTTTTCTACTTTTTTCTGCTTAAAATGTTCCTAATTTGTAACTTCTCTTTCTTTTAAGGCATTACCTATTGTATTTACTCTTGTCTTCCTTCTTATTTAATCTTTATTTCTAAAAAGTATTTTTCTTTTATTTCCAATGCCCTTCCTCACTTGTCACTTCATTTCTCATCTCTTTTATTACTTTCTTAATGAATTTTAATCCATTTTGACAAGAGAAAATTATAGTTTTAACTTGTTGAATGGGTTCTTCTATTTAGTGTGTTATATGTGAGATGTTACTCTGCTCTTTATTCTTTTGTCTTTTTTTTATCTTTGTCTTTATATGAGATTTTTACTTCTATCCTTTTCTATGGCTTATATTTATGTGAAATTAATTCTCCTAAACTTTTAGGAAGAAGCATGGTTCACAGTAGCTTTTCTAACTTCAGAGCTCCCTCTTCTGTTGTTTTCACACAGTGTTAAAAAAAATATGTTGGGTGCTTTCTGAGATACCCTGGCTCTATTTATACCTTCATATTCACTTTTATTACTTCTAAAGAGAAAGAGAAAAATTCTCTGAGCATCTGGGCAAAAGAACAAGTGATTTACAAGGGAAAAAAAATGTTATAATCAGACCTGAAAGTAACATTTAAAAAACTCAAGGAAATAAAATATGAACCAAAGATTTTTAAAAATATTTTATTTATTTATTCATGAGAGACACAGAGAGAGGCAGAGACACAGGCAGAAGGAGAATCAGGCTCCCCACAGAGAGCCTGATGTGGGACTCGATCCCGGAACCCTGGAATCATGCTCTGATCAAAGACAAACACACTCAACTGCTGAGCCACCCAGGCATCCCTGAGCCAAAGATTTTATAATTAGCAAAATTATTTTCAAGTATAAGGGACATTAATACATGTGAAAACCTCAGGGAATAAGGTCCCCTTGAACCATTTCTGTGGAATATGCTAGAAAATAAGCTTGAGGCAATCAAAATGGCTAAAAAGGAGAGATTAGGACTAGTGGTGAAGATTAAATATGTAGATTCTTGAAAAATTAAGACTAAGTGAAGGTTACAAGGGAAAATATAGTAGGAAATGGAAACATGCTGGGGCAACTAGTAGCTCAGTTAATTAAGCATCCAACTCTTGGTCATGATCTCAGGGTCCTGAGTTTCAGCTGCATGTTGGGCTCTGCGCTCAGCAGGGAGTCTGCTTGGGATTCTCTCTCCCTTTCCCTCCCCTTACTCATGTGCTCTCTCTAAAATAAATAACAAAAATCTTTAAAAATATGGATACCTGCTTTCAAAATGTAGATGTAGTAACAACAATTATTTTTAAATAAAGAGAATAGGAAAAAAATTTTAAAAATGTTTTAAGCATGACAAATCATATTTGTGAAAAAAATATTATTCTGAGATGTTTTATATATGAGATCAAGCACATGAGTTATTAAAAGTTATAAGATATTCTAATTCTATCTTCCCTTTGTCCTTAGAACCAAGTTACCTGATGTGAAATCCAAAAGATACAGATATATATATAAGGTCAAAAACTCTATGGTCTTATATTTGAATTACAAGTATCAATATGGAATTATATTTTTTAGGCACATACACACACACACACACACACACACACACACACACACACACAGCTATATAGATATATCTGTATCCTAGCCAGCATCTAGCTTTTCTTCTAAATAGCTAGAAACAAAGACTAATCAAGTAACACTGAACACCTCTATCACCTAGACTCAGGCCTTGATATACTAATTTCTCACTAAAAAAAATCAAAATATCTTGGAGAAATGGCTGATTCCAGGTCTGGGGCAGGAAATGTACAAGAAAGGCCTAGAAGATCTTGTCATTCCATGTAGCAGGGAAGCTGTCAAAGACTCTTAGGGCCATGTCAAATGGAGCCAGCTTAAAGAGGCTCTCCCAAGTCAAAGAACTGCCCTTCAATAAAGATGATTATTGCAATTTACTGAAACCCATAAAATATGTTTAAATCCATTTGTTGGGCAGCCCCAGTGGCCCAGCAGTTTAGCACCACCTTCAGCCTGGGGTGTGATCCTGGAGACCCGGGATCCAGTCCCATGTGGGGCTTCCTGCATGGAGCCTGCCTCTCCCTCTGCCCGTGTCTCTGCCTCCCCCCCCTCCTCTCTCTCTCTCTGTCATGAATAAATAAATAAAATCTTTTAAAAAATTTAAAAAAATAAATCCATTTGTTCACAATAATACCAAAAAAAAAAAAAAAAAGAGCATACAACTCATTGGCTGCCTTCCAAGGATGATGGGGAAAGAGTCCCTACTTTGAGCCTGAGGAACAAAGAATTTATCCTGATAAATCAAGAATTTATCCTGCCTATCTTCTATGAATTATGCTGGATGAGAAACCAAGGAGGAGGAAAAACTTCGTTATAGAAATAGTCCAGCTAATAAATGAAAAATCAATGATACGCACTGCTCTGCAATCCTAGAGGTCTGATGAATCTAGGCACAGAGCACCAATAGCAAAGAGAGCAGCAGGGACCATGTGCCTCCCAGAGAAAGAACACTCTGCCACTACCCAGAGTCCTGCCAAGGAATCAGACCTAAGGCTGGTCAAACCTGTGGACTGCAGCTCCCAATTAATTTATAGGAAATTCCAAGGACAGAAGAACAGTGCCAACTCCATCATGACTGAGCAAAATGCAAACTGTGGTAACCTCTACAAGTTAAATAGCCTGATTTTAACTAATAAATTGTAAGGGGGGGAAAAAGAGTGATGGAGGAGGAACATGTGGGTTAAAAAAAAAAGGTGTAAGAAATATCAAATTAAAAAAATAAGTGAAACAAAACAATAGTGCCTCGAATGCACACTTGAGTGACCAAACTGCAAAGAAACACAAGAAGGCAATTAAAATGAGAGACAGAATATTTGTGTCCTTAATATGGGGAGAGGAAGACAAACAAAAATAAATTAAAAAACACATAAACTCCCAAAGCAATCAGGTTTATTTATTAAAATTCCCTGCCAGGAATTATCAGGTGACAATGACAATAGAGAAGCAAATCCCAAACTAATTATGAGCATATATTCTTTACAAAGTATCCACTTTTGTGTTCCATTTCCATTTGGAGAATTTACAAGGGGTGGGGACACTGGTGACAGCTTCTGATTTCCCGTAATCAGCATTTACTCGTGGTAACAATGATGAGGGTCTGAGTGAGAGAGAACAGTGTCAAACCCCAAAAGGAGGCTTTCTGAATAACAGCTGTTTCTCAAGCTCTGCATTACACTGATGAACAACTGCATTACACAAAGGATCAAAAGTTGGCTGATGGAACCCACACCCCAGGCCAATTGCCACGTCACTAGAGTGGGAAGCAATCCAAAATACCAGGCTTTGGATAAAGGATAGGAGGGGAGGCCTGGTCTCAGGTCAAAGGCCCTAGCCCTCAAACAGAAGCCAACCTTAGAACTAGGAATCTACACTCGGTTCAGTACAAGCTACCATTAGAGTCCCCAAGGGAATGATCATTCACACACACACACACACACACACACACACACACACACACACATTCACTCATTCACAACCATTAAAACAAGCAAACCTATGTTCTTTGGCCATCCAGCCACTTGAGGGCTATAACCATATAATTTATTGTTCAAATGAAGATACCACTGAGCTTGATAGGGAGTGACATTAATAATTATGCCAGACAACTAGCATAAACTGGAACAGCCCTGGGCAAATTGGGACAAAAGATTACCCTAGGTATGACCCTCCCAAAAGATGTTAAACTATTCATATGTCACCTAAATCCTTCCAGAATTCTTGTTTCAGTCTCCACACAAAAGGTAAAAGTATATAATTACCAGACTATCAATGGATCCCCAAGGGTAGGAACAAGATGATTTTAAAAGGTACATGGTCAAACACATACTGTTTATTTGATTAGTCAAGTATTTCAATGTGAATTGAATAATGTATAGATAGCATCTTAAACACACGATTTCACATATTTTATTACTTACAATGAAGCTAAAGTCTTCCAAAATGTCCACTGATTTAAATTAAAAATGACTGGTAAATACCTCCACATGCTTTAATACCTGCTTCTCTTTTTCCTTCAGCTCGTCAGTCAACAAACCTTTGCTGAACCCTTACCAGGAACAGGGCATTATCCCAGATTCTGGGGTCATGGTGGTGACTTTGGTCTCTCCTCAGGGAACTGACCAGCCAGTGAGTCTTTGGCACAAATGATGCTATTTTTAAACTTAATGAGGCATTTGATAGTTTGATTTAATAATGTGGAAGACAGTGTTTCATGGTTAACCATTTTAACATAGTCTCATTCAAATAACAGTTACCAATTTACTAAACCAAAAGGAAACATTCTTTCTCAAGATCACTTCCAATGCCAACTGCTTCTGGCTCATCTTCTACTCTCTCCAGGCCAAGATTCAGTGCATTTCCCCACCCCCTTCCCAAATTAATTTTGCTCATCTGTAGCCATTGGGGCACCTTCTCTCAGCAGCTGAGTGCTTACTGAAAGGACACATGGTAGCTGTGCTTGGATGCCATGATTTCCCAGTTCCTCTCCACCACGTCATGCATGGAAAAGGACTGAGGAGCCCTATGAGGCTCCAGGGGGAAGGTGCTGTAGAATTAGGTTGCTCTCAGCAGAGGCTGCGGGAGTACTTCATCTGAATCTGTACTCCCTACAGAGGGCAAGCAGAAGCTCCAAGGTTTGCCCACATGGTATATCTAAGACACACATGTCAATCATTACCAGTGACTTTTCTACACACTATTGCAGGCTGACTGCATGTTACATGGGCCACACAAGTACACATCATGAATGTGCTAAACTCTGTGACCCTGGGGCGGGGGGGGGGGGGGGCAGAAGAAACCAAAACTAGTATTGTACCATTTGGAAAGGGCCTCCAGAAACATTCTAATTTCAGTATCTATGAATCCAGCGAGGAAGGCAAGGCAGTATCATTATCCATGCTTAGAACTAAGGAAAATGAAGTTTGGAGGGATTAGTGACCTGTGCAAAGTCATGCTGCTAAAAAGTGTCCAGCCTGAGTCAGAGCTCAAAAACTTTCTGCTCAGCTGTATCGTCTGAAGTCTGGAGCCAGGCAATAGGTGGCTGACTTTGAGGCTCCACCACCCCAACAGGTCCTTTATGTGTATGCAGGAGACGATGTTTTGTTTTTGTTTGGTTGGTTCTCCCTTTGAATTCTAATTAGTCTTTTTTAGTCAGAAGTATCGAATGCTTCACTGACCTTAAAAATAAGCATAATGAAAAACACTATCATTTGCACAGCAACGTATAAGACATGCAGTTCCTCATGCAATATGAATAGTCACCAACCTTAAAGTTTTTGAGCGCTGAAAATAATGGAACTATGTGAGCTTACAATAGAAGATTAAACACTGAATATAATCAGGAGTACCCACTCTACTTTTGGCCAGATTTGTCTGGCATCGACTGGTGTTTGTCAAGCCTTGAAAGGCTCCCTCGGTCTTGAGTCTTCCCACACCACCCTCTGTCTTTCTGGGTAGTGAACCTAAGGTCTCTACAGACATGGGTATTCCAGACTCCACAAGGACATGGGATAAAGGGGCAAGCAGTGCCAAGCTAGGGAATAAATGAACCAGAGGCAGAAGGCATAGTCTTGTGCCTTGGAATCAGAGAGCACCTGGTTGGGAAGCCTGGGGTGCTTAGTTGGTTAAACATCTGTCTTCGGCTCAGATCGTGATCCCGGGGTCCTGGGATAGAGCCTGCATTGGGCTCTCTGCTCAGCAGGGAGTCTGCTTCTCCTTCTCCCTCTCCCTCTGTGCTCGCTCTCGCTCTCTATCAAATAAATAAAATCTTCAAAAAAGAGAGAGACAGCACACCTAGTTTATGATCTGAAACTGGGCATCAGGCTAATTGCGGAAGCTGAGGACAATTCCCCTGTACCCCAATCCCCTCCAGCATCTCTGTTGATAGGAAGAATATTTTCTACAGAACGCTTCCATATTTTGACAGTTGGTAGAAGTTGCTTTACTGTCCATCATCTTCAAAACTTCCTCCTTGCCCTAGTGGCAACCAAACAAAGCCAACCACCACTGATGGCGCACTTACCATGTTCCAGGCTCTGTGTTAAAGCTTTTACGTGTTTTCTCTCACTTCATTCTTGCAGCAACCCTACTTCAGAGGCACTCTTATCATCATAGTTTGGATAGAGAAACTGAGATTTAGGAAGTTAACATAACTTGCCCAAGTTCACACAGGAGGCAAGTCTTAGACCTGCTAACCAGCTACCACCACCAATACCCTCCACATTTGGAGCTGAGAGTACGTGTCTCCAGAAGCCAAGCTCTTAATCATCGCCCCACATTGGTGCCTTCAGCCACAGGAGTTTCCTAGAAATTGCCAGCCTGTCGTCCAGTCTGTGCAACTCTCACTTCTGAAGCAGCCATGCAGTGTATGCAGTTCATACACCAGCCCACTATCCTGAGAGATAGGGCATGCCCAGCCTGGCCTCCATAAGGCCCAGTTTGCTCAGACTCTGTTCTGCAGGTTGTGTCTTCACCTCAAAGTTGCCTCAAAGCTCCTTTGCAATTAACATGCTTTCTTAAGACTGTGGACTCTGGAGTCAGATGGCTGGGGCTTAAATTCCTGCTTCACAATTTAGGAGCTATGTGGCCTGGAGCCACACACTTAGCCTCACAGTGCTACTTTTTCTCATCTAAAACATTATAGCATAAGACGCACCACTCGGTATGCTATGAGGAAGCCCTCAGCCATGGTCACCTAGACGACAGCCATATGCAAGTCAGCGCCAAGAGTTTCTGGATAAAGGTTCTGATTTCTCTGACAAACTGAACACTTGACAGCAAATAAAAGCGAAGAGAGAGTGACCCAGTGGGGCTGTCTCTCAGCTATTGGACCCATTTGCCACTAGACTCAAGTTCCATTTTGAGGTCAGCCAAGAGTAAGCAGAACCAGATAAAAGAATAAAGACTCCAAGCTTCATTTTTAGATAGCTTTTTCCCAGGAACTTGGATGATAACAACTGGCACCAGGTCCTAACGTATCTTTTTTTCCTTTGTACCAAGATATTTCCAAGCATAACAGCACCTCCAAAGTTTCCAAGGGAGAAGCCAGCCTACTCTCTGGTGTGCTTCCTCCAAGCATCTCTTTACAGAAGCAACAGATAAGAAGAATGAAGAGCCTGAAATCAATGTACAGAATCACATCATGAACCATAAATCAGGTAAGTCAAATTCTTCCTCCGCCACTTCCTGTCTCATCTCCACTGACTGGAGGGAAATGCATTGCTCAGCTGCTGATCCATATTCCTCATACTTCACCTAATTAGCATTCTGAGTGGCTGCCTCTCACAAGGAAAATCATCCTGCAACTTCTGTCGTTCTGATTATGCTGAAGCAGCAGAGGGTTTTCAGTAACCGCCTTTGACAAGCATTATTATATCTGGTAATTACTGTTCTCTTGGGTAGGCTGGAACAAAACAGACTAGCTTATCGTGGCTGATCTTTTAACCTAAGCCACTGAGCTTCTGACCTGTAACAATCAACCTACAGGATCTGCTGACCCCTTTTCTGGCCCCTGTCTAGGTTTGCTTTCACTTAAAAGAAAAAAAGATATCCACCTAATATGATCACCCCTAGTTAATTCTTTTCTCGTATCTTAATAGGTTGAACACCCCAAATTCCCTCTTACAGAAAGAGCCCCTTTAATATCTTGGACTATTCCAGATAGTCCTGGCATAAATCCCAAAGGGATATTTTTAAATTTAAAAATTAGAAATTAGGGCAGCCTGGGTGGCTCAGCGGTTTAGCACCGCCTTCAGCCCAGGGTATGATCCTGGAGACCCAGTATCAAGTCCCATGTCGGGCTTCTTGCATTGAGCCTGCTTCTCCCTCTGCCTGTGTCTCTGCCTCTCTCTCTCTCTTCTCTGTCTTTCTCATGAATAAATAAATAAAATCTTTAAAATAAATTAGAAATTAAGTTCCTTAACTGTATGTTCCTTTTTTTTAAGATGTTTATTTCTTTATGAGAGAGAGAGAGAGAGAGAGAGAGGCAGAGACATAGGCAGAGGGAGAAGCAGGCTCCCTGAGGGAGCCTGATACAGGACTCAATCCCAGAACCCAAACATCATGACCTGAGATGAAGGCAGATGCTTAACCACTGAGCCACCCAGGCACCACATGTTCCTTAACTATATGTTCTATTCCCCATCCTGTAAACTTTATTCCCAGCCCCAAGTAAGAGTCCACAGGCATTCTTTACAATGATTCTTCTAGCGCTTGATGTTTAGTGGGACCTTCTCAAGAGCCTAGCATAATGTAAAACTGTTTCCTTTTAAAAACGTTATCTGATTTTATTTCATAGAAACTATGCTGAAAAAAAAAAGAAACTATGCTGGTAGTTAGTACAGTTGTATTATATTTTCACTATCCCTATTTTTTTAAATTTTATTTATTTAAAAAAAGATTTTATTTATTCATAAGAGAACAGAGGGAGGGGGGGGAGAGAGAGAGAGAGAGAGAGACAGACAGACAGACAGACAGAGAGACAGAGAAGAGACACAGGCAGAGGGAGAAGCAGGCTCCATGCAGGGAGCCCAATCCTGGGGCTCCAGGATCACACCCTGGGCTGAAGGCTGCCCTACTATCCCTACTTTAATGCTGAATAAAGGGAGGATTGGAGACTCAGATAACCTGCTCCCAATGCCACATAAGTTTGCCTTGAGGCTCTTGTGTTTACTTACTCTACTCTATCACCTCCCATGCCATTATCTTGAGCAAGGCTCAGATTTTCTGCTTTGTAGACAGATTTTTCTGCATTCTGAACTATGGTAGGCAGTAGAGCCACATCTGTTCTCCCAAACCTCTAAAACATACAGTGATCTTTCTTCTTCTGACCCAGCCCTTTTGACCGGGATTCCACATTTGGCAACTGGAGCCACAACATGTACCATCATGCTTTTCAAGTACAGTTATTCAAAACCTGGAGCTGCCTCAGCCTTCTTTGAGAATCTTGCATCGGCAATGAACTTCGTCAATGAATTTATACCTCACCTGTCTGTCTGAATTACAAAATCTCTAAAGGCTAGAGATGTTAGGTTTATTGCTCTACACCTTTCCTTTTGCACAGTGGTTGCCCTATAAATACCTACTAACTGATTTATTTCCACATTTAATCCAATAACTGCATTCTTATTTATAGGGTTGAAAGCAAAGCATGTAAAAAAAATCAATCCCTTCTTTTTTTTCTGTTCTTCAAGAACCTTTGAAAGATCTTGACCACACTCCCAGCAAAGCCCCACCCCAGAGCTAGCACTCAGTTAACTCAATAATTACTGTCCCGTACTGCCTTGTGTCCTATATTTTAACCACAGGGCCAGATATCCACTCCTTTTTACATATCAAATAATATTTTGACAAGCATTAGGACGAATGACTGATAATGACTTTATAAGCATCACCACCTCTAATATGTTTATGGTTTACAACAATCAACTCATCTGTTAGTTTATAAGTTGCTAATAAATAAAACATTCAAAATTATCTAAAGACCTCAAATGAGTTTATGAGAGCTGTGGCTCACATTTTTGGTAAACAGCATTTTGGAGGCATAAGAAAATTAATCTCCTTGGACCACAGAAAGAAAGAGAATTGATGTGAATCACTGTACTGTGTGTCCTGGTTGTCCCCATCCTGGGCAGTTCAGGTGGCATTGGGGAGGTAACGGCATTCTGTTTTGGGTTAGTCTTTTTCTCAGCAGCTCTTGCAAAACTTTTTTTTTTTTTTTCCATTTAGACTTAAGTCAGGAATGAGAAAGAAAAGCGGGATATATTTGCTTCATCATATCCACTTCTCTACCATTACTTCCACATATAAAAACTGACACCATAAAAACTAGATGTCTTGAGATTTACTGTTTTCTCCCCACTAATAAGAAGCTCTATGATGACAAATGAAAATATCTTAGCAAGCACATCAATGTTTTGAGGATTTTTTTCTATTAAAATAAGTCCACAATGTGGGACTGCCATCTGAAAACAATTATAAGACGCAAATTGGATTTTTTACATAATCATTTGAGGTGATTTGCTCTACCTCTGGGTTCAGCAGCAATTTGCTTCTACCTCCTTAATATGCACCAATGACTGACAACTCACTAACGCCAGCATAGGCAATTATGTCACTAAAATAAAACCTGAAGTTCTACAGAGGTTCAACTATGCTATTTTAAAAATTACAAATATGTATATGGGATGAAGGAATGATATAGAGGAAAATTTAATAGTGTGTAAATTTTGCTACAAATGACTTGTAGCCATAAAAAAGACAAGTCTGATGAGCGCAAATAAATTGAAAAATAGTATAGAATGGGAATGGTGTTTTTTGCATATACAACTCCAAGCCCTGATCTCTCAGCATCAAGCTCGAGAAACACTGCAAGAAGGTAGGTTTCATGAGTGTTTGGAGATGAGCCATACCACACACATTCTCAGAGACTCCCAAGGCACATTAGGAAAGTCAAGGCTCTGAAAAGGCCTGCAAGAAAATAAACCTGCTTAACTTGGCCTAACTCTGTATTTCCTAACCCTATTTATGCATGAAGCCATTTTTATTTTTTTACTATTAAAAAGTGTTGAACTCGTGTAGCTTTGTAGAAATCCTGCAACAGAAAGGGGAAAACACTGGGAAATGTAGCCAAGGGGGAAGTGAGCCAAAGCCATCATGCTTTTGCTGCAGCACATGCCAACAGCAGACACACTCGGGTTTTCAATCAGGGTAAAAAGATGTTGATGTATTAATTCCTGAGAGGCAGAAAAAAAGGCAATTAGAAAGTTGAGTCCATTAAATGAAGTCTTGGTGGGTCAGCTGGTGTTCCTCTTCATCAGAGTCAAGTTCCAGAGATCCAGCTGCTTGGGTAAAGATTAATCTTTACCATGAAAATTCATAAAAATGCTTTTGACCTACATTTCATTTGTACAACTTAGAGAAATCCAAACAGCATGGATACCCAGGGTAGCAGGAAATAGAAAATACTGACTTCTAGATTGAAAGCACTAGGGCCATCTCTGGGTAGAAGGAGGTGGATTTGGGAAGCCAACGGGAGTCCTTCACTCTCTTTTCTGAACCTTGTCTCCTCTCCAAACATTCCAATCTCTTGGTGCGCTTGGTTTCTCCCACACAGCAAATCTTGTAAGCCCTTTCATGCCAGATGTGTTATCCCTTCTAGGGACACAAGCAGCTTGAAAGAGGTACAATAATGTTTAATACAAGTTATTTAACATAATTAATTCTTCCAGGCGGAATAGAGGCATTGATAACAAATATTTTGCAAGAGAAGAACTTCCTCCTACCCTTGAAATCAGATCAAAGTCACCACTGGCATCATCTCCTGCCATTAAGCAGAATCACACAGACTACGTTAATGGAATATTTTTTGCACATTAAAAAGAAAGAGAGAGAGAGAGTCAAAGTTACTGGCAACAACAGTAGCTGCCATTTATAGGTCAGCTAATAAGTACCGAGTACTATGCTAAGTGCTTAAACACACCACCTGCCTCATTTTATTTTTGAAATTGTTGACGATATGGTGTTGCCATGATATTCATTCTATTGAGGAGGAAACCAAAGTTCATAGTATAAAACCACTTGTGCAAAAATCTCTTGGCTGGTATTGTTCAGGGCTGGATTTGAATCCAGGACAGTGTGCCTTAGCCATATATTGTACAGCCTGCTTGCTTTGCCACCTTGGAACAATGGTATTTCATATGAGGTTTGCATTATCTTAAGTGTCACCTAACTGGTTCTGGCAAAAAGTTTCCACATCCTTAACAACTTCCATGCAGAGTCTGTATTCGTTGAGCTAGGTCTTTTAAGCCACCCCTCAACCTTCATCTATAGAACATATATTGGCATGTTGACTTGGCATCCCATTCTTTAATCAAAAGTGACAACAATCCGGGATTTAGCTCAATAGGTATTTTTCAATGAACTTTTTATATAGAATAGTTTTGGATTACAGAACAAATGGTAAAATAGTACAGAGTTCCTATATACACCCTGCCCAGTTTCTCCTACCGCTATCCTCTTACACTACCATGGCATGTGTGTCAGAACTAATGAACCAATATTGATATATTACTATTATTAACTAAAATTGCACTTGATCCAGATTTCCTTAGTTTTTACCTAATGTCCTTTGTCTGTTCTAGGATCTTATCTGGGATATCACATCACATTTACTCATCTTGTCTCCTTGGGTTCCCCTTGGCTGTGACAGTTTCTCTTAAACTTTCCTTGTTTTGATGATCTTGGCAGTTTTACAGACTACTGGTCAGGTACTTATCTCATAGAACGTTCTTCAAATGGGATAATGTGTTTTCTTGAGGTTAGGCTGGGGTGATGGGCTTTTTGAAGAGGAAGTACCATTCCTATCACTTCACATGACTTCTCACTGTTGATGCTAACCTCGATCTGAGGTGGTGGTGATCAAGTTTCTCCACTGTAAAGTTATGTTTTCTTTCCTCCCTTTCTATACTGTACTCTTATAAGGAAGTCACTATGATTAGCCCACATTTGAGGAGTAGCAGTTATGCTCTACCTCCTTGAAGGCAGAGTAGCTATATACATTATTTTCAATTTTTCTACAGGGGAGATTTGTCTCTTCCCTCATTCATACATATCATTATTTATTTGACTTTTACTTTATGTTATACTTTAGATTGCAATCCAGTACTACTTTATTTTGGTATTCAAATTATTCCAGTGCGGCCATTGGGAGCTCTCTCTTGTGTTTCTCCGGCATTAACTCAACATTGTGTTTTTATTGTTTGTGTTTTGAGCACTTGCCTATTACTTTCTGACAGTAAAAATCCTCCAGGCTCATCTTATGAATTCCCTGCCCCAGTCCAAGAATCTGCTATTTCTCCAAGAAGCCCTAGTAATTTTATTGGGAAGCAGTATTAGAAACTAAGATCTGGGAAAGTAGATAATTTTTTTTAATGTTCGTGAAAACCTGCTCAGTTTTATTTTTACCAATAGTCAGTCCGTCCTTAATCTTCTAAATAGAATCAATCCCTGTCTATGCAGCCATACAAGACAACTGAAAACAAACTGTATGATAAACAGAGAACTTAAATTCTCCATACCAAATGACTCCCTACTTCCCTTGGAGCTGAGAAAGGATCCAGACCCCCTCCTTAGATTGTCAAAGAGCTCACTGGGTCCAGTTTTCTCATTTTCTCAGTGCTATGAGAATGTTGTCCCAAAGACTGAACATTCCCACACTCCTTCAGAAAACAGAGCACAAAGAGCCACTGTCCTTTTTAATCAGCACAGTATCATTTCATGTGCTTCTAAAGGTGCAGAAGACCACGGAGTGCCAAAAAGGCAAGACAGCTTCTTTGAAAACACACACTCAAGACACATTGACCTATGGTGTCTCCAGGCTCTGTGCCTTTGGGCAAGCTGATCCTATGGCCTGCACTGCCTTTCCCTACCCTCTGTGTGGGGCTCACTCATGTCTAACGGGTAACCTGTTATGTACTGTCCACAGCATATAAATGATTGCTCTGTGGCTCCCAGGTAATGGCTCCATCTATCATTCATCCATTCCAGAGTGCACCAGGCTGGCCCAGGCCCTGGGACCTGAAATATATAAGGGTGAATGCTAACACACTAAGGCCCTGTTCTCAGAGCTGATATTCCGCAGGAATTTGGGGCAGCAGAAAAATGGCAGGTAGTTATATGTGCTAGGAAGAAAACTGGGGCCAATGAGGAAGGACACCCAGTCTCCATTCCAATGCTATATTAGAGAACCTTCCTGAATATACTCCACCACTCTCCCTCACCTTAGCCTGCTATATTTGTCTTTCTAGTACTATCCATCATTTACTAGGTTGAGTTTAACTATTTGTTTGTCTGTCTCCCCCTGTGGACTGACAACTCCTTGGGAGCAGAGATGGGTTAGGTTTATCTCATCAGTCCAGCACTGTGCAGAGAACCAGCACCCAGAAAGGATCAGACAAATTCCCAAGCAACTGATTGACATGAAATTCTGCAAGCAAGGAGGGCATGGACTGCAACATGCCTTTGTACCCTAATTATATAATGTGAAGTCTACATTGTGTGAATTCATAAATCAAAATGCCTAGAGTGTTCTACATCTGCATTTCAAAGAATAAGCTATTCAGTATTAGGAAAAGATTTATGAAGAGCCACGCAGGGAAAAACCAAAACATTGACAGGAAAGGAACAGACCTTGAATGCAGGGCAAGTTTGAGGAGTATGTCCAGTGTGGGGATGAGGGTCAGGGATTGCCTGAGTATGATATCTGTAGAAAGGAAGCCCTGGGATCCCTGGGTGGCGCAGCGGTTTGGCGCCTGCCTTTGGCTCAGGGCGCGATCCTGGAGACCCGGGATCGAATCCCACGTCGGGCTCCCAGTGCATGGAGCCTGCTTCTCCCTCCGCCTGTGTCTCTGCCTCTCTCTCTCTCTCTCTGTGACTATCATAAATAAATAAAAAAAAAAAAATTTAAAAAAAAAAATTTAAAAAAAAAAAAAGAAAGGAAGCCCTTTTGGCCAAAACCAAGGGGAAAAATCCTTATTCAGTTCACCACTTGTGACATGTTTCCTCCTGGGCTTAAAAACTCGCCTCTTAGTATTGCTAGGAAAATTAAGAAAGATTATGTATCATTCTACACCCAGGACCCAGCTCCTAGTAATCCTACCATAAGTGGCACTGACATGAGAATGGTGACAACTACCACACTCTTATATGTACTACCACTCAGTTTGCTAAATCCTTTTATGCATGAACTCATTTAAGATCACAGTAACCCTAGGAGCCAGGTGCCATCATCATCTCCCTATAGCCAAAAATCCCAAGATCCAAGAGTCTCAGTAACTGTTCCAAGAGCATGAAACCAGCAAACGGCTGATCCAGAAGTGGAACCCTTGAATTATTTGACTCTGTAGCTAAACTCTTCATGCCAGACAAACACACAGTACACACACATACCTATATATTTTGCATATACAAACACATGTATCATGTATGTACTTACAAAGCTGAGGCTACCCCCACCACAGCACAGAAGAGGCCACCCTTGTGAAACTGCCTGTGCTATGCTTGGATAACAAGGTAGTGGACCAAGACTTGGGGCTGTCATGCCATGCCATGTGGGAACAAGCAATCCCAGGTGTGCCAAAGGACAAGGGGTCACATCCGGTACAACAGCTTTGGCATTGCTACCTGACTTCCTGTGAACTCTCCTCTCACCTCACCCCAGGACTACTCCTTCCATTCATCATACAGCTGCTTGACATTAGGCAGCTGCCTGTCTCCATGGAATGAAATATAACAAATATGTCTTTATAACCATGAAAAATCTATAGCCTTGCCCTTGACAAAACCCTTGACAAAATTATTAACTATAATGCCCATGGAAACCATTCATTTATTAATTCAACTATAATGCCTATTGAATTCATTCATTCAACAAATCTGTGGATTTGTTGATATTTGTGGATATACCACTAGTATATACCAGACACATACTGAAGATACATGGGTGAGCAAACTGGACAAAAATCCCTCTCCGCTCCAAGATGGCATTCTAGCAGCATCTAAAAGAATTCTTACAACACAGCTACATATTAGTTACACATATGTGCAACAAGGCTAGCCCAGTACAAGGCCTGCTTCTCTAGAAGATGCTCGCTAACATATTAACTAATATACTGCTTTAGATTTTTTGAGGAGCTCTGACAATCATCACTTCAGAGGGCTCTTTACCTTTATATAGAAATGTAGAAACAAGTCACATGGCCCCTACTTTGCAGATGGTGGACCTATGGTTCCATGTGGTTAGCTATCAGGGCAAGGACCAAAGGTAGGCTTTTTAATTCTGACTTACGAACTTCTTCCATTCAACCAAGATTCTCCATTTCAACAAACAGAAACCCTCATAAACACCCAGATATTTGGCAGCTAAAACATTTGAACCACTCATTTCCCAGAGACCCCAGTCCCCTGACCAGTGAGCATTCCCCCTTCATTCCAATGTGGTAACACCTTAAAGACATGACATGAAACCACTGACCACCAAGCCCCGGCTTATACATTCCTGGGGTGGATATTTTTTTGTAAACCACAACCTGAGGCCAACATACTCCGGCAGAACCCAGAAGTGGAATCTATCCAAGTCACCATGTGTCCCCATTACCATCTATCATGTTTACCAGAGCTGGATATCTTTTGGCAACAGACTCAATTTATGCAATTAAAAAGAAGCTTGGAAATTTTGGATCATTTAATTAATCTTTATGTATTTTGTCCTATTAAGCAGTAGAGAAAATGTTTACAGCTCAATTGAATGAATTAGCATTTATAATCCTTCCTTTTGCAAAGAGATTTGTCTACATCTATCTGTATAAAATATTGTTGAAATAAAAATGTCAAATCTAGATTCTTTGGCAAGATAGAAGGAATTTTATAAGACTGTGGAGGTGACATGCAGCCTGAATGATCTCTCATACAAATTTATTGCATTTCTTGAGCTGTAAGTATAACATGCTTAATGAAGCTCAACATTTGCAACCTGTCTCCCACAGAGTCCAGCAGTTTGCCTTTAGAATCTCCTGTGTCTAACTGTGGCTCAGAAACAATTTACATGCTAAGATGAGTTTTTCATTCATAGATCATGGGATATACTCTTCAAAAATTACCTACAAAAATTATCACGCCTTTTCAGAAATTAGCAACCCTCACAATTTGCCAATTTACATGTATTGGCTTAGTTAATTCTTGTGAGAACTGGGAAACACTTTCTTGAATATAAGTAAGGTTCCTCAGTGCCTGTGTCAGTTTGGGCTGCTATGGCAAAATCTACCATAAACTGGGTGGCTTAAATCACAGATACTTATTTTTCACCATCCTGGAGCCTGAGGAGTCCAAGATCAAGGTGCCAGCACATTCAGTGTCTGGTAAGATTCCTCTTCCTAATTTGCAGATGGGTGCCATCTTGCTGTATCCTCACACTGACGAGAGTGAGCTTGCTCCCTGGTTCCTTTTAACCAAGACTCCACCACCCTCATGGTCTCAACAAAACCTATCTCCCAAAGATCCCAAATACTGTCACTTTGGGGGTTAGGACTTCAACAAATGAACTGGGGGAAAGGGACACAACATTAAGTCCATGGCAGTTGGAAAGGAGGGTTTCACAGACTCTTGGGTCTTCATCTTTTGGGGAGCCCAAAGAAGGGCCAAGAAATATTCCACTGGCAAGAATGGAGGGGAAAAAATGAAATCTGGCATAATTTCCCTACAATAAAACTATGCTGTCTTTTAAATTTATGTCTATTTTTAGGGCCAGAAACTGAAACACTAATAAATTAAAAATACTTTAAACCACATGCTAGAAGAAGCAATTAAGCCATCTTAAAGTCAGTGTTGTTAGTAGGCCTGATTTTTTTCTCTTTTGTTTACAATTAATTAATTAATTATTGCTTAAAATTAAACTGACCTTTGACAAAGCTTCCAGCTTATGTAATATTTTGTCATGGTTGGTGCTCCTTCTACCCTGGGCTATTTAGAAGCATCATGTGTTGAAGCAGCAAATAACAGATAACAAGAAGTTATATCAAGATAAGGAGGGAAGGGAGGTATCTGTAATCTGGAGCCATCCAAATGATTAAAATTTCCCTCTCTACTGAAACAAGTGCTCTGAACAAGATGTAATAAAATGGATCCCAGAACAGTAAATTTGGTGCATTATATGAAAAGCTTGCCAAGGCAACTGGTACTCAGGAGGAAAATTGGCATTTTTATAACTGGGTACCTGCCATGTGAGCAAAACAGAGCATAAGAAGAGAAAAAGAAGAAATGAATCTAGCAAACTCCACAGACTTCAGATTTCCTTATCAGTAATTATCAAATTCTAAAAATCACTAGCCCTTTAAGCCTTACAAAGATCAGGTAAAGTGAAATTATCTGTTACGGAACAAAAGGCTCAAACAAGAAAGAGAATCAAGTCTCCCCAGACTTGACACAGCAGCATTGCTAGTTCAAGAAATGTCTGATTCATTTCTAATGTTTCAACACAGCACAAAGAAAGGTCTAGCACAGTGGGAACAACACATGGCCCTGGAGGTATCCAAGACACACAAATCTTCAGGTGCAAATCTTTCTGCCTCCAGAAAGATCTCAACGTCCTCCATAAAAATGAATAAATAAACAAAAAAGTGAGTTCCTAGTGGAGAGAAGAGCAGCTGAGTATCATGTCACTATATCAATGCACTTCTGGCATATCTGAAAGCCATATGTGAAAACCCAAACTCCTCTCATGACAATACAGGCAATCACGGTACATCTTCGTTCCCCATCTGTGAAAGAGTGATTCTTCCATCTCTCAATTCAGACTATGAGGATATTGTCTGGCCACCACAGTGAACACCTTAGAAAAAAATGGTAGGGACCTGCTGAGAGCAGTAATGGGGACAGAATAGAATTGCAGGTAAAACAGATCATAGGTCCTTGTTCTCAGGGTTCTGACTCAAGGTCTGAATTCCATGTGTGAAATAAAGCACTTGAAATAAGACTCAAATCTTTATGAACTTGCTAAAGAGATCACTGCTACACTGTGGCCACCTCCTCAAAGACAGGGCCCATGTTCCCACTAAGGAATCTGGTCAGAGTCAATTAATATTTATTTAATCTCTTAACATCATTTAGTGGTGCCCTGGGCTAGGTGATTGATGTACATTATGTCTAATTCTTGGTGCAAGGCAAGTATTATCCCTATTGCACAGGTGATGAATAAAAACTCAAAGAGGTCAGATAATCTCCATAAAAGCACACCCAGTTAAGTGGAAGAGCTAGGTTTTGAACCTAGGCTACTGCTCCTCCATCCTGATAAGGAAACCAAACTGCAGAACTGTTAATTAAGGCTCAAAATGTAGACCTTTGAACAGGTCTCCATTTTCTGAACAATAAAATCAGGAAAATGGACCAAATCTCTTTGCACCCTGGAAGTTCTGAAAGTGCATTATTCTACTGTCCCTAGTGTCTGAGCTACAAGGTAAAAATTCAGTCTTAGCAAAGGTCACATGATATCTTCCAAATCACATAAATTTTAAATCAAAATAAAAAAAAAAAGAACCATAAAGAGTTCCTAGAACAAAGTTGGACCAAGAACATGCAAGTCAGTTTCATTTTATTCAAGCTTTGCTGCCTCAGAAAAACAACCTCTTTTAAGACTGATGAAAGGAAGTGGGAGAGGTGACCAAAACAGTCCTGGGCAATGGCTAAGCTGTTTGGCTTTGCTTTTTCCTCTTGTAAAACTCTATGTATTATTTAATAGATGTATAGAATAGAATTAAACCCATGTAGCAAAGGCTAAGAGAAATTAATGAAGATTTGAGCCAACCATATGAGCCTCAGAATAACCCCTAAACCATGCATGTGAAGGACGCTCCAAATCAGCATGCCACAGCTGAGAAGGCTGGACCAAGATCTGAACCACCATCTGCTGAAGCTGGGACAGAACTAACGCTCCAAACCTAACTGGATTGCTCGCCTGATGAAATAACCAAAAAAAAAAAAAAAATCACCATTTCCTTAGGATTCTAACTAGACCTAGCGTTTATACAAGATAACATCCAGAGTGTCCAAGATACAATCCAAAATGACTTGAGGAAAAGTGCAATCAACAGATGCATCAGGTGTGGAAACTATCAAACAGAGATTTTAAAAGAGCTACAGTTCACGAGGTGAAGGAAAATAGTTGAAATACATGCAAAAAAAAAAAAAGAAGAACACTCAAGAGATCAATAAAGAATCAAATGAAAATTTAGAAACTTAGAAAAGCAGTATCTTAAGTGAATAATTACTGGATGGGCTCCATAACAGATTGGAGATGACAGAGAAAGAATAAGTAAACATGAAAAGAAAAAGAGAAAAACTATTTACTCTGAAATGGAAAGATTGAGAAAAATAAACAATGCTTCAGGAACCATGAGGACAATCTCCAAAGGTCGCTGAAGTCCCAACAAGCTGGGAGAAGGAGATCTGGGCAGAAAAATATGTTGAAAAAAAATAACTGCCAAATTCATTCAAAGACACAAATTTACAGATTCAAGAAGTCCAGCTATTAAGTAATAGGATAAATTCAACGAAAACCACACCTGGACACAGCACAATCAAATGGCCAAAAACATAAAGAGAAAACTCTCTACAGCAACTGGAGAAAAAAGACACACTACATACAAGGAAATAACGATGTAACTCATTGCAAATTTTTCCTCAGAGCCAATGACTCTCTCATGAGAAATTATGTAGACCAGGGGCACCTGAGTGGCTCAATGGTGAGTGTCTGCTCAGGTTGTGATCCTGAGATCATGGGATCAAGTCCCATATCAGGCTCACCGCAGGGAGCCTGCTCTCTCTCTGCCTATGTTTCTGCCTCTCTCTCTCTCTCTCTCTCTCTCTGTGTCTCTCATGAATAAATAAAATCTTAAAAAAAGAAAAGAAATTATGGAGAGCAGGAGACAGTGAAACAATATCTTTGAAATGCTAAAAGAACTGTCACCCCAGAATTCTATGTCCACTAAAACATCTTTCATGGATAAAAGCAAAATGAAACCATTGGCAGGTGAACGAGAACAGAGAGAATTTGTCACCAGTAGATCTTCTCTACAAGAAATGCTGAAGAAAGTTCTTCAAGCCAAAGGTAAATGTTAATGGAAGAAAACATGGATCTTCGGGTATGATAGAAAAGCAAGAGAAATGTTTTTTTAAAAACCCTGCTCAAAACAAAACAAAAAAACGCTGCTCAAATGTAATAGACTGCCTCTTCTAGTCTTAAGTACTCTAAAATATGTTTTGAAGCAAAAATGATAACCTGCTAGGGGTTTTCAATGCATGTAAATATAATATATATGACAACTAGGAAGATCAGGAGGTAGAGGGGCTGACACAATTGCAAGTTTTCTACATTTTACATGAAATGATATAATACTCTAAGTGGATTGTAGAAGTTTACATGGTCGCTCTGGGAATTACAAAATGCATGAATGAGTGAATAAATGAATCAATTTATAAGAAAATATTTTCTTCTGTAATTATAAACTGTTGAATATGTCAATAGCATAGCTTTACAGATATCTTGCTGGGATAAACTCATAAATACAAAAACTAGTCTACAATACATTAATTTCATAATTAACCATATCCTAGTGGATTTTGATTTAGATTAACTCTCAGAGAGATGTACATTTTCACCTTTCAAACAACTCCAAAAAACTCTCAGAGTCTCTAGACTACCAAGTTAGAAGCTCAAAATTATAATGGTACCACATGAAAATATTCAATTGTGAAAGCGGTTGAATCTATCAACCTTAAACACATACAGGAAAATAAACTACAGTCATAAAAAATTCTGATTTTTACCCAAAATGGAAACTAAATTATTAATATACTATTTATTCACCACTGTGCCATTCCCAAGATCCTAACATCTCATCTCTAACATTTTAATATCCTAGACTGTGTGCCAGAGGAAGGCAGGGATTCATTGATTTTTATCTCTATATCCCCAGCACCCAGCAAAATGCCTGCCATATGGTAGGTGCTGTGAAAGAAGATTCAAAATAAAGTAAACATTGCTAAGAGTTTCTCAAATTGAGTCCAAAGGACACTGGGAAGGTAATTATCAGAACAGTTAACTTCCAACTTCTCAATTGCAACTTTTCCGTCACAACTGAAACACATCCTTCCACTTTGGACTGATACAGAGATGATGCAACACTTGTTAGCTAAATAATCAATCATGTATTAGTCACTTTAAACCCTGCCAGCAACAGCCATAATCCTTTCAGAACAACTTATGTAGCTGTGCAGTTTTTGCCTTTATTAAGCCTGCACTCCCCCCTTGGAGCAGGTCAGCTCTGCGTCTCCCTGACTACAATCCCTAAGACCCCAAATAAACTCTTTGGTTGTTTTACAGCCTCTTTTTCTTGATTGACACTAATATTGGCAAGATGAATTAAAGAATACTTCCCAGGGGAGTGTGGAATGAAATGCAGAAATGTAGTTAAAGCACTTCACCTGATGCCTAGCATGGAGCAGATAGATAAATGTTGGCCGGCTGAAAGGCAAACTCTTCCTCATCTCCATCTTCTCCTGTCTCCACTCTTACCTAAATTTCTCATAAGCAAGGCTGGCATGTGTGGACTTGGTGAGCTTCCAACTCTCTCAGCCCAGAAGAGGCCATGTGTATAGTAGGAAAAGCAAGAAATGGAAGTCCACATACCTGGACCCTCAGCCTTGTCCCATCTTCAGGTGGCTTGATTTTCTAAGCCAATCAGCTGCCATTCTTTTAGGTTACCTGTGTATCAGAGCTTTTGTAAATTTAGCAATATTTTGGTCAATTTCATTTTATTTATAAAACTTAAGAAACTTCATCTATAAATGGAATATTAGATAATAATCAGACACCTAATGAATGAGGCTTTCCTGAGAACCTAACAAGTAAAAGTAATTGTGTTCCAAAATGCTAGCCATCTGTGCAACAAAAATACTGGTCCTATCAGAGCACTGACTAAAAATGAAATGGAAGAAATACTCATAGCAGCCACCAAGAAACAATTAACCAAATACCATCACAAAAGGGGATAACCGTAATTTTCTAATATTTTAGATAGACCATTGTGAAAGCTCTTGATCAAAAAGTTGCTTGAAATCCTATTAGAAAAGAGAATAAATAGCAAGCACAATTTTAGAGACTCCAAAGGCACAGATAGCATGATAAAATACCAAGTACAGAAACAAGCTTGAGGTTTTGTTAGAATATTTACAAGAATCTTTCAGTAAGGATAGTTTTATTAAGAAGAATCCTTAATTAATTGTCCCCCACATTGTTTAGCATGCTTCAAGATATGCCCTATTCCACCAGGCTCTGTGGATGACTAAGGAGCATAATCACCAAGTTTTCAGCAGGACTGCACACATCTATCAAAGTCAAAACATGGGGAGGGAGACTGACAGTCCTTTAACATTGGGACACAGAGGAAATAGGTCTGAAATGCTTATGAAGGGAGAAGGTCATTTATTTCAAGACAGCAATATTTAATGTTTCTTTTCTGTGAAAAAAAGGAGGATTGTAATGCCAGCTAGAAATAAGCATAAATCCTCTAGATTCCTTTGAAGAAAGGAAAACCCAAAGGGCACGTAGTTTATTACCCAAACCTACAGAGTTCAAACAGGTGTCAATAACAGTCTTCATACCAAGATCCCCATAATGCTTCTGAGGCATCCATATCTATCTCCCCAAATGTGAGACAATAATTCATAGAAAAATGGGAAAGATGTCCCAGAAAACAGGAATCTGAGACCAAACATAGTAGGTGGAAGTACTGGCAAATGTTTAACATCCAGCTCTCCAGGACAAAGAATGGAAGGAGGCAGGGTGGAAAACCCTGAATTATAACATTTGCCAATTTACATGGTGTAAATACTCTACCCTGGCCAACTTCATGCTACCAACATGAAGTCACTGAACATGAAATTGGGAACTAACCAGCACAATGGGCTCTTGAGACCTGGAATCAGCCAGCTCCAGCACAAAGTGGAGCGGGTAGGAGGGAGACAAGGCAGTCCCAGGGGTCTTTCATATGCAGGGTATGGAGACCTACAGGCATGTACTGATTACTGACTACGGGAGGCATTATAATGGCCCTCGAGGCTATCCACATCCTAATCCCAGAACCTGTAAATATGTTACCTCAAAAGAGGTAATAAAAGAGACAAAAGAGACTCTGCAGATATGATTAAGTGAAGGATCTTAAAATGGGAAGATTATTCTGGATTATGTAGTCACAAGGATCCTATATTCTGGGGACAGAGAGAGGACAGAGAAAGGGATATGACACAGATCAGAGTGTGCCATGGAAGGGAACCATAAGCCAAGGATGACCTCTGGGAGCTGGAAAATACAAGGAACAGATTCTCCCTAGAGCCTCTAGCAGGAGCATAGCTCTACAAACATCTTTATTTGAGCCCTATAACGACTATTTTTGACTACTGACCTCTAGAACTGTAAAATACAAAATCTGTACTGTTTTAAACAACTAGGTTTGTGGCTATTTGTTATAGCAGCAGTAAGAAACTACTACATTAATACACTGCATACCCCAGACTCAGAGAAATGCAGGTAGAAATTCATATGCCAACACTGAGGACAGACACAAACTCTAAGACAAGTCACAAAACTGAGCCTTTCACCTCACCCCAGGGTCAAATCAGACCTGCAACTAAAAACCAGCTTTCAACAGCAGGGAATTTCTTCATGTTTAAGAAAAAATAATAATAATAACAGATTTTTTTTTCAGGCTAATCTGAGAAAACCAGGGCATTTGACCCCGCTGGCACCACACCCCATGGGGCAACACATCAGCTGAGGGGAGATGCACCTGCCCAGGGCATGTTTGAGCCCAGACAGCCAGGTTCCCTTGCCCACTGCCCTCATCAACAAGGTATGGCTAGTCTGGTCCCCAGTGTATGAAAGTGTGAAACCCCTGCTCTATACTGAGCTTGGCTAGAACATAAAGAGGGCAGATATGAGGGGACAGTCCCACAAAGTGGAAGGGTGGTCTCTCATCACCTTCAATCCTTCTTCCCCTTCCATCCCCACCCACAATGCTGGGGTGTGGAGAGTTCAAAAGAGAGGAGATGACACACATCTCCATTCCCCCCACCACCACCACTGCTCCCTGGACCTTATATTAGTTTGCTGGGGCTGCTATAACAAGTTACCCCAACTGGTAACTCAAAACAAGACACTTCTTCTTTCACAGTTCTGGTGGTCAGAAGTCTGAAATTCAGATGTCAGTAAGGCCACATTCCCTCCAAAGGCTCTCAAGGAGAATCCATGCCTTTTCTCCTCCAGCTTCTGGTGGCCACTAGCATTTCCTGGCTCTGTCTTCACCCCCTCCCCTCCTTGGGGTGTCTGTACTTCTCTTTGTCTCTCTTTTATAAGAACACTGGCAATGGCATTTAGGGCCCACTCGGATAAATCTCCTTATCTCAAAATCCTTCTCTACATCTGCAAAGACCCTTTTTCTGAATGAGGTGACACTTCCAAATTCCAAGGAGTAAGACTCAGTATCTTTGGTATCTACCACTCAGCCTATTTCAGTGTCCACTAGCTCCCTAGGCCAGGGTGGAGTCAAGGGAAGAAACCCTACCATTGGCTGAGGCTGCCAATATGAGGGGGTGGAGGAGACTCAGGAGCCAGACTCCCTGTGCCTGGAGACCTCACCTGCCCTCATAGTCTCTGTCCTGCTGAAAAATCCTCTGGCTGCCTCCCCATCATACTAGAAATACAACCTTGCCTCCCTCTCAGACCCCAGAGCTGCCCTCTCCCCCCACCTGACTCCCCAGCAGGGTGGGCTCCCTCTTGTCTCAGCCCAAACAGGACATCCTTGGAAAGGCCTTCCCCAACCCCTACCCAGCATCAAAGCTATCTTACCTTTTTTTATGGCACTCATCACTACATGGAATTACTCATCTCTTTCTACTTTGTTCTTGTTTGTCTCCTTCCATCAAACAGAAGCTCCAGGAAACCAGGGAACCTTGCCCAGCTTGATCTTGCAGCACCTTCCAAGCCCACAGGGCAAGTGTTCCAAATAATCAAAGCTAAGTGAATGGTTTCCCCATTTCACCCCACCATGATGATTTCAAAGTCCTGCCTGAATACCGCTGTCTTCCACCTGCGCTTATTTTTGACAAAAATAAAATAGTTAATACATTATTCCTGGGTTTCCTTCAAATGTGCTCAGTTAAATCACTAATGTTAAAAGGCTTTTCTAACCAGACAATTATATGGTGCTGCCTTCCAGCTGGAGTGCAAGAAGCCATTATGTTTTCTTTGAAACGCTTTTTCCTTACCTAATTAATTTAAAATGTTGATATTAATCCAGAAGTTCAATTGTAGGTGTGGCACACTCACAACCAACCTCCATACACCTGTGGGGATGACAACTGGGTAGCAGCCTATCCGTGTAAACTTCAAAGGAAAGCAGGATATTTCAATAATTAAACAAACGTTAGCTTTTATTTATTATTATATGAAATACATATATATTTGGAATAAACATCATGAAAACATGAATTTTTAAAAATCATTAAAATGTGAGAAAATGTTTTATTGCAAGAAGATCAATACTAAAAAGCCTAGAAGTTTGGAATACAAAGATCCCACCTTTCAAAGCCTCTGCTTCCTCAGCTGTAAAATATCTTCTGCAAAGGGTAGGTGTCAGGCTTCTTAATTGTGCGCCCCCACCCCACCTCCTAGAAACTGAAAATGAGAAGGTGAATATAAAACAGAGAATAGAGGCACAGCTCTCAAAGGAGGTGCACAACCCAAAAACAGTGAGGACCACCTAATTTGGCGGGCCAGCACAGGACTACTGAGATTTAATTAACAAAGAAATTAAAGAGGGAATGCCTGAGCACATGCACACACGCATGAGCGCGCGCGCACACACACAAACACCTACCACCTATTATTATGATTCTTTCTTTAAGGATATTTTAAATCAAAAAGAAGAGCAAGCTCAGAATAAATAACCTTAGTCCTTGAATGGGATGTTTACATGGATGAACACCAGCACCCCCACCCCCACACTATTCCTTTTTTTTTTTTTTTTTTTTTTTTGGTTCATTGAGACCAGAGGAAATAAATTTCATACCCACAGGCACTGGGCAATGGACCTGAGTTTGGAAATTACTTGTGAAAGGCTGAGTGACAGAGTAAAGAATGTGTAGTCCCACCTCCCACCCTCACCAGCTTTACTCACTTGGAAGAGAGGGAAGTTACCCCCAGGAAGGCATGAAAAACCCAGCAAACAAAGACAAGATAAAGCTTGCCTTCTAAAATCAAAAGGTCAAATCTACATGTACAGAAGAGTATTTGAAGGGAGATGAAGTGGGGTGGAACCTTTGGCTCCCACATCAACCCGGGGCCTCCAGGCCCCGCTCCGAGGAGCTGACATCAGCTGAGAAGATAGGAAGGATGCAGCGGATGAGATCTGAGCCGCATCTCCACTGACAGATGCTCGGCAGATGTCTCCTCTGAGGATCCCTCCTCCAGGGCACTGTGCTTTATGCAGGACTGCCTGTTCCCATCAAGCTTGTGAAAAGACTCCAGCCAAAGGACAGAGGGTCAGGGTCCTGCACCCCAGCCCTTATTGGTATCAGCCTCTGAGCATCAGATGATAAAAACCATGGTGACCAATTCTCACCATTCTGACCACAGGGTCATTAATACCAGTAGTTAGGTATTACAAGACATAAAAACACCAGTGATGCTATTTTTGTCTGGTGTTGTCAACTCTAGACGCTGGCACGGGACAGAGGTCAGAGCTGCTGCTTTCTCGTGATACTGGGATGGCCTTTTCAAGCCCTGGGATGTTAAGTGGCTATACAACTATGAACTATTTAGAACAGGAGCACCCACCATACCTCCTTAAAGCTCTAATACAGGCACCCTGTGTGATTCCACATAAGACCTACAGCAGAAAGCATGACCATCATGACAAGGGCCACAGCAGACAAAACCTATTCACTTCTCCAATTCACCTTTAGTGACAGCCCACTGGGTACTAACCAGATCCTGCCCTTTGGCTCCAGATTATGCTGCTTAGAGACCAGAGAAGATGGACCTCCTACTTGTCTCTCCTGATGGCTGTGACTTCAAGATGAATTTTAGAGCTCCTCTGTGTGTTTACTAATCAAAGGGTATAGAAAATATTAATATAGTGGCACTTGGAAATACTTGCAAGAGACAAAATGTTAATGCTGGATGCTGGAGGCATGGTAAATGATGGGTCTAACAAATTGATTAACTCAGCCAGAGTCTTCTGGAATATGAGAATTTCCCCTACAAGAATTATTAAATGCCAGTTTCCTCCCTGCCAGAGGCATCTCAAGTCTTTACGAGATGCTCTAAGGCACCATTCAAACAGGCCTAAACTCCAGGGTTCAAGGGATCTCAGCAAATGCCTTTATCTCATCATTTCCATTTAAAATGCCAAGGCTCAGAGCACTCCCAGCAAGGAAGGGTTAACCTAGCAGGTGGACCAGCCACTCCTCTGATTGTTGGGGCCCCTCTTCTTCTGATACTCTGCTACTGAATGGGCTATGTCAGCAGCAGGTGCCAGAGAGGGTCTCAAGTCCAGAAGCACCCCTCTCCCACCTGCTCCAAAGAGACACCAAGATAAAGAAATATTCCCATGTGATTCCATGTTTATTTCTCATGTCTTCTACCATTAACATATGTCCCTATATCTCCCTTTCTCCATTGCTAGAGGAAAACTTGACAACTGTACACTATTTGACTCTGTTGTGAATGATGTTCCACATCCAATCCCTGCACTTGGCCACATGACAATAGCAGGCCACCCCGTGGGTCCAGCATCACATCTCTAGGAATTCCTGAATTCAGCCTACCTTGTCTGAGCAGTGCAAGGACAGGAGCCATCCATAAGGCCAGGGCCAGAGGAGAGAGGAATGCTGTTAACTTCCACAAGCAGACTCTGATGGAGACATCCATTAAAGAAGTAATAAACTGTGACCCAGGAAAAAGACCAAAGGAGCAACTATTCCTGTATTATTGATATTCCCTGGCAGGGGGTGTGGAGGTGGGAGAGAGGCTTTAATGGCCCAAACCCAGGTAAATAGCTGCATTAACATTACAGAAATATACTAATTAATACAGCCAGAAAGATCCTGAAGAAAAGAGGTTTTATCATTTCTATTGAAACAATCCCATTAACAACCTTACAAAAGGGTGAAAAATAAGGCTTTCAGGAAGCCAATGGCCTGAGCATTTTCCTAAAGGAAGGAAATGTGACCCAGTTTCAGACACCATGAGCCATGTGTGGATGCATCTGTGAGTTCTGGGCCCTCTTCCCAGCCACTAAAGCAGGTCATCTGGAGGCTTCACAAGGAACAACTGACAGTGGATATTCTTGTTGACCTTAGATCAACAAAGTCCACATTATATACACAGGTCAAAGGCTATTTATGAGGGACCATTTACCATTTAGTGGTAAATGTACAAGGTGGGGTAACCAGGAGGCCTGGAGGACATCCTGATCCCAGGCCCTGTTCTGAGGGCATCACACATCATTTCCTTAATCCAAGTAGAACATCCCCTGAGGAAGGTACTCTCATCATCCCCATTTCACAGATGAAGAAACGGAAGCCTAGAGCCAGAGGCTGAACCCTACCTCACCCGCACACCTGTCTGAGCACAGATCACACACTTTTAGCTCTCAGCTGGCCTGTCTCAGCACTGTTGGCAAGGGGGTGGTCCTGTTCCCTGACCCTGAGCCTTCAAATTTAAGATTCCTCAGAGAGTCTGGGGGATGCCTTGGCAAGACAGAGGGAAGTGGAGACAAGGTTTCTGTAGTGTTTGCTGTGGTCTTCCTAGCTAAATAAATTCATCCAGCTTCAATGGCGCCTTTCCTCCATTGTGCACCTCATCTTTGTTTTATAACCAATATAGTGCCTACGAACCTACAATATAAAAAAAAAGAAAAACAGTGAAATAATTTACACCTTATAAATATATTTTCGTGAAGCAATTTGTAAGTAACTTTAAATAACAGGTTCCCTTTCATTAATTAGGCATTAATTCACAGATGACTATCTACTGCAGTGAAGAAGCTAATGGCAGAGAAAATGAAAGAACTGAGTCATTATCAACTAAGACAGCAATTAAGAACACCTAGACAGTAGGAGGAAAGTATGCAGTGGGTAAAAAATAAATGGGTCTGAGTTTTGCATACAAATTTAAGGAATGCAATGTAGCACAGAGCAGGTTATAGGATTCAGAGGTAAGGTTCTGAGGAGCTGGTAACCTGCTCTTCTGGGAGAATGCAGAACAGATAGGACCTGGCAGTCCAAAGGGCACAAGGGGATTCAGCAAACCCCTCCTTCTAAACACTGCATCTTTTTTAACACATCAGTTGGGCAAAAGTCCAAAAGCTCACTGGTGCACAATCCTGGCAAGGCTGTGGGGAAACATATGACAGTGTTCATGGCTGGTGGGGTATAAACTGGTACAACCTCTCGAAGGGGTAATTTTGCAAAATCTAGCAACACTACCCTCGCATGCAGCCTTCACCCCTACACATCCACTTCCAAATTGAAATAAAGGTGCCACATGTGAAATGATGCCTGTGCAAGGTACTCACGGTAGCATGTGTGGATGACATCAGAAGGAAGGTCTCTCAAACGGACCTGGTTAAAATTATAATGACCCATTTGTACAATGCTCTCCTGCAAAGCTATAAAAAGTACATAAGTATTTGCTCTAATACGGGACGACTTCCAAAATGCGTTTTTTTTTTAATTCAAATTAAATTTAGTTAACATATATTGTATGATTAGTTTCAGAGGTAGAAGACAGTGACTCATCAGTTGTATATAATACCCAGTGCTCACCACATCACGTGCCCTCCTTAATGCCCATCTATTACCCAGTTACCCCATCTCCCTACCTCTCTCCCCTCAGGACCTTTAGTTTATTTCCTAGAGTTCATTGTCTCTTATGGTTTGCCTCCCTCTCTGTTTTCATCTTATTTTATTTTCCCTTCCCTTCCTCTATGTTCATCTGTTTTGTTTCTTAAATTCCACATGAATGAAATCATATGATATTTGTCTTTCTCTGACTGACTTATTTCACTTAGCATAATACCCTCTAGTTCCATCCACATCGGTGCCAATGGCAAGATCTCATTCTTTTTGATGGCTGAGCAATACAAAATGCATTCTTAAATGGAAAAAGCAAGGCTTATAGCAACATATTCATTGTGCTATTGTTTATGTAAAAAAGAGGGAAACGAATAGATATTTGTGGTGGCTTATATATGCATAAGCACATATCTAGAAGGACAAATTAACTAATAGCAGTCATTACCTGTTTGGCTGGGGAGTAGAAACTGAACAAATGGAAACAGGTAAGAAATAAACTTTTTCTCTGTTTTCTTTTTATACTTTTTTGATGCTTTAGTCAAGTGTTTTGCCTATTTTAAACACTGAATATACTCAATAACCTCCCCATCATAATATATTTGTTTCTATTAACATATCCCTTCTTGTGCTCACTTTGGCAGCACATATGCTAACATATCCTTTCTTTAAATCATCAGTACGTAGTCCCCTTTCTCAGTATACAGCCTATCAGTCATTTACACACTAAGGGAATTCCCTCCCTCTGTCTTCTGCCTGATTTAGCATCTCAGCAAAGGTTGGAAGGTGTGAGGGTAAACCTGGATGGGGAGCTCCAGGGGGCTGGTGGGCCTGGGAGGAGGGCCCATATGGGAACAATGGGTAACAAAAGGCCCAGACCTGGTGACCTGATGAGTTTATTAAATCCTCCCCCAGAGGTTTTCATGAACTGCTGTGAATCCCACATAGCTTCACTCCAGGACATGAAGAGCTGCATTTCACAGTATTTCCATGTCCTTTACCTCATTTACTCTTCCAAAACCTGATTCATATCTGACAGATGAGGAAACTGGGTCCATAGAAGTCCAGTGTCCTTATCAAGTTGATATAAAACCAGATAATTTTTCTGAGGCCAATTTCAGCTATCTTATACCATAAGCCACATAATTTTGCACAGTAGACAAAATTTCCTATAAAGAAATACACTAGGTCCTTTTACCTGGGTATTTAGTTAACCTTACAGGACAATGTTTTTAGAAGCTACCTAATTATCAAAGCAAACAGACAAAAAGAACTTAGAAGTCATTTCTCAGCATCCTAATTTTACATGATGGAAAGTTAAACCCAGACAAGCTGGGCCACAGGTGCTACTCTGGCCTTACACATTCCTATCCCCACCACCACTCTGTCCCCAGGGACTCTAATTCTTCCTTACTTCTCTACTTTTGCTTTGCCACATCACTTACCACCTGCCAGCAAACTTTCTTATTATACTTATCTTTACTATTAGTCTTCCCCTCACTAGAATATAAGCCCCTCCACCCCAGGGCATGGATCTTCTTTCCTGTTCACTGGTGAATCCCAAGGGACTAGAACAGTACATGGTGCATAGCAGATACTCAATAAATGCTTGCTAAATACATCTCAAAATCAAAGATCAAAAATCCCCATGGGGTAAAAGATAACACACATGCATCATTCATCTCTAAAGGGATTCTGACTTTTCAAACAAAGTTAGATATTTGACAAAGTAATAGAGGCAAGAAGAGCACATAAAACTTACACAACAAAATAATAAAAAGTTTAAGATCAAAGGTGTTTAGAGAAAGTGAACTCACACTTCAGATTATCCCCTGGAGGGATCTATTAAGGTATGTTCCATTAATATAATCCACGGGACTGCCTGAGTCCAGGTTTTAA
Source organism: Vulpes lagopus (assembly GCF_018345385.1). Taxonomy (NCBI): domain Eukaryota; kingdom Metazoa; phylum Chordata; class Mammalia; order Carnivora; family Canidae; genus Vulpes; species Vulpes lagopus. Next base: position 22,360,483 of record NC_054830.1, on the reverse strand, counting down.
AAAGATCTTTGTTCTCAGAACAGACAATCCTACCATTACTGACTAAGGCTCCTGTCTTCCTTCCATCAGAGTTAAAAGCCTTTCACATTACGCTTTCTTTAAATAAAGTTGTAAAGGAGCATACATTGGAACAGAACACTGGAAATGTAATTTAATGGGTGAACTCCCTTCAGCCTCACTCTGTACAGAATGGATATAGGCATAATTACTTCTGACCTCTATTTTCATTAGTCAAAAGTTCTGTGCAAAGTTCTCTCATATCCCCTGAGATGCAGCCCTGGTCAGAGCTGGAGTCTGCAGCAAGACCACCAGGTACACACAAAGGGACTGGTGGGTGAGGCATGATGGACAACTGACCTTATTAAAGAGCTTGTAAGGGGCCAAAATTATCTCCAATCTTATCCTGCTGCATCCTCAGGGGCTGCCAATTATTTCGATACATATCTTGAAATTCTCTAAAAAGTGTGTGAGCCCTTAGTTCAAGATGGTAAACCAAACATTCTGAAACTTCCCTCCCCACCTCATTCTCTACAACAAATATACTGGGATAATTGGGGGGAAATTATATTAATTACCACACACACCACGATGCTCTTAAACGAGAAAGAGAAACCTGTATAGACCCAAACTGGCTATGTCTCTCCAAAATAAAAGAAGCAGGGAGGAGCCCAAATGCCACTCACCATCAAAAGCAGAGATACTGGTGGAGTAACAGGGGATGAACACCAACAAGCCCATTCCAAGACCAGAACCAGATACTCCCTATTGGTGAAAGTGGGCAGGCAGGGAGGGGAGGTACCACCTAAGTCCCCAGTCCACATGGGGGCCCATGTGGGGCTTGTCAGGGACCAACCCCTGCCACAAAACTGGAGCCTTCCTAAGCCATTTAAGTGGGCTTCCTGGGGAGCCAACTCCCCTGGGAGATCCTTCCTTAAGGCAGACCAGTATCTTAAAAGGCAGTTGGTAAACAAGACCAACCAACTACAGAAGTTCCAGAACATACTCACCACTCAGACATTTTTAGGAAAAAAAGTAGAAGAAATGCATCACCAAACCAAGTCAATGACACTAAGCTATACCAACTTCAATGGGGGCTGTGAATCACTGGGCTAGACTGACAGGGACATGAGAAGCAGGATTCATACCTAGGCAGCCACTCAGCCAGCTGGGCTATAGATCACTTTTCCGGATAATGGATAAGTGTCAAGGGTACACGTGCAACCAGGGAAGTTAATCCAAAGTAATCTTGTGGAAATGCTTTCTGTCAAGGGGCTCCATCTCACCGCTCTCATGATGAAGTTACAGAGAGAAGAGATTCATCACTTTCCCTTGATGCCATCAGCACTCTTCCTCACTCTCTAGTGACCACGCTCCATGGCCCACTCCCCATATGGTACAACGTGCAGAGCGTGGTCCCTGCCATTTCCGAGGTAACTCAGACAAATGCAAGTTTCTCCTCTCTGCTGGCCTGGAAGACTACCACCGGGAATCTTACACCAACTTCTATTCATCCAGAAAGGTTGGCAGTGGGTTTGCTGCAAGGGGGAGAAATGCCTTGTTCCAAGCTTCAGTATGGAAAAGAGCATAGGAATTCATCCAAGAGTGATTTTTAAACATGACCTAAATTTGCTCATGATGTACTTTCTTTTTAAATAATTTATTAAAATGCAAATAGAGGACCACTCACAATCAGTGTTGCCAGATGTGCAAGCCCCATTCTCCCACTTGCTACGTGTGTGACCTTGGCAAATGGCAATGTTTCCGAACTTCACTTTCCTGGTGAGGAAGAGAGATCTTAGAACACATCTCCCAAGATTAGAGAGAGAATGTATGTAAATGGTTTAATATATTGTTCATATGTTACAGTGAGAGCTCAGCACACAATAGCTCTTATGGCAGACAGTGCCTAGTGGCTTAGGTAAACCCATTCTTCTTCCTAGGGACCCAAGAGGACCACATTTCCCAACTCCCTTTGCAGTGAAGTTGGGGCCACATGACCAGATTCTGGCCATTGAATGAGAGCATAAGTGACATACATCATGTTCTGGCCTGACACCTAAAACATCTCTTCTACCCTGTGTCCAGCCCTGTTTGTCCACAGCTGGCCCACGCAGTGAATTCTGCTAAGGGCTCTAGTAGCCCTTTCGGAGCTGTGGAGCCTCCAGAGGAGAACAGCCCAGGTCCCAAGTCACTCCTAAAAACAATGACCATGAACACACTATGCACTGCTAAACCAAAGAATGATATTTTTTTCCTCCTATCACATCATATGACCTACTAGACTCATTCCTTTTTTTTTTTTTTCTGGAGACTTCACTCTGCTTCCCTACTTCTTCCCGCTCCAGCCAAAAACGGCATCTCCAGTCCATCCTGCTGGAGCTTCCTGGGGACTACATTGGCTTGGCTGTCCACTAGATGAGATATCCTCCACTTGACAAAGAAGAAAAATGGTGAGGTTTTGCTCTAGTCACTTGTGAGTATAACTACTCTACCCTCGCTCTTAACCAAGAGTTTATTGGAGCACAGAAGTCTAGCTTGGAAGTTACATCCCTAGTAGATTATCTACCAGCTGCCACGGTTACTTTTGAGAACTTTGATGCCAATCAGATTCCTGATTCTTTCTCTGCAAACTTGAGAATTCTTTCTACCCCCGGTATTTCAGATCTTACTCTGAAGTGCCTAGGTATGGGCTCCCCACTGATCACTGTTCCCCCATTATGCTAGGTGAGATCCTCTCATCTTGACATTCTTGTCTTCAGTTCTGAAAAACCGTCTTTTATATCTGTAATAATTACCACTACTCTCTTCTTTTCACTGTGGGCCTAGGATTAGTCAGATGTTATACCACCTAGATCAGTCTTTTGACTTTCTATTCTTTTCTCTTGAAGATTTATTTATTTATTGGGAGGGGAGGGGGACTGAGGGAGCGGGAGAGAGCATCTTAAGCAGACTCCCAGATAACCACAAAGCCTGACGTGGGGCCTAATCCCATGACCCTGAGATCACAACCTGAGCTGAAACCAAGGGCCAAATGTTGAACCAGCTGAGCCCCCATGGGCCCCTCTTTTTTTTAAAAGTAGGCTCCACATTCAACATGTGGTTTGGACTCACAACCCCGAGATCAAGAGTCTCATGCTCTACCAACTGAGCCAGCCAGACGCCCCTAGGACAATGTTTTGAGGTTCATCCATGTTGTTCATCCACAACCCTGAAATCACAACCTGAGATAAAACCAAGCATCGGGTGCTTAACTGACTGTGCCACCCAGGTGCCCCCTTTATATTCTTTTCTTACGTATTTCTATAACTTTGACATTCTATTCTACTTATAGGTAATGTTCTTAAATTTATATTCCAAACTGTCTATTGAATTTTTTATTTTGGCTATCACTTTTCAAGTCCAAATATTTTTTCCTTTGTCTTCATATTCTTTTGTAGTTTCCTACTCTTGCTTTTTATCCTCAATATATTTTTTACCTTTGACAATACATTTTTTAAATGTTTTCTTGTCTTCCACTTCTGCATTTCTCTGGGATTTTTCTTTTTATGGTTGTTTGTCCTCTTTTATGTCAGTGGTTTTCTTCAACTCTGGTTATCCTTGTATGTCTATTCATAAAGGACTGGGACCCCACAGCCAACTAGAAGCTCTCTAAGCATGTGCCAGCTGCTGGGTTTCCTTAGAGCCAGTCTTTTCACCAGAAAATAATTCTCACACCTTCTACCTAGTGAGCTCATTCTCTGCACTTAACATGCACTCTCTCCTAGGCCTAGCTTAATGGCAAAATTTCCTACCCAAACAGAGACTCCTTAGAGAATAAAGTCCAGAGCAAGGGATGGGACACTATTAATGACCACAATTGATAACTATTCATAACTACTGGGACATCAGGCATAGACCAGGGCTGTCCTAGGACACCTGGTCTTCTTACCTATATCTATTTTCCCATTTCCTTATTGCCTGCCAAGAACTGAGGAATCAACAGAACTCTCACTTTGAACATATTATTTTTCTTTCAACAAAAGTGAATCCATGCATCAACTAGACAATTAAAATATGTGTTCTGATGAAGGCTGCCTTTCTATTAATCATAGTAAATAGACCACATGCACTTTTCTCCTCTTCCTGAAACCACATTAAAAAACAGTAAAGGGGGGGGGGGGATCCCTGGGTGGCTCAGCAGTTTAACGCCTGCCTCCAGCTCAAGGCATGATCCTGGAGTCCCGGGATCAAGTTCCACATCAGGCTCCTTGCATGGAGCCTGCTTCTCCCTCTGCTTCTCTCTCTCCCTGTGTCTCTCATGGCTATCTTTAAAAAAAAAAAAAAAACAGTAAAAGAATAAAATGGATTTATAAACTCACAGGACAAGGACAAGGGATGAAGAGAGTCTAGAGCAAACAAGATTCACGTATTTTAGAAGATGGCATGGTAACTGGGACTTAGGGCTGGATTCCTCCACTCTGCTAACTGCCTGCAGCAGTGTCAGCTGCGGCCAGCTGATCCTGAAGAACGCTGGGCAGGTTTAAAACACAGAAGTGCCTTGTTTCCAGGAGCCAGAAATGAAGTGCAGAGCTCAAAGGGGCAATTGGTTGAAAGCCTAGCTGCAGGGCAGGTGGACCCCAGGTCCTTTCTTCCCTGTGAGGAGCCATGTCATGACCCTCCCTTCTCCTTCTATGTACTGGGGGTTGAAATACTCAGGTCTAGATTTGCCAAATAAAACACAGGAATTTGTTTTATTTAAATTTCAGATTTGAATTTCAGATACACAACAAAAATTTTTTAATAAAACTATGTCCCAGATACTATATGAGACATGCTTATACACTAAAAATTATTGTTTATCTGAAATTTGAATTTAACTGTGAGTACTATATTTTACTTGTTAAATCTGACAACCCTATTAATGAAGAAAAGACTGGAGGAACATGGCCTGGAATTCACACCATTCTGATGTCCATTAAATGTAGTCAGGAGAAGCTGAGATGAGTTCCCTGTTTTTATGCTTAACTTGTTCAACTTTTTAATTCTGATTTCTCCTAAAGAATGGAACCCAATTTCTCTGTTGTCAGGTTAATTTTTTCCTTTACAACTTCTTCTACTGCTTTTGTTCTGGAATCAAATATACACTTGACTAGACGACATTCTGGTTCTTTCTAATAGTTTCATTTCTTATATTTACTTCCTTAATCTACCTAGAATTTATTTTGGGCTAAATTATAACATGAGGCTCAAACTCAAATCTTTTTCCAGTTAGCCAGTAGTGGACTGTTTATTAAATAATCTTTTCTTAGTGATCTCAGACCACATTTACATTTACTGGACACAAATATGAGAGTTGGTTTCTAAGCTAGATACTTTGTTCCATCAATCTATGATTCGTGAGCCAATGCTATATCCTTTTTGTTATTATAATTTCAAACATTAGAGCAATACCCTTCAGCATCAATTAAGTCAAGCTTCCTCATCATTGCCTGAATTGTTCAAAATTTACTTACTCTTACCTTAATATTCAGCATGTTTCAAAATAAATATATGATAATTACATGTATAATTTTAAATTTCTAGATAGCCACATTTAAAAGTTAAAGAAAAAGTGAGATCAATTTCAGTAAAATACCTGGCTTAATCCAATACATTCAAAATGTTATCATTTCAACATGTAATTGATACTTTTAAATTATGAGGTATTTTCCTTTTTTGTTGTGTGCTATGTTTTCAAAATCCAAGGTTTATGGACGAGTGGATGGCTCAGTGGTTGAGCATCTGCCTTTGGCTCAGGTCCTGATCCCAGGATCCAGGATCATCCCAAATTAGGCTCCTTATGGGGAGCCTACTTCTCCCTCTGCCTATGCCTCTGCTTCTCTCTCTCTGTCTCTCATGAATAAATAAATAAATAAATAAATAAATAAATAAATAAATAAATAAATAAATAAATAAAGTATTCTTTAAAAATCCAAGGTTTATCTGGCATTTATACAGCATGTCCATAAATACCAGCCATATTTCAAGTACTCCGTAACTAGAGGTGGCCCAATGGCTATCAAACCAAACTGTGCAGTTCTAAGTAAACCACAGAATAATTTAGGAAATTGTGTCTCCCACAAGATATAATAATAATAATTTTGAACTATCATTAAGGAAAATATTTTCACACCAAAATCTTGAAATCTCATCCAGAAAATATTCCTGTTTTCCTAGCACTTGCCTAAAATATGAAAGAAAAAAAAAAGGAAAACATCAGAAAGTCTACAGGTCAATATAATCTCATGGCTATTTGACCCTAAGTAACAGAATGATATGAAATATAACACCCAGGAACAGTCCTCCCTACAGTTTTATACCTGCTCTGACAATTATAGCAGGAGTGGATACTGAAATGAGAAAATCACAAGTACATGCTAGAGATCTTTTACATTTTATTTTACCTGGTGCTTTCTTCCCAGCTGGGTATCTGTCACAAAAGCTAGAAGATGAAATTGATATCACAGAGAAAATCAGCTCAGTATTCCATGTTCAGAAACCCTCAGTGTATTTTATTTGGTAGTAAATTATTCAACTTCACAAATACCCTTCTTATGTCTTTGAAATTACTTTTCTTCTAGTCTGTATAGTAACTTGAGGGGCTACAGCAACATGGACTTAATACAAAGCATTTTATACTAAATTACTGAAAACTAAAACCCAGGAATGGGAGCTGAGAGAGAGGGCTGCAGAATAAACTTCCCACCCTACCCCCAACTGTGTGACCCACAGCAAACCTCCTGCCTGAATCTCAGCTGTATCAGATACAAAGCAAGCAAGTGGTTGGGTCTGACTGGCATTTCCAGCTATTCATGTGCTGTTTATGTGCCAAGGTTGTGATATAAGCTCCAACCGCCTGCTTCCTATACCCTGGGTCACAGCAAACATTTTCCTGTGAAGAGCCAATAGTAAATGTCTTCAACTTTGTAGGACAACCTCTGTCACCATTACTCACCTCTGTCATCATTCAATGAAAGCAGCCATAAACAATAGTAAACAGATGAGAAAGACTATGTTCTAAATAAAACTTTATTTACAAAATCAAGCAGCACTAGATGTAGTCTTCCTCAGGTCATGGGTGTCTGACCCCCTGTTCTCTTCTAATATTTACCTAATATTTTTATTTTAAAGATGATTCAGGGCAGCGCGTGTGGCTCAGCAGTTTGGCGCTGCCTTCAGCCCAGGGCATGATCCCAGAGACCCAGGATCGGGTCCCGCGTTGGGCTCCCTGCGTGGGGCCTGCTTCTCCCTCTGCCTTTGTCTCTGTCTCTGTCTCTCTCTCTGTGTCTCTATGAATAAATACATAAATAAATCTTTAAAAAATAAAATAAAGATGATTCACTTTATTAATACTAATATCACAAATGGAATAGCATTCACTTACCATACATAGAGTATATTTAGGAACTTGAATATATAATAATTTTTTAACGATGACATGCCACCTCCATCACTTTGTATACTGCATTTTGAGAAATGCTGCTTTTAAAAAAGAAAGATTTTATTTATTTATTCATGAGAGATACAGAAGAAGAGAGAGGCAGAGACACAAGCAGAGGGAGAAGCAGGCTCCATGCAGGGAGCCTGACGTGGGTCTCCAGGATCATGCCCCGGGCTGAAGGTGGTGCTAAACCGCTAAGCCACTGGGGCTGCCCTGAAATGCTACTTTTAATGACAGTTAACAGCCTCAAAAGAACCAAGTTTCTGTGATGTCCTTTAAGATTCTCATTGAAAAAAGAGAAGAAAGAATCTTTCTGTTTTAGAGATGCACAATGAAATACTGAGAGAGAAAATGATGTGGTATGTGAAAATTGCTTCAAAAGAATACAGGGGGCAGAGGAGGAGAGCAGTGGGGGTACAATGAAACCAGACTTGGCCAAGAGTTGAACTGTTGAACTTGGATGATTTTACTATTGTTTTATATATGTTTAAAGATGTCCATAACAGGGACGCCTGGGTGGCTAAGCAGTTGAGCATCTGCCTTGGGCTTGGGTCATGATCCTGTGCTCCTGGGATCAAGTCCCACATCGGGCGCCCTGCATGGAACCTGCTTCTCCCTCTGCCTCTGTATCTGTGTGTGTGTGTGTGTGTGTGTGTGTGTGTGTGTGTCTCATGAATAAATAGATTCTTAAAAAAATAAAGATGTCCACAATAAAAATAATAAAAAAACAAAAATATGTAATATAATCATTAGCCTGAGGAGAGGAGTCAAGGAGAAGGTAAAGAAGGAACATAAGGGCTTAAAAGGAAGAAGAGAGGAGGGAAACAAAAGGAAAGGGGATATGAATAAGAGAAATGCAGTAAGTTTCACAACAAAGCCAATGGCCTTCTACTGCACAGCAAATGTAAGAAGCCAGGCACTTAGGAGCTGCTAGCCATCACTTAGTACAGGAAAATCAGCCCAAGAACAAAGGCTTTGATGAATGGCACCAACCAGACCTATGCACACTGGCTTTAGATGCAGGAAAGCCTCTCTAAGCCCAGGGCTGCAGATGATACTACCAGACAAATCCAGAGAGCCAGTCACCAACTGGGCCTCACCGGCAAAACCACGGCCTTGAGCTGACATATATGAAGCCTTGAATTCTACTGTGCTCCCAAGCAGACAATCTTCCTGGTTTTTTTTTTTTTTAAAGATTTTATTTATTTATTTGAGAGAGTGACAGAGAGAGAGCATGAGAGCATGAGCAGTGGGAGGGACAGAGGGAGAGGGATAGAAGGAGACTTCCCACTGAGCAGGGAGCCCAATGCGGGGCTCCATCACAGGACCCCGAGATCATGACCTGAGCCAAAGGCAGATGCTTAACCAATTGAGCCACCCAGGCACCCCCGAGAGTCTTCCTTTTAAACAATTCCATGTGAGGCTCGGTGCCAAAGCAGGAGAACAAAGCCATTTAATGTGCTAGAAATGGGCCAGTTTAATTTCATTGTCCAAACGTACTGGAACTGAAGCATAAAAGTGAGCAAATGGTATAAATTAGCAAAGAGAGCCCCACAGAGCTGCTGGCCCATCAGCACTCTCTTGAGGGAGCCTGGCCAGCAGCCTCCAGCTGGTTTACAGAAATACCCTGGGCCACAGGAAGCCGGAGGCTCTGGCCTCACACCAGGCTGCTGGCCCTACTTGGTTCGCATGAAGAGGGTTCAACACATACTAAATGCTCTTGGAAAGGCTACCCCAGCAAACAGAAGTCAAACAGAAGTCAGACCTTTCTGGCAACAGCAGTGGGTGCACTGCATGAGACCTGTTGTGGTCAGATTGGCAGAGCCACAAGGAGCCTATTAGAATGAGGGCTCTTTCAGGCATTACAGAGACAAAGAAACACAAAGACAGTGACTCACCCTCTCCTTTGTTATGCACAGGTAAAGAACAGAACCAGCCTTTTAGATCTTTTAGGTTAAAAAAAG